>NC_135532.1:153494736-153808390 GCF_045843805.1 Urocitellus parryii
AGAAACTTCCTACTGTATAGCAAAAGTGATGGCTCTCACTTCTTTAAATAGTTACATCAGATGTCACTTCTATGATTGAGTATCACATTAGGTTCTGTCTGAGCAGAACAGAATCAGAGTCTGTTCTTACAGTCTTGACAGAGTAAGCAGCCTTCATTGTATGTGACAGCCTGCAGGAACTGCCAGACCTGAGGACAGTCAGCAACCAACAGCCAGCAAACAGCTAGGCCTTCAGTCACAGATCAGCAAGGAAATTAATTTTGCCAACTATGTGAGTGAGCTTGGAAGCATTTCAAGCCACAGCCACGCCTTCAGATGAGAATGCAGAAAAGCCAATATCTTGGTTGCAGCCCTGCCTGACCCTAGTGAGGATCCCAATAAGCTGAATAGTATCTCCTCACTTACAGAAACTAAGAGGTGACGAATGAATATGATAAGCCACCTGGTGGTGATAATTTGTTATCCATTAATAAAAAGATAATAGACTCTTCTATTTCGAATTGAAACTTGCTATCTGACAGGTTAAGCATCCTCAACCATCCAGAGACAGGAATTACACCTGCTTCTGTCCAGGAGCCAACGCTGTGTTTCTGTGTTTCTTCTCTTCTCCTCTACAGGATCAGCCAGTAAACCTTTACTCCTGTCCTTAAGCCTCAATCTCTGGGCCTTCTACACTTATCTTGCTTTTTCCTCTTGCTTCTCAAATTTCAATTGTCCTGTAGAAGCATTACACTCTACTCCTATAAACTCTGGGACTATCTACTGGACGACGCCTGTCTAGGGCTCAGTCTTGGGGCCTGTTGGACACCCATTTGGCTTGGCTGAAATCTGAAACCAGGTCAGGTGTTTTCTCATTGTTTATCCTTGTGCTTCAAAAGTCCACAAATTACCAACTTGGAAAGTTCTGAATTCAATTTTTATTCCAAGATGCAAAAGCCTAACAGAACTATTTATGAAGTTTCTCCCTTCCTGGCAAAGAATGACTTTCAAAAGTGGATAAATTTTGCTATCTGCACTGACAGCGATGATGTGGGTGTTTTTGTTATATTTATGCAGTTATATGGAGGGAACAAAATATACTGTATCCTGTTATGGACACATGTTTATGTCCCATGTTTATGTTAGATCCTTTTGTTGAGCCCTAGCCACTTCACTCTCACAGTATCTGAAGACAGAGCCTCAACATCATTAAGATTAAATAACACGAGAGTGGATACAATCAGTGTCCTTAGAAAAAGATACTTCAGAGTGCATGCACGCATGTGCTCACTGCTAGCTCTTGCTGTTCTCTCTCCATTGTATGCGCACCCTCTCTCTTTATCTCTATCTATCTATTTATCTCTGTCTCCCTTTCTGACTCTCTCTTTCTCCATTAAAAAAAAAAAAAGAGGTCAAATCAAGAAGGATAGAAGGTGACCATCTATAAGCCAGGAAGAGATTTTGTTCTTGTTGGAAACCAAATACTTCCAGAATCTTTATTTTGTATTTTCCTGCCCCCAATACTGTGAGAAAATAAATTTCTGTTGTTCCATCTGCCTATTCTCAGGTATTTTTGTTATGACAGACCTACCACACTAATCCAGACATCATCATGTAAAAAACATCAACAACAAAAAGGAAACCTGATAATCTGTAAAGAAACAAAAGGAAGGAAGGAAAGAAGAAAGGAAGGAAGCGGGGAAGAGGGGGTGGAGGAAAGGAAAGAAGAAAGGAAGGGAGGAAGGAAAGAAATTACTCTGCTTCAAGATTAATGCAGAAATAGTCGAAGCTTATCACATTAAATTAACAAGAGATATTCTATAAGATACAGTGTGTAAAGTACCACCCATTCAGATTCTGATTTAATAAGTGCTGGGAGAGACTGAGGAATATTGAAGAGGCACTGAAGTAGGCTTCTTGGTGGCTCCTTGTGGAATTGAGATGCTTGGACCATACACTGAGAATACTGCTCTGAAAAACACCCTTATCTATATGTCTCTGGTGGGTGGTGATGATGGAGTAGGGAATAATTCTAAGTCAAAAGGACACTTATCCAACAATAAAGAAGAGAGTTATTTAGATTTACGCTTTTTGGAATGTGTATAGGGAGCTATGTTCAAGTGTAACCATTTAAATTCTTCCTCTTAAAATTAAACAAAAATTAAGTTGTTTTATTGCTCTGCTCTGATTGCCATACTTGTCTTTACCTCCAGATGAAATACACAGGGGAATATCTTGTTCCATGCTTATTTTACAAAGTTAATATACGTTTAGCATTAAGGTAAAGAATCCTGAATCTAGGAAACTAAATAAGAAGCAGATGTTGGGAAATTAACGTGATCGAAAAATGCAGCCTACCTTCATTTCTATTATACAGAGACCCACATCAGGACCCCTGTTGAGGCTATATTCTCTCAACAGAAGTTTTATTTGTTTTGTTTTGTTTTGTTCCAGTAATGAAACCCAAGTCAGAAGTTTTCAAGCTGCTCAAACTCCTTACAAAGACTGTGGATTCTTTTTGGCAAGTGTTATTTTGAAAGTACCTGCCCCCATCAAAAGATTGCCTCAGGGCCCTGAAGCTGTAGAACGTTTTCAAGTCCTGCCCCTTCTGGTGCCCAGCATGACACACTCCATGGAAAATGCGGAGCTACTTGCCAAAGAAGATGTGCTCTCTTTTAAAATTTATTATTTACTAAATCCTAGGGTGTCTTAGAACATTCCCTATATCTAGCATTCAAATCTTTGCTTTATAGATCCTCAGCTGAGAGAACAGCAACAGGGGCATTAAGAAAGACCTACTTGACTGAGTCGCAGTTGGGTGGAAACTTCTAAAAATGGTAGCTTACAATTCCAAAGGAAACAAAAGGTCATCATTCTTATGTATTAACTTCAATTGTGTTTGAGAACCAAACTATTTTGGTCTCCTGATTTTCCAAAAGAAATTGCTTTCCTAAGCAGATTAATGAGGCAACCAGTCAGAAGCCCTGCCAGATACACCAAATAATAAAGACTTAGTTTCCCCCACATTGAGAACAATTGTTGAGTTTTAAAAATAAGGACATAAACAAAATAAATGTATGGATTAAAATGATTAATATTCTCTTATCGTTTGTTATATGATTTTATAAACGATTAAGGCCCAGATTTTGCCTTTGCTTTTTATTTGGGGATTCACCTCCGATTTTTAAATTGTCATTAATTTTTTACTTAGATTACAGACCTTTAAGATTTAAACCTAGTTCTGATGTTTTTCCCTCAATTCAAACTGCCCCTTTTGTCCTCTGGTCAAACCTCCTACACCTAGCAGAACCATCACACACATTTTACTACTGTTCAGCTAATCTGCACTGCTGACTCCATGATTTCATGGATCAGCTAACAAAAAGCATCTTATGTAAGACTGATCTTCTCTATCTGCATGATAAGTTTCAGATAAATATAATTTTTATTAACCTATTTATAAATTATAAGACAATACTCCCCTCCCCACAGTAATAATGACAATAAAACAAACAAAATCTGGGTCTTAAAATTGAGGATTAGTAGAGGGGATTTTTATGGTCCATGGACTGTGGTTCATGATTCTAAATAGCCATGTATCTCTCTGGAACTACATTTTCAGATCATTTATACCAAAAATTTGTTTGATGAAATAACATTCTATTGTATAGTAATTGGTATTAACGAAATATATATATATATATAATCAAGTGGGAGAAATACTATTTTATTTAAAGATACATCAGACTCATATATTTTAAAATTTAACTTAAAATATGAGTTATACAAAAATATAGTATGTTTCAAAATTATATTTGCCATACTTACATGAGAAGTACACTATTATTCTGTTTCTGGGCAATTTTTGATTTATGTGCCGAGCAAATAGAATTGGTTTACTTTTTATTTTGCAAAGCATCTTAGCTCATTGAACATGATATATTTTATGAATTTCCAATGGTAAGAAGAGACCAGCATTAATCAAACATATTTCAGCACAAATTTCTCCCCTTCTCACACCTGCTGCCCTCGCCCCCTAAATCTTAGTAAACATCCCTGGAAAAATATTTTTAGTGCACTGTTGAGAAAGTCCATTCTAGTCTGAACCTTCAGAAAGCAGCAGGAAGAACAAGCCAGCACAGTGGACTGAGCATAAAAGACAGAAAGAATTGGTTTTTAATCCATTTTTCAATTGTACAATGTACATGCTGAATTACTTGAGGATATTTTTTAAAATTTCTCAGAGCGAGCTTCATCTTCTATAAAATGAAGAAGACTATCATGTACTTCCTCTAGAATTGTTATGGTTCCTTACCAGATAACCGGTATAAAAGTCCCTGTGCATAATCATAGTACTCACAAACCACATACTAAATGCTCTATAACTTTCATTAATAATTATATTCATTTTTGTACATTTAAATAGATAATTTGCTTAATGTTATCATCTAGTAGAAATTCACAAATTGATTTCAAAGATTCTTTACCAAATTCTCAGAAAGCAATTGTCACAATTAAAAAGTCCCTGAAAACAATACAATTTCTAAACCAACAGGCATAGCTTTTACATGAAAATAGTGCTTGTACATCCATTGCCTATAAAGAACACCCAAATTACCCACTGAAAAGTTGGGAAATTATTCAGTATGTCAGTCATTTAAAAAAAATACTAAATGTTTTTATAGGGAGAAATTTGAATGTATTCTAATACTCCAACTTTAAATCTGAAATTTAGACATTTTTTAAGACTTTGGAATAAGCTCCAAAGATTTCAGTACACTACGACATGAGATAACATAAAGATAAAATAAATAGGATATAGAGAGTCAGCCACTATTTCAAGACTGAGTAGTCAGTTATTCAGAGCCCTTCAGTTGGGTTTAACATTCTGCTCTTGATGTCTTGAAAGTCTTCACAATTTTAACTGTGAACTCTTGTTCTGTAAATGACGTCTGATGAAACAATGGAGCACCCTGAGCAGAGGAGACACACTGAGTGCACATGGAAGTTCAGATGGCCCACTTGGAGGGCATTGGGCCCACCAACCAGGTGACCTGGTCATGTGGCAAGAATGAGAGGGGCAGTCAAAGGCACCACAGGGTCACCAAGGAGGAAACTGGGAATGGGATCTGAACCCAGCCTGGTGGCAACAATAATAGTAATGGCAGAGGCAGCCGCTACAGAGGCTAGAATGAGGGGTGGAACACTGGCTTGATGTCCATTCCAGAGCCTGTTCCTGCCACAACTGCACAATATTGACTCTCCACACTCAGTGCTGAGACAGGAACTACCAGTGCTCAGGCAGTAAATTTTGTCAGTAAATTATTACAAAGTGAAAGTGAGCCCATGACATTGCAATAAAGCATATCAGGGAGCTATGGCAAAGCAAATATCCACAGGCAGAGAAGTAGAAATTGAATTTAAAGATTGTCACATTTGATAGGAAAGAACACTCTTTTCATATGAAGCTTCAAATGAACCAATGATTAATGAGACAAAAACTTTAAAATTAATTTTTCTTATAATTAAAGATATAGCTGTGGAAAGAATAAATAGGAATGTTTAAACCACAAATAAATCATGAAGCTACTTCTGCGGTTTTTGCATGACTCCCACAAGTTACAGGTAATGCTTGAGGAAAAATTAGAATGTTACTGTACTAATTTGCACTTAAAGGTAAATTTAGACTTACATAAAAGCCAATTTGTATGAATGTTAAGTATTTTTAGGAAAATGTTTTCTCAGAAATCATAGGCTCTGTATATGCTAAAATTTATATTTTGAAATAAATTATCAGAAAGACATTCCAGCTTCAGTAACACTTGCATCAGCAGAAAGATCCTTCTAAAATTTACAAATTATAAAAACTTATTTGAAAAAAAATTCAACCAAGCTTCCTTTCATTTATGTAGACTAAAAATAAGGTGGCTAAAAATGTAAATTCAGTAACCTAATCAAGTTTAGGAAAGTAGGCCAGAAAAATCAAAATGGAATGTTAATAAATTATTATCATCATAGTTCAAATATGACAAGTTATATCAGTATATATCAATATTATTATATAAATTATGAGACCAAAGTACTATTTTTCCTATATTTTTAAAGTTTATACTGTTACTCATGCATCAATACTATACCTATTATATTTCATGAGCAACAAAATATTGCTAAGGAGAAGATATTTATATTTTAGTAGTTAACTAAACTTTTTTTCCTTTTACTTTAAATTACTTTAAAATTTTAGATTGTACAGGACCCCCACATTTTGTACTTAGCCCTATACATAGATATCTTCATTCATTTCCACCCATTATTGTTATGTTATTTGTTATTTCTCAAACTAATTCTAAATTTTTCACATCAAAATTTTGTAATTTTTAGGCTGCTGGGAAAGAAAGTACATCAATGAAAAGGAATTTGGACCAGATTTTATAGTATTCAAATATCTATACTGATAACCATCTGAGGAAATGCAAGTGATGCTCTTAATATCTTCAAGACCTTAATTTCTTCACCTGCAGAAGTTGACTGTGGATGGTGCACTTTATAGTTTTCTACCAAATACAGGCAGCACAAGTGGTAAAATAAACTCTGCATCCTGTGAAATGCTCTCAGTATCTTTTCTTGTAAAGTTATTATACACATCGACCTATCTAAGGCAGAAACTAGATTTATTTCAGGATTCTGTGCAAGCATCTGTCCATTGACCCTTTTTCACCCAACTCTATTAATGCTCGTATAGATGCAGCTTCCTGGAATTCTTTAAGAAACATGAAGATTTAATGGTTTCTTCGTGTTTCCAAGTCAGCTTCTAAAAAGTAAAAATGTTCCATAATGCAGCTGGGTTTTATACAATTTAGATAAGATTGGGATTGATACTTCTGCATTTTCTAGTAAATCAAATGTGAAAGATATACATATCTGAATTTTCAACCACTAATTTAAACCAATATAATTCTGTCTTTTACCAATATTTCAATTGTTAGGGAATATACACCTAAGAATGCACTATAGGGTTTTTCTGCCTGCTGGAAATCATTTGTTCCACAGATAGTTGACATGATCATATAAGTATTTATTATAGGAATAATGATCTTTTCAAAGGCTTAAATTAAAAAAAACATAGTATTACAGAATTTCTAAAAGATATTAACTAAACCATATTTTTCTGCTGGAAAATATACAAGAGTTGTTTTTTTTTCAGCAATAGTTTATTTTGAATAACCAATCCCCCATTGTCAATGTGAAATGGAAACAATAACATAATTTAGGAACTGCAGCAGTTAACCCTGGAGTCATGTTTGTACCTTCTCTTCATCATTTTCTTTTCAAGCAATGTGGTATAATCTATTTAAAGTTATTTCATTCATATTTAAAATTAAACTTAATATTGTTCCTATCTCTTGGAATTGATTTGAAAATTAAATTAAACTAAATTATAAAATCACTACAGAGACAAAAACAAAGATAAAATCAGAGGAAGCTAAAGTAAAACAAGGAAAATCCTAGTTTCATCAATGTCCTCAAAGATAAAACATGATATCCTTGAAGCAAGAATAAGAGTCTATGTTTTTTTAAATGTAAATAAAAGTCTAAAAACATTGTAGGAATTTTAAGAAATCAAAGAAGTAATATAAAAGAAAAATCAATAAATTGCATCATAAAGTTGCTGATGCAACTGAAAAGTAGAAGATTTCAAAACAGAAAACAGAATTGAAAGAATTGCTAAGACCAAGGGTCAATCTAGGAATTTCAGCATACAAATAAAAGGATTTCAGAATGAGCAAACAGAGAAAAATGGAGAAATAATGAAATATAATACAAGAAATTTTCTGAGAATTCACAAGGCATTTGTGAAGATTTAAAGTGTCCATTAGAACAAAACACAAAAAGAAAACCACTCTAAGGGATACTTACAAAAATTGTGGAGACTTGTATAATATTTAACTTCATAGGACCAATAGTACTATCTGGCTTTATAAAATTAAAAAATTAAGTTTCAAAACAAAATAAATCATGCAAAACAGCATATTGTGTCAAATTGAGTTTAGGCATTTGAAAGCAAAATTTATTCTAAACATTAGTCTGTGATAAATTTTTTTAATGCAAAGGATGTTTTTGATGCCACTTATAACATTTATGGGACACTTTCCCTTTCTTCTACCAGTATTTGATCAAAGAATGTACAATAAAAGAGCCTTATATGAATTGCAGATCAATAAATGAATATCATAACATCTATTCTTTTATGCTCTCTACCTGAGTGCTTCTTAAATTTAATATGCATATAAATGGCCAGGGTATATTATTAAATGTAGATTCTGTTCAGTAGGTCAGCAAAGAAGCCTGAGATTCTGCATTATAAACTGTCAGGTGATATTGATCCCGAAGAACCAATGCACAGAGACATCATTTTCCCTCTACACCAATAAAAATATGTGAAAGTGACCCCCTTTCAAATAGCTAAATAGTCAAATAAGCTTTGGTAATTTTAGAGAAACAAAATTAACTGCAGGACCACTCAGGATGTTCAAAATGCTAAAGTCAATTATCAGACTCCAAAATGGAAATGTAGCCCACCATTTTGGGCCACATAGCACAATATTCTTATTTTTAATTTGGGGGAAAATATATATTAGTTTTTGATATTCCATGGTTACCTCAAAAAATAAGGAATGTTAAATATCTATAAACTTGAAGAATTTATAGATATAGAGAAAATCAAAAATATTTTACTTGAAGTGTATACAGAGTAGTAAAATTCCTATTAATACTTAGCAATTTCTTAAGACACAAAAACATAAAAGATTAACTCTGTAATTTTAACATGCACTTAACAAATACCAATTGAATACTTTCTATTTTTCCAGTGAATTATACTTGCAGGTTACAAAAAAGAAACCAAAACAGTTTTAAGAAGCATCATCACTAGCAATTAAAGAAATGCAAATCAAATCCACTCTAAGATTTCATCTCACACTACTCAGAATGGCAGCTATTATGAAGATAAACAACAATACATGTTGGTGTGGATGTGGGGGAAAAGGTACACTCATGCAATGCTGGTGGGACTGCAAGTTGGTACAGTCAATATGGAAAGCAGTGTGGAGATTCCTTAGAAAACTGGGAATGGAACCACCATTTGACCAAGCTATCCCTCTCTTCGGTCTATACCCAAAGGACTTAACAACAACATACTATAGAGACACAGCCACATCAGTGTTTATAGCAGCACAATTCACAATAGCTAAACTGTGGAACCAACCTAGATGCCCTTCAATAGATGAATGGATAAAAAAATTGGCATATATAAACAATGGAATATTACTCAGCAATAAAAGAGAATAAGATCATGGCATTGGCAAGTAAATAGATGGAGTTAGAGAAGATAATGCTAAGTGAAGTTAGCCAATCCCCCCAAAAAACAAATGCTGAATGTTTTCATTGATATAAGGAGGCTGATTCATAGTGGGGTAGGGAGAGGGAGCATGGAAGGACTAGATGATCTCTAGATAGGGCAGAGGGGTTGGAGAGGAAGGGAAGGGGCATGGGGTTAAAAATGATGGTGGAATGTGATGGACATTATTATCCAAAGTACATGTACGAAGACATGAATTGGTGTGAATATACTTTGTATACAGAGATATGAAAATTTGTGTTCTATATGTGTAATAAGAATTGTAATGCATTCTGCTGCCATATATACATTTTAAAAAAGAAGAGGACGAAGAATCTTAAATTGTTAAAAAAAAAAACTTGGAACTTGGGAAAATCACTTTTTTCCATTTTAGTTTTTATCATAGTAGGAAATAAGTACAAGATGTTCTTGCTTGGGTGAGCTTTGCCTCTGTTGTCTCAGGTGACTTTCTGCTGTTGCTTTTTCATTTACATGCAAGCTATTTGACTCCGACATACGTGAGCATCTGAAACACTAGGTGGAGAGCTCATAAAGCATAAATAGCTGGGCCCCAATTTGCTTTAGAATCAGAGGAAGGCTCTATTTATATTTTTAGCATGCATATCTGTACTTGGTAATGGTAACATAACCATTGTGGGACCCACATTTGGTCATCCGTAATTGAATGTTATGAACATTTAAAGATACAGCATCATAATCTCTGAAACTCATTTTTGGTTTATTTAAAAGTGAGGGCATGTGTGTCTGTGCAGGCGCTTGTGTTCGCATATGTAGAAAGATAAGCAAAGATAAAAATTTAAGAATTAAGGATTCTAAGTGAAGGGCACATGTATTTTTCATGCTATATTTTTTTTTTTTTAGATTCAAAACCCTCCAAATGAAAAGTTGAGAAGTTTTAACTGTCTCTTTCCACCACTACAACAACGAGCCCTGCCAGTCTTAATCCCCTTTTCCCTACTTTCTATCTTTAGCCCATCAAGTGTATTGCTTTCTAATAAATAGGTTACTATATAACTTATTGCCCATGATTTTTCTTACCCCACAGGAGATAGTATCCACAAGGTCAAAGATTCTATATACCAAAATTTTCTAAAAGTCTTGATTACTATACTTGTCACTAAGTATCAAATTTTCATCTTCAAAATAAAGAAAAATCTTGTGAAGAAATAATGCAGGGTGTCTTTGTTTATATATTCACCTTCAAGATTTTTGTTGTAGTAGCATGACTCAATATTTTGATTAATTTTAATTGACTCATTTGTCACGACTTAACTTCATCTTGAAAAAAATACATGTGAAATTTTAAATTTTACCTTCTGGTTGTATATGCATTAAATACTAAAATTTAAATGATTAAAGTACTAAATGATAGAGTAGTACTTAAAACTATCTCACATACAACTGGAGTACACTTTGGAAGCAGCTATAAGAAAGCACTGAATGCAGTAACTGGTTCATGGTTGAGTCTTACTTAATGTTTTAAGTCTAATCTAAGTATCTTTATAAAAATAATTTCCATTACAAATGAATGTATAATATGACCAGTCACTAGAAAAACTAGAAATTTTCAAAACTTATAATAAAATGTCTTACCAGGAAATCTTGATGAATAGAAAAGAGAAAAAAATTATGAATTATAAATCATTTAGAATAGAAAATCATTAAAATACAGCAAGATAAGTTCAAATTATATTCATAATAATGAGAAATGCAGTTAATTTTCTACTGAGATACCCTCATATTAAAGTGTTTTGCTCATATAAAAAATTTAACAGTATACCACTTACACAGGAAGAGAGTGGCACAGAAAGGTTTAAAATAAAGAGCAGACACAAAAGATTTGAGAGGTCTAAGGTAGTTAGTAGAAATTGGGTACAAAATTTCTAATGTCAAGTAAAGTGGAATTCAGGCAGAAAACCATTAATACAGTAAAAAGATGTATTCCATTTCAAAAATAATCATAACTTAAAATTTATGAAATAATATAACTTGAAAATATATGAGATAATAATAGTGAATTGAATATTATCTAAATTGTGTACTAATATTGCATTGAATATTAGTACACAATATTAGATTTTAATTCTTATATCTGAAAAATCCAGAGTTCAACAACACAGAGGCAATAAAAATAGCTGGAAATAGAGACAATTTGGAAAATACAATTAACAAGTGTATTTGTACATGCACACATATGTGTTATGAAATAGCCAAAACATCAATAAATTCTACATAATGGAAAGCAGTATGCC
This sequence comes from Urocitellus parryii, assembly GCF_045843805.1. NCBI lineage: Eukaryota > Metazoa > Chordata > Mammalia > Rodentia > Sciuridae > Urocitellus > Urocitellus parryii. The sequence continues at coordinate 153,506,386 of NC_135532.1, forward strand.
ACAGTCTGTGGATATAATTCAATAACATTACAAATTAATAAATAACATTTAGAAATTAATAAATAACATTAGAAATCAACTTTCTACTCAAAAATTGATTAATATTTATAGATAACTCTGGGGAAATGAAAAGTAATTAAAACAGAAACTTCAAATTATATATAAGTAAATATTAATGAGTTTATATGTGTGTGTGTGTGTGTGTGTGTGTGTGTGTGTGTGTGTATGTATGGCAGATCCTGTGTCTCTGATGAACAATGACAGATTCTTCTTGATAAACAAGTTAACATGGTGGAAAAGCTCATTTTGTCCACTAGCCACAATAGTGTTCTCTCCACTAGTTTTTGTTGTTGTTGTTTGTAGAAAAGAAGTTTGTGTGTAAACTTAGAAGAGAGAATTCTCCTTACTCAGATGACCTGGTTACCTGCACTGCAGATTAACAAATAGTTCAGCATTAGTGACCAATCACAAAGTGATGAATGCACCAGATTTCAAGGTTTAAGAATCAAATAGAATTGACTGAACAGGTTGTTTTGTTGAAAACCTTTCATTTTTGGATAAGAATAAACTTAAATAATATTCTGAAATTTCATGGCCAAAGAGGATTTATTATAGAAATTCAAGAATGTTTTATTACTTATTAATTCATTAATATAATTTATCACATACATAAACTAAAGGATAAATGCTTTGTTTTCCTAATACATTCCCCAAATATATCTAATAAATTCTTTAGACATTATCATTAAATATAGCATGTAAATATAATAAAAGAAAAATATCGATTATTTTTAATATAGAAGGTGTCCCCCCAAAACTTATGTGTAAGATAATTCTAGAATCGTAAGATGGGAAATGATTAGATTATGAGAAACATAACCTAATCAGTGGATTATGCCACTGAGATGAATTGACTGACTAGTAATTATAGGCATATAGGGTGTGGCTAGAGGAACTGGGACACTGGGAGTGTGACTTTGGAGTTTATAATTTTGTCCCTGATAAAGACACTCTCTCTGTTTTCTGGTTACCATGTCCTAAGCTGCTTTCTTCTTTCACATCCTTCAACCTCAGCTTGGACCCAGAGCTAGGACTTGGCCAATTATGGACTGAACCTCTGAAATCGTGAAAAAAATTTTTTTCCTTTTTAATGTTCTTGTCACAGTGATTAAAAAACTAACTAAAATCTAACATGAAACATTTTTTCCAAAATTTCTAAAACAAATAAAATGAGAATGCTCATAATGTTTCAACTCTTATTTTATATAATTCTGTAAGTACTAGCACAAATAATCGAAAACAAAAAATAAGCAGGCATGGTAGCACATACCTATAATCTCAGCTACTATGGAAGCTGAGGCAGGAAGATTGCAAGTTTCAGTCCAGCCTGGGCAACTGCAAGTTTTATTTTATTTTATTTATTTCAAAATAAAAATTTGAAAGGTCTGGGGATGTAGCTCAGTGGCTGAGCACTTGCCTAGCATGCATAAGGCCCTGGGTTCAATCCCCAACACCTCAGAAAAACAAAATCAAAAATGAAAAAGCCCTATAATACAAGGTATAAATGCCATGTAAGTTACTTCTGGACAAAGAGGAAATATTCAGAGAAAATTAATGGAAAAAATTAGAAGAATTAAATGAGCAAAAAACATGAAGCAACAAAAAAAGTTATAGCTAATCAGCTACTTATAGCTTTAAAAATATAATAAATGAACATATATTTGAAAATGTTAATGGTTTAAACTGTATTGAACTGATTAGAAATAACAAGGAAATCATTCATAAACACATGGGGTATATGATATTCCTGAATGGGAACCAAAGAAAATCTCAGGCATAAGGTCGAGGAGGAGGACTGATCACACTTAACTGTGGAACTGAGGCTATAAGATGAATAATCAGGAAAGAAGAGTGCACATATTGCACATATGCTATGGATATGAACATTACTAAATTTAATTTTTAAAAGAAAGAAAATAACAACAAGAAACTGGGAGGAAAAAAGGAAAGAAATGTGAAAAATAGACTGCTGACTTTTTATAAGTATTGGCTGAGAATGTAAGGAAATACTTTGAAGTTGAAAAATCAGCTAGCAGGAACTTAAGTGGAACCACTTTGATGCAGATCTGTTCTAAATGCAGTGTAATATGCACCTCCCTTATTCATAAAGGAGTTTTGTAAGCAGGATATTAGTTTTCTGATATTGACCATTCTGGGAATGCTATTGTCAATGTGATCCAAGGAATTTGAAGGCTGAAGATGAAAATATCTAGAGAGAAAATCTATCTACTGACTCTATGGAGACAATTAAATCCTCATTATGGAGACAGATTTCAAAAACATTATTAAAACTGAATGCTAAATTCATATAGTATCAATTATTATCCCATTAATTATGAATTCCATTAATTATAAATTAATTAATATTTATTATGAATTTCTCTTGACCCAGAATTAATGAAAACCCACAAGAAGATTTAGAGGTTTCCTCATATCTAGACCAGTTTAATTTGGTACTTTTTCTCTTGTAAGTGTTCCATGTAATTCTTCCTAAAGTGGTTTCAAGTTTGCTTTGAGGTTCTTGCTAACAATCACAAGAAGATTCTTGATTTCTGCCTAGAGTCTTGCTTTTGTCAGTGGTATAAAGTTTGCTGTTCACAGAAGCTCCCTGATAATGCCTACCATGTATTCATATGATTTGGGGATATTTTCTCTGTGGGCCCAAACCATAGCACTAACTATCCCTGTAACAGAATGTGCTGTTGTTTGACCAATACCTGTGTTTGTGTCAGTCTGGAATAATTAGGCAAGTATCTATACTTATCATTGTTGTTGTTGGGAAAAATAAACTTTCTTTCACTGGGGAAAAAAGTAGACATCAAGAGTTCACACTGGGGCTGGGGATGTGGCTCAAGCGGTAACGCGTTCGCCTGGCATGCACGGGGCGCTGGGTTCCATCCTCAGCACCACATAAAAAAAAAAAATTTAAAAAATAAAGATGTTGTGTCCGCCAAAACGAAAACTGAAAAATAAATATTTAAAATTCTCTCTCTCTCTCTCTCTCTCTCTCTCTCTCTCTCTCTCTCTCTCTTTTCTTTCTCTCTTTAAAAAAAAGTTAACACTGATCAATATTTAGAGCACCACTTTTTACCTATTCTAAAGTACAAGTAAAAGTTTTGCTTTTCAACCACATCAGCTATAATTCAGTGTGAGTTTAAAGATGATGAAGATATTCACTCTGACATGTCTTGTAATAAAGATAGTTGATAGTAATTTTGTGTAAATATGTTCTTCCTTTATTTCTACTACAGCATCATAAGTCATACACTTGTTTTATTTAGAAGACATATCTACCAACTGAAGAAAATAAAATTATTTCATACCATCAGAAATGCTTTTAGGTCAGTGGTTTTCAAATTCAGATTTGGATTTAGTAGTTCTGAAGTATGTTCTAAAATTGTATTTCTAGCGATTTCTAGGGTGATTCTAATGATACCTGATTTAGTCGGCTTTTTCACTGTGACAAAAAAATTCTGATAAGATCAATTTTAGAAAAGGAAAAGTTTATATGGTACTCATGATTTTAGAGGTTTCAGTCCATATACAGCCATACATTGCTCTGTGCCCAAGGCAGGACATCATGACAGAAGGGTGTGGAACAGGAAAACCAATCAGGACATGATAATCAGGAAGCAGAGAGAGACCCCCTCACTGGGAACAAAACATACCCCAAAGGCACTCTACCAATGACCTACTTCCTCCAGTTACACCCACCTGCTTAGGGTTACCACCTAGTTAATCCATTAACTGAATTAATGAACTAATTAGGTTAATAAGCTCATAACATAATAATTTCATCTCTAAACTTTCTTTCACTATCTCACCCAGCTCTTGTGAGACATCTCATAACTAAATCATAGCACTACCAATCTTTGCACTGAACTGATTTTCAAGGATTTAAGTAGACTTCTAAAAACTATGTGCCTTATTAATAACTTACTTTACAAAATTGTGCAAGCATATTCGGAACACACACACACAGACATTTTTAAAATGAGGCTTTCTATAAAAGGAACATAATACTTCTTATGGATTTCCTTTATCTGACACTTAAGATATAGTATTTCTTTGCTGTCAATTGGGGGAAAATAGTCATAAAATATCATATTGAAAATGATGATTCTCTATTATTATTTATAATGGACTTTCTAAGACTTCCTAGCAATTTTTGAAAAATCAAAGCAATTTGATATCATAGACATCTTGCAGTAATGTCCAACAACAAGGGTGTGCAATGATACCATTCACATCAATGAGCAGGGCTCCATAACAAAAGATTTGTTGATATGAATACCTACATGAGACATTTTAATAAAAACTCAAATAATTTGACCAGGTAAATGACAAGAATTCTGTGCTGATTTAAGAAAACATATTTATCCAGTTCTCTGATATTTAAAATGGATTCTTTTCATTTTTTACAATATAGGTTTACTTATAAGTACCATTCTAATCAGAATATTAGATATAAAAATTCTATCAATATTTTAAATGAACTCATAAGGAATTCAATATAGAGAGTTATTTTGTGAATTATTATTATTATTATAAAACAAAGGTTACTTTAAAATGCAATAATATAATGATAGCATTTACTGAGTACCTTGTGTCATATACCATGCAAACCACTTTCCATGGATTAGTTTGTTTAACACTCAAAATATTCCTTTGAGAAAGATATTTTATTATTAGTCAAATCTTAAAGATGAGAAAACTGATTTTTAAAGAAGTTACATGAATTTCTCAAGTATAAATAACCAGTATTGGCAGAATGCAATTCTAGTCTGTTAGTATGATTCTTAACAAGTTTTTAAAATATTGTGTATCATTTCCAATTATCATTCTATATCAATGGTTCTCAAAGTTTGCTCTACAGGTCAGAAGTACTAGCAACTCATTAAAAATGCAAATTCTTGAGCCTCATCTCTGGACAAAAATTCTACAAATTGAACACCACATTCTGTGTTTTAACAAACCCCCAGATGATTCTGGTGCATATTAAAAGGTTGAACTAGTGGTATATATTAACATTAAGATATGATTTGACTAATTTGATTTTCCTTAATTGAGGTATGATCAGAAATATATATTAACGAGGCAGAAAAATACCTAAATGAATGATAATACAAATTGTAGAAAGTTGTGCCTACCCAGAAGAATTTCTCTTTGACATTTTGGTTCATAGCTAAACTTCTTAAACAAGAAACAATTTATTTCATACAATTAAGGACAGAGAACTAATTATAAATTCTTTATCACACTATCTAGAACCCACATTCCTTGCTGCTATTTATGATATATAGTTTTATTTTTCTTCTCTCTTTCTTCTTCTTAATCTGTTTGATTGCATATACTTATATTAACTACTGATCATAGTGTGCTCTTTGTCAAGAACCATGAAAGGGTTGAGGTTTTACCCTAGGTTCAGGCTAACAGGTTAGCCTATCAGTTTTATAGCTGCTTTCAGAAGTCACAAGACTCCTAGGTCAGAGACAGAGGACTTTATTATTCAGAGACATAATAGTAGCCAGAGGGTCAGCTTTTTTTTTTTCTTAAATACATGTTCCCTAAGACCCAGTTTCACAGAAAGAACTGATGCAAAGAAGGCCAGATGACACTTTTACACATTAAATTGGAGTACCTGAAAGGAACACCCAAACTGAGCACACCAGTACCTTTTATAATGAGCAGTAGATATGCTTGCCTTTTACTCCAGAAGATCACTTTTTCTACTTTCCAAACTTGCCTTTTGTTCTAGAACAAGATGCAATCTCTACCTTAAGTCTGTTTGTTATATAAGCATCCATGAAAAGATAACCTGGCAAAGAAAGCTGCAGGAGACCCTGTTTGCAAGACATAAAGAAACCCAAGAGACAAATGAAGAATTTTCTCCCAGTGTCTGTATTTCATAGATGTTTGACATAAGTATCCTTCTTATGAAAATGGCGATTGAGTATAACCAATAGTTGCACAACCAGAAAGCATTAGATTTGTTCATGATGCAGTAACTGCTTGTTAGGTGACTTATGCTGTTCAGTTTAAGATCATTGTAACTTGAAAGAAAACATATCTTGATCAGGAAAATTTCTAGATTGTTTGAAATAAGTTATTTTTTTATATGAATTAAACATTTAGACATGTGTTCTTTAATATTAAATTATTGCTTAGAATCTGCCATTTAAGATCTTAGAATTCGGCTTTTCCCTCTGTACAGTGTTGCTTAGCAATAAGGTCTAGCAACACATTGCTTCTAGAGATGAGCCAAAGTATCAAATTGGAGTTTCGCAATAAGAGTCATTTAGAAAAACAACAATTATTTGCAATGCAGATATTATTGTCTAATACAAATAAGGGCAACACTTATTTCCCACTTTGGAATCAGTTTTCAGATTTAAGTGTTCACAACTTGTGCCTGAATCAGGATAAAAGAAAAGTATGAATTAATTGAGGAGGAAGCATGGTTGAATTAATGTGGCTCCATTTATATTTCTTTCTTTGTAAATAATCTCTCTGTAAGACTACAGATTAGAAATAATTATTTTGGATGTGCTTTAGATTTTGATATCAGGGGATAAGGTTGTTTCTGGTCTATATTTTCTGTTATCACTTAACTAACAATTTACTATGTAAGTTGCTTGCTAAGGAGACAATCTTTCACTAATAATAAAATAATTGCAATATCCTACTGCTTTTCAAATATCTTTCAGAACAAAGAGCAAATAAACTGAGATGGTAAAAACAAAGAAAGTGGAAATGAGGGAAGGAGGAAAGAAATCAGAAAGTAAAGATAAATGAATATAAAGTATTTTAATATCACAAGTATTTAATGATTATCATAAATATTTAAGGAGAAATATTAAATGAAAACAAAAATTCTCCAAATTAGAAGCAGAATCTATTCCAAAGGAACATTTACTTAGGATCTTGACAACTCTTAACTGTAGAAACAATGGTTGAAACATTAATGAGCAATAACAAAAATTTATATGATGAACAATGGTGCTAAAAACTTATTCACAGAATTTTTAATTAATGTTGCGATTTCTTTGATTCTTTTTTTCCTGGATAGTGGTTATTACTCAGAATTGCATCAGTTCCCTAAACTTTCCTTCTCCAATCTCATACCATGATTCATCCTGAGAATCCCACTTCTGATGTTCACTTGCTTCTCCTTGTGGATTTCTAATATTCTGTCTTTAGCAAATATGTTCATAGAAGTGAACAGACTAATCTATAAATTATCCCATATATGCTTAGTAAAATGCCCTTTCTTCATAGTATTGTATTACTGTATTTAAGTATAAGGACAAAATCTCTTCTGGTTATTTCCTTTTGTAAAGCCTGAGAAAGTAAAAGGTTTGTAATCACACACCACATGCAGAAAGTGCTCAATACATGTTGCTGCTTAATGCATTTGTACAATAGTAATTTAAAGTAAAAATCAAGGTAAGATTGTTGCCAAAGGGACCACATGAATGATATTCAATAAATTAAATGGTAGAAATATGTTTCAATCACTTATGCTATATAACAAACTGCCACAAAATAGAGTGGCTTAAAATTACAACCACTTTACATTATTTGAGTTTATCAATTTAGGGTAGGTGCTCATCTGGGAAGTTCCACTGGTCTCTTCTAGAGTCACTCAAACAGATGAAGTTATCAGAGAGCTCAGCTGCTGAACTGAGTTTAGAAGATATAACACCCTCAGATCTCTCTCCTTCTGGAGATAACCCACGTTCTCCCTTGCACGTATATTTCTTGTTTTACCTCTAAAGACCTCTCTCTTTTTAGATTTGCTCCATATTGAATATGTATCTGTTTTCCTAAATAAACCACTGTCAAAGCCTCTGGGGGGAAAATATATATATATATATATATTTTTTTTTTTCATCAATCACATTTCTGGTGATTGCTTCTGGAACCCGTCAGACCTGACATCTCTTCTGGGACCTTTTGTCTTTGAGTGGGTTAAACAGAATTTATTCACATGGTGGCAGAGGTGATCTAAGAATAAGAGGGTAGAAACCGCAAGTCCTGTGGAGTCCCAGGCTCAGAAATTACACAATGTCACTTTTACCATATTTGACTGATCAAAGCAAGTCACATGAGCCCAGATTCCTGAAGTAGGAAAGTATACTTTGCCTTTTGGCTAGAAAAGTGGTAAAGTCATATTGCAAAGGGCTTGAACAATGTATTAGGAGAATTATTAGTCATGCTTACAGTAATCTACCACAGGACTGAATAAAACTCAGCCCTAAGATTTATAAGTATAACATGTTTAAAAATCAGAAACAGAATAATTATAAACATGCACACATGACACACAGAGGTATAATGTTTTCCAAATTTACAGAACTAGATATCAGAAAGAGTTACTCTTCCTCTTTCATCCCATGACAAAGATGTGCACAGTTTGAACCACCAAAGTTTTTTAAAGATCAAAGCTCAAGTAGAGAATCCAGAACTTTGACTAAATATAAAAGTACACATCTTTGGGTTGATGCATGATCTTCTCTAATATTAAAAATGCTTACTTTTTAAAAAGCTTTGTCTCAAGCAGAATATAATCTGTTCCCTCACCAGCAATACAACTGCCCCCACCATTTTATGCCCTCATCTTTTGAAACTAGGTCATTCAAAAGAGTACTTAGGTCATAAAATATAAATATTTGTGGAATTAAATGTTGACCACTGTCTCAACCTATATCAACTGTTCAAAGAAACTTGTCCAAGCCAACTGTAAATAAGTAAAGTCCTCAGTCAATATCAATCAGCCTTTTTATTAAATGAATTTCCAATATATACTTTTTCATAAAAAGATACAAATTAGAGAGTCTAAAACTTAATTCAGAAAACATCCTGCTAAAACATAGATTATGAATTTTCAATTTTGTTTGCAATGCCCACTTAAGAGTCTGAATTTAAAAATTATTTCCTTAAAGAACAGTTTTCCCTCTGGAGAACCCTTGAAATACACACACACACACACACACACACACACACACACACACCAAAAAAAAAAAAAAACATAATCCAGAGTATCTTTTTTTCCTTTATTTCTATTTATTTTGAGGATTTGGGGATTTGTGTTTGAATGTTCTTTTTTTACCCTCAGTACCTGGAATCTTTTTTATCCTAAATCCAAGAATATCATTGGTTTTTATAAAGTGTAGTGTACTAAAATTAAAAGAACTCAAATGCCAAATTCTGTATTCATCTCCAAAATATTCCTTTTCTGGAGAGGAAATACAGAACTAAGACTTCTCCTGGTCCCAGGACATTAACATAAGATTGAACTGAAAAGCCAAATTTTTACCAATGACCTTTAAAGGATGTACAAATAAAGGCAAACACATCTTGATATCTCCATCTACATATAATGACTCCAGTCCAGTAATAATATATTTATTACATAATAACATGTTTTGGATACCATGCTGGACAAGAGAGGACTAGTCCCTGACCCAGGGCAAATGCTTCAAATGATATGAATGAATCCAACACAAGGCATGAAAGCTTGAGTACAAATTTCTTTCTTAATACACTGTATTGTGATTTTTTTCCTCTAGTAAAATGTTTTTGATAAAATAGAACATTTTTTTGAGATTCCTCTGGTTGAAAAAATAAGAAAAAGAACCTAGGAGGTTTATTTTTTAAAAATACACACACACACACACACACACACACACACACACACACACACTGGATTATCCCACAACTAAAAGTATTGACTTGGATAGCTAAAGCTTGAAATTTTACCTCCACTACTAAAATATAAACTCATGAGAAGATAGACTTAAATCCAAAAACTTTACTAAAATTTCTAGGTCAAGGTAAAAAAACGAGTTGTGGAACCATCACAGATTTTAACAGGAAAAGATTTCTTTGTTCTTCTGTGCTCCTTTGGTCAAGATCAACCATGCTTCCTTTTAGAGAAGAAACTAGGCAGGTCTCCATATTTTATGTTCTCAAGGCAAAGTTCTGTGCATTCCTGATATATAGCATGTGATGGAGGTGGAATTATGAGGCACATTAGTGAAACTGATCCTCATTAGAATTCTTTGTGAAAAAATATTCTGATGAGGAAGAAGAAAAATCATGTAATAGGAATTACAAGGACTAAATAAATTAAGACTCTTCTGTCTTTCCAAGATTTATGACAATTCAGTTAAAAAGTCCTAAATATTTTATGATACAAAAAAGGAAATTCAGTCCAAAAGGGGTAAAAGTTCAAACGACATAGACAATTAAGATAAAATGTGCTGTTTACTAATGTTGTTATACAGAAAACAGAATTCACATTTGCAATATCTTTTCATTTCAAATCACAAGTACACAGTATTGTATTTTTATAATATGAAAATTATATTTTTAAATCTAGCTTTGAATGATTTTTTTTCCATAGATACCTATGAAGAGTAATCTATATGCTGGCACTAATGCCTTGTATCTAGTCCATCTTATCTAGAAAGGTATCTAAGGATAAGTTCCAATCAGCAAATAAATTATAAAATATGCTAGACAACACAAAAGTAACCAGAAATATGTTGAACATCCGATAATTTTAATACTGCTTCCTAATTTTGAAGAATTTAGTTTTTCTCTGGCAAAATAATTAATTTCTTATAACTGAGATCAATATGGCATTATCTACATGCAATTTAGTAAGTAGCAGCTCTATTGATAGTTATACTGATGATATATACCATTTTTGTTGTATTCTTTCAATCTTTGAATATCCACTACTTTTTTACTAAGCAATTTACACACTTTATCTAATAAAATTCTCACCACATTAAGTATCATTAGCTCTGTCAACAAGGAAGAAATGAAAGTTCACAATGATTAACGACACTGACTAACATATTCCAGGAAGTCTTTAAGGGAGCCATCATCCACCTAGGAAAATTCTAAGACGGAAGCTACCACTTCAAGCCCTCACTCCCATTCTTTTTCCACAACTAAAAACATCAACTTGGGAACATAAAACTTGAAATTTTATATCCACTAAGTCTCTGAGAATATGGAGGAAGATCCAAAATCTTTACTGAAATTTCTAAAGTCCAAGTGAAAAATAAGAAAATAAGTTGCAGCATCTTCATAGACCATAATCCAAAGAGTTCATGTTGTTCCCTGGAATTCTCCTGCTTCCTTTCCTCAACACTGCATTCTCCTTCTTTTAGAGAAGGAACTTAGCTGTCTCCTTGTTTTATATTCTGAAGGAATATCTCTAATCCTGTTATCATCTCTTCCTTAAAGTAGCTCATGATTCAAGTTTTGGTGGCAGAAAATTCAAAAATAATATACTGCTATATACAGATTTAGGACTCTCTGAAGTTATGTAAGCCCCAGTTTTCTTAAAATGATGAAAATATCATTGTAAATAGTCATGAAGATTAAAGCGAGACATATAGATACAAAGATAGAAACAGCTATGGATTCACTGAAAGGATTTATACATCTACATATCTATGTTTATAATTTTACCTCTATCCATATACATGTGAGTGTAAAGTGCTTAGGATATAATTGTTAGCCAACATATGTAAATACTGCCTGTTTATCCTCAATCCATATTGTTTCAAACCAAACCATTCACCTCTATCCATCATACTCTCCTGCAGTGCCATACTTGCCTGCTGTAAGTTCCTGTCTTACCAATGTGCCATGACATGTTTGTGCTCCTCATGTCTGAAGTTATAAACCTGATCATATATCATCATGAGTTCTATCGCTTATACTGTATATTCTAGAATGCTGACTATAAGACCATTCACTTACTTAACAAAAATATGGTTGATGATTGATTCTAAAAACCGAAGACTGTACTTCCCACAGCTAAAGATCACATTATTTTTAATAGTAATGCTATATTTAGGCAATTGCTGCCATTTATAAAACATTTACTACTGACAAACAGAATGCTCTGCAGTGAGCAAGTATGATCTTGCTTATTTTATTCAGGCAACTTATTGACTCATAGAGATCTTGCTATTTAATCATTTCATGGACACTTACGCTTAAATTGTCCTTGAAAACTAAACAAGCCGCATAAAGTACAATGAGCATTTTAATTCTCATTAAGCATCTTTGATCTAGAGTTTTATGAAAGGGACTTCTGCTTTACAGTTTGGTGGACCAGATCTCCCAAGAGCCTTCTCTTTCCAAAATCCCAGATCTCAGCTATGGATAATAAGCAAGATAGGGGTTATAGTTTCCTGGAGAGACACCTAATTGTGGCACATGATATTGTGCTCTGAAAACTTCCCATGAAAATGATTTATATTGGCCTTCATGATTACATCATATAATTGGAACTGGTTTTATTTTCTTACTGTTGTCTTGCTGATATTCAAAATCAGAAAAAGAGGAAGAGAGGTAGAGAAAGAGAAAGAAAAGAGAAACTCCGGTTTTATTTTTCTTATCATTAGGCCACAAGATCTCTGTGCTCCATGTCTGAAATGACAAACCTGGTTATGTAACATGAAGTGCCTCAAAGCTCATTTGGAGGCTGCCCGTTTCAAAAATTTGTTAGCACTTCTATTGAATGCATTGGGCAAGTCAAAAACTTCCGTGGCACAAGACTCTGGGTTTATTAACTTATCAGTCATAATACATCTTTGCTAATTCAAGCCTAAATGATTTGTTCTTACTTGTCTGTGAAAAAATAATCTGTAAAGCTTTGAGCAAAGTGATCATTAAGATCACACCCTGAATGAAAGGATAGCCCTAAAGAGAAACCTACTTCCTGAAAGGGCCATACATTAACCTTTAGCTCTTTCTTACTAGCTTAAATTTGTTAAACAGATTAGGCAGGGTCATTGATAGAGCAGAAAGAGAGAGAAGAAGAGAAAGTTACAAAGTATGGCACACTGCCAAGGAAAGATAAGAATGGGGAGGTAAAATGTCAGACCCTTGGATGTCATGAATTGGCCATGTCAAAATAAAGGGAAACACTAAGACAAGATCCACTTTAATAATTTTAGATGATTCAGAATCTTGTCTAAGGCTAACCCTGAAAAACCAAAACAGATTTCAGAAATGTTGTCAACAGTGTGGAAGAATTTATACCGCATTTTATCTAAAAGAAGTAAGTAAAAAGTGGAATGTCAAACTACATTTGAGAGCTATGTTTCCCCCCATGGTGTGAGTGAAAGAATCAAATAAAGGCAAGGGTTTTTTTTTTTTTTTTCCTCCCAACTTTTTTCCAAATACAATCCTGTTTCCTTCTAGGAGTCTTAGGTTTTAAACTTTACTTCACAGTTTTGTGGTCAATGTAATTCAAAGCAGAAACTGAGGAGCTATAAGTGGCTCTTGTCAAGTTAGTACATTTAGAGAACTACAAAAAATGAGAAAAGAAATTATTAACCCACATATTAAAGGTAAAGAGGATGGAATATTTTAAGATCCACTTTTCACAATATTATAAAGTGTTTGTGATTGTACAGTCTGTGGCTTTCAAATCATAATGCTGGAAGAGTGCAGAAAGAAAGTGTGTTCCTAGACCAAGGATTATTGGGGGACTTTTTGCTTTCTCAGGGTTTGCACTAATCTCAGATTGGATATTGAAAGACTGTGTCACATTAGTGAAAATCTTTGGTTGATTTTACTTTGTTAAAAGGAGAACAGACAACTGGTCTCCATGTAAATCAATGAAGAAAACAGAAACATCATGGATGTACCGATCCTCTACTGATTTGAAGGCAAACACCAAATATTAAAACAACAACAACAACAAAAAAAAAAACGCCTTGAGCCATCATAAAAATTACCTTTCTCTCATATTTGCTCACATGAGGAGCAGTGCTGATTCTTAAATCAGAAGCTTTGCTGGAAATTGCTTGACCCTTGAATGTAAAATGTTCTCATTTATTCAATGATAATGTATTGAGTTACCACAATGTACTGGGTACGCATGAATCCTGGAGATATAGCAGGGATTAGGTGTGTATGTGTGAGAGAGAGTGTACATGTGTGTGCATGCATGTGTGTATGTAGAAATGACAAAATAAATCAATAAACATGTAGAACAAATTCATCAAACTGGAAAGAATTGAGATGAGAATGATTGAATCACTGATTAAGATTTGATGGATAAGGAAACTTGGTGATATTTAATCAAAGATCTAAGTGGCAAAATGAATCAAAGGTGTGAAGATTAAGGGGAACAACTGACACAGAGTATCTGGGTAGGAATAAGGGAGGAAGGCTCAGTGTGGCTTTATTATAGCAGATAAAAGGGCTCTATAAGAAGGAGCATCGCTTAGACAGCAGGAATCATTTTGAACTTGAGAACTAGCCAAGGTAAGGAATTTAGATTCACTCTAAGTGAGATGGGTTTTAAGTATGGGCTAAAATGATTCCATTTATAATTTTAAAACATCTAGGTAGATTCTGTAAGAATTGGTAGATAAAGGAAAACAAAAATTTTAAGGTAAGTTAAAATGAGTGATTTCTTCTCTGAAGTGCTCATTCTCTTTTGTATATTCTGTATAGTTTGAGTGCCAATTTTTGGATAAACACCATACTAGTTGCTGAAAATATAATTTGGCCTATCTCAAACATGAATTGTGAAATTCACTAATTTAGAAGGGACACAGATGTTAATTAAATGACCTAAGGAGATATAATAAGCATTATATGTGACCATGTAACAATGGACCCAAGTCCAACTGGGAAGTCAATGAAGTCCTTACAACAAAAAGCTGAATAGCCATAAACCAGGGACATTTACCCTAAGTTTAATGAGGTTTAAATATGAGGGTGGGTTGATAAGATTCAATGTGAGGGTCTTTCTTGGTCATTTATTTTCTTTAACAAAGATTATATATATATATATATATATATATATATATATATATATATATTTAAAATAAAATGTATACAAAATGTTTTGAAATATATATACATTGTGGATTTGCTAAATTCAGCCAATTATCATATGCATATATAAATGCATATATAATATGTTTAACATCACATACATACCATCATTTTTGTAGTGACAACACTTAAAATCTACACTCTAATTTTCACTTATACATTATATTGTTATTAACTGGACTTGTCATATTGTTAATAGATATCTTGAACTTATTTCTCCTGTGAAACTGGATGATGTGAATTTTAAAGTGATCATTCTCTCTGGCTTAGGTTCAATAATAGATTGGAGAAAAAACAGAATGAATGTAGGGGGACATCTAAGGATGTCCACTAATGAGATGATGATAACTAAGGACAGAGTGAAGGCGTCAATAAAGAGAAAAACAGATTCTATAGATATGAAGTGATAACAGTACTTGGCCCTGGTGATAGATTCAGTAGCAAATGCTAGGGACATAAAAGAGAATGGCCAGAGAAAAATGGATAAGTGGTGATTCTGTTTACTATGAGAAGGAATTATGAGAAAGAGAAGACAGGCTTAAAGGGAAGGTACCATGACTCTGGTCATATACATCATGAATTCCTGATGTCTTCAATATACCCAACTAAGAGGTCAAGTCAGTTGCTAGATAAACTGATACACTGAAAAAGAACTCTGGATTGGAGAAATAAATCTGAGCATCACCACACTAACTAGAACTGTGTATATGGTAAAATTTCCTAGCAGGAGACTACAAGAAAAAGTCTATTTCTAAGGTTTAAGCAGAAAAGGAAGTGCTTGCAGAGCAAATCAGAAAGGCACAGCCATAGAGGTAATTCTTGGAAATGTCAAACAATGTCAAGTGATTATCAAGCACTGTGAAGAGTCTGAGGGTTTTCCTTATGTATAAGCTAATACACATAATACAGTTTTGGTCTGTTATAATTTTATGAAAGCTGATATAATACACATGACTTGGTTTAGAAATGAAGGACTTTAAGCTGGGCACCATGGTGCATGCCTATAATCCTAGCAACTTGGGAGGCTGAGGCAGGAGGATCACAAGTTTGAAGCCAGCCTCCACAGCTAAGCAAGGCTCTAAACAACTCAGTTAGACGCTGTCTTAAAAAACAAAAAGTTCTGGAGATATGGTTTAATGGTAAAGTGCCTCTGGGTTCAATCCCCAGTAGAGAGAGGGAGAGAGAGAGAGAGAGAGAGAGAGAGAGAGAGAGAGAGAGAAAAGAAACAAACTAAAAAACCAAACTTTATTATTAAAAGCAGAAAAGATAAGTATGGTTATGGTCTTACATTTTTAACATATCGAGCAAAATCAAATAGGAAGGCTCAAGATCCCTGTATCAGTGAGGACAATAAAAAAATTTCAAATGAATGTAACCGAATGAATACTGATCATTAATCTGATTAATAAATATTTTACAAGTGTGGTATGATGTGAAAATATATTGTAGTTAAAGATGAATGTGGAGTATGAAAATGGGGGCTGTAAGCACAGAAATGTTTTTTTTTTTTTATCTGAGTTCAAACATAAGATGATAAGTACAGAAATAACAGCTTGAGGTGAGATATTGAAATGTGGGAAAGATTTGTCACAAATATTAAGTATGTTTAAAGCTATTAGAAATAAACAAATGAAATATTCTACAGATATTAGCATAGAAGATTCTCTTAAGTTTTCATTATACCAGCATAGGGTATTGTTATAAATTGAATTGTGTCCCTAAAAGAGATGTTAAAGTCCTAACACCCAGTATTTGTGAAAGTGATCTTATTTGGAAACAGATTCATTGCAAATTGTCAAGTTAAGATGAAAGTGCCCTATACAATATGACTGTATCCTTATAAAAAGAATGTTGGGCATAGAGATAGACACATAATTGGGAGAGAATGTTGTGAAAACAAGAAGCTAAGAAACACCAGAGACTAGCAGAAGCTTAGAAACAGGCAGGAAACATTTTCTCTTGGTCCCTCTGAAGGAAGTAACCCTGCTGACATCTTTATTTCAGACTGCTAGCTTTCAGAACTAGGAGACAACAAATTTCTGTTATTTAAGCTACCCAGTTTGTGGTACTTTGTTATAGCAGCCCCAGTAAACTGATACAGACATCATTTTCAGAAGGATCAAATTCTGATAACAAGAAACAACAAAGCAAAGTCTGAAAACTTTGAACAGCTTTTATTTCACTGTGTTTCAGCAAGACAATTGTTATAGTATATGTCTTTTTCAGGACTGTATCATGTTGAGAGCACTACTAAATGTTCATTCTTAGAAAAACCTCAAAAAGGGAAGTAAAAGAAGAGGAAACAAAAACTCATGAAAACGTTCTTCTAGCAAAATGAGAATTCAGTGTAAGCCTAATTAGTGGTTATTCAATTAACAAACACTTTGAATTTGTTAATGTGATATTTCTAAAGAAAGTGGGAAGTTTCTTTCAAGTTAACAAGAAATAATTGTGATGGTGGGGGGTGACTTTCTGAAATGATCTAAGGAACAGGAAGCTTAAGCAGACTTCTCCAGACTTTTAAAAAATTACTAACCACTATGGTTTGTCATCATCTCATCTGCACATAAAGAGTTCTATTAGATCACCTCCCAAAATGATTATAGGAATTACTTAAAAAATATATAAGTATTTCTGGTATAAGTGCCTATTATATGAATTGAATTTAACACATTACTGAGGCATTTTTGTTTCTAAAATTATTCCTGAATATTTATCAGTAACGTTTATTCTTTAGTTATATATGATTCTTATTCTTTGGATATAAAGACCAAGCTTTTTTTTTCAATTTTTTAATTTTTTTTAATTTATGCTTTTCATTTTCCAGTTTCCCTGAGTATACCTTTTTTGGGCTCCCCTTGGACTCCATCTATGATTATTTTTAGTTCTTTTGGGGAGCATATTCATTCTATTCATACAGGTACAGCCACAGCTAGTCCAAGACTCTTCAGGAGGGACTGGGGTTGTGACTCAGTGGACAGCACTCACCTAGCACACGTCAGGTGGCATTGGGTTTGATCCTCAGCACCATGAATAATAATGATAATAATAATAATAATAATTAATAAAGGTATTGTGTCCATCTCCAACTAAAAAATAAAATATTTTTTAAAAAATTTTCTCCAAGGGCCTCTATGTCTTCTGCAAGTTTAATATATAGGTTTCTACAGCTTACAGCTTGATTTTTTTCCCCTGTCTATCATAAGCATTATTATTATTATTTCTTTGAGGAAGTGAAAATATCTCATACTTCTTCAGACTCAACAGTGTTTGGAACACATGAGTGTCTATTTGTAGCACAGTTGAGATGCCAGTTAAAGACTCTGAGCACAGGATCTGAGAAATTTTCCAGCAAAATCAAAGGTAAAGAAGACTCTCCTGAGCAAACCAGAAGAACACAGATCCATTTGAGCAAAAGGAGGACAGCTAGTCTAAGATGTTGGGAATACTTTCAGATTATTGCCAAGAATCTTTGGAATAGCCTCATAATGTACACTTCTGCAGTGAAAACAAAACTTCCCAATTGTCCATCTTGTTTCCCGAGCTGTTCAAAAAGCATGCCAAGGTAGGTAGTGTGGCTCCACCCTCACTGTGCAATCAGTACTTAATCAAATCAAAAATGGTTCAATCACTTGAAAAAATATCTCCATACAAAAAGCAAAATAGCAAGCATACCAGTCCAGCTTGCATACTGCCTGTGTACACACCACACCTTCAATAACAGCCCTTGGTCAGAAAAGTTCTGGAAATATGGTGAGCTTTCTTCAAGGCAAATAGAACATGAAAAATCAATTTGTTTATTAAAAAAAAAAGTCTGTCTTAACTTTTCATTGGTAGAAGTATGCTTTTGTATAAAGGTAAGTCCTTCAAATAATTAGAGCTTAAAATATTGAAAGTGAAATATCAAGGTCTTAAGTTCCTAAGAGTTAATCTTGTCTGTGTTATTATTATTATTTTAAAGCTATTCAGTGTATTAGCAGCTAGGGATATTATTACACACATATAGTCTCAGTATAATTTTACAGTCCCTATTAAAGTGTTTTAATTACATACATTTGTATATAAGTAAAAATCTTGAAATAATGTATTTTATTTTTTATTTATTTTATTTTATTTTTGCCATATAACAATAGCTAGGCATTAGGGGCAGCAAGATAGGGGAAGTGACATTCTACATGAAAAATAATTAAGATATCTTGGAAAAAAAGCTATCAGTTCAGTTTCCTAGAGACCACATTTTGTGTTATTTTTTAAAGTTAACTCCCATATACTAAAATCAGAGATAGAAGTACTATGTCAATTATCAGTTATTTTCTAGTACTTCAGCATATCCTCAAGAGAAAAACATGCTATTACAATTTTGTAGGAAATTTGTAATACATATTAAAAGAAATGGTTACTTAGTTTTTGTGAATATAAAATTTTACACTTAATTGAGCTTATTTAATACTATGAATATACTCTACTGTCTAAGTACATTGAAAAAACTTTTAAAATATTAATTTTATCATAAATATTTTGAAGTATAACTTAGGATTGTCCCTGGATTCCTTTGATATAATGAAGAAAAACACATTGATTTGGTTATTATGTGTTTTTTTTTTCTGCTACTCATATTGTTTTCAATAACAACATCAAAGAGAAAAAGAGGCCATTAAAATCCAATATATACTTTCTTAAGTTTCCCATATGAAAAGGAATTAGAGATGACTGCCCTCCTATATTCATATCATGAATATATTTCATCCAGAATGATCCAGCAACTAATTGAAAATGAAGACTGAAAATTTTGTAAAATAAAGGAGTTGAATCAGATTTGAATGTCATCTACCTAATAGTAAAATTGAAAGTATTGAAAAGGAAAAAAAAATTCCAATCACAAACATCATAAAAGAAAACCACTAGGCTAATGTCTAAAGCTTGGGGAATGCCACCTACTGTGTCAGACAATCCATGTGTCAGAGTATGTGTGAAGCTTTGAGTAATTCAGATAAATTTCCAGGGTTCCTCACTTCCGTGACAAGTCACAGTGTAATAAACCTGGAAAGGAAGGTAAGAAAATAATCATTTTATCTTCAAACGAAAAAGACTTTGTCATTGATGTTTTTGAAAGTTTTACCCAATGCACATTGGGGTTTTTGGACAATGTTTGCTAATTGGACATGAGCTTAAATTAATAAGATTATGTTATTATTTTTTTAACATATCAGAATTGTGGGTTCAGCTCTATATTGCTTCTTCAGTGTGGTTACATTGGTAAAAGTCACATACAATATATCCCAGTCATGCTGTTAAGACTCAAAGTGCCCTTAAAACATCATCCAAGCACCACTCTTTGGAGTACTTAGAGTGGTGACAGTTTTTATGAAGGTGTGTTTGATGTTTTAAAAGAACTCCATAAACATAGTTTATAATTTAAAACAATTACTGTATGCAAAATAATTTTCTTATTCGTTTATTTTCTCATCTCTGCCCTCCCTGATCAAATAGCTAGGTGGATATTCTCCAACTTAGTTTCACTATAACACTTTTAAAAACCATTCCTGCCTGCAATGTGCCTTTTTGTATGGGGTTATACAAAAACTCCCCCAGATGATTCTTTCCTGCAGCCACTGTTGAGAAAAGAAACGATGGGGATGTGGCTCAAGTGGTAGCGCGCTCGCGTGGCATGCCTGGGGCCTGGGTTCGATCCTCAGCACCACATAGCAACAAAAATGTTGTGTCTGCCGAGAACTAAAAAATAAATAATAAAAAAAAATAAAAAATAAAAAAATTCTCTCTCTCTCTCTCTCTCTCTCACTCTCTCTAAAAAAAAAAGAAAAAAGAAAAAAAAAGAAAAGAAACGATTATCTGTTTATTGCCTCAAGAAAGTAACATGGCAGGACAGGGAAGAAAAAAAAGAAAAACAGTAATCTTGAATTTATTCCTTTCTTTGTGCTTACAAAGTTTAGTTCTGTAAGGCAAAATTTGAAGGTTTAAAGAGGGAACTCCTACCTCTGCACTGGAAAAAGATAGGAGACATGAAGAGGTACCTAGAAGAGAAGGCAAGGATGAAAGTACATGATGGAGATATGTCAGAGCCCAAGGACCATGAAAGGAGAATTGATCCAGCATTAGGGAGCAGAGTCGTCACTTAAGTCAGCTGCAGTAGAGAATCCCAGCACTACAAATGAATGTCCTTCATCACCTCCACAGGGGACTGTGCTAGCTGGTGTGCCTCACTGCATCCAACAGCAACTTTCCTTAATCACTCCATATTTCTGGATGCTGCTAGCTGAGATGTGGCCAGGCTATATCTTCAAAGTTTAGGTCTGAACTTTTTCTTTCACATTAAGTCTTTCAGCTCCTGCCTGTAAACATTGGAGAATTCAGTGTCCTCATTTTTTCCTATAAAGAATGATACATGTCAAATCATTAAAAGGAAAAAAAATTAATTAAAAAAAAACTTTAACAGGAGGAGACAAAAATGCAATTGGGGGAAATATTAGGAAGGTTATTTATTTAAAATGTATAGTTCATAAAATGCTTTACAATTAGTTACCTTTTGTGTTATAATAGATTCCCTAGAATCATTTTTAAGTCACAACAAAAAAGCCCTGACCCTATTATTTAGCCTATAAAAATTTTCCCCATTTGGGAACTGAATTTTATGCCATCTGGTTCCCAAACGAGAGCTTGCAATGTCGGGCAGCACTTGGGAGGAACAGCTGCATACAGATCACTCTATAACCCTCATAAAAATATATGGAACTATCACTTTATTCTTTTTAAAAATGTTTTATGGGATCCCCCACAGTATCTTTCGCTAGTCTTGTTGTAAAAATAATGTTTATGGTGATTGAATATACTTTGAGTAAATAGCTTCTGTGGCTATCAAATAACTATTTTTCTTCTGCATTTAATCACCTGGAAGGATAGAAATGATGGCAAACAGATTTCACTGCCTTAAAAAGTATTTGTTAAAGAAAGACATTTGCCCTAAAGCATCTTACTCAGAAAGTAATTTCCTGATCACTGCTTTGAGGCCATTGCCTTATTATTTAGGATTTTCTTTTCTTAGCATGATTCAGCTCTTTTTTTCTTTCTTTCTTTGTCTGGCTTCTATCTACATAGTCTTGAAATGATATCATTGTCTATTAACATCTTAACATCATCCTCAGTGGACGTGGACGACATTTCCAGTTTCTGTTTGAGGCTAACCAGGCTCAAATATTCCTGCACTGATCATGCTAAAGTACCTTATTTTGTATTCATAAGAGTTCAATGATATCTTAGTAGTAGAAGAATTCATGTGGATCTACATGAATGAACTTAACTATGTGAGTTTGAAATAAAATCCATCCCAAGAAATCTTAAAGATGTGTTGTTACCCAGAATTAAAATGTGATATATCTCTGAAATTAATTATTGACTAAAGTTAAATAACTTTAGTAGATTTATATGTAAGGGTATGATATTGTCATATGTGAAATACATTTTTTTCTTTTTCTTTTTTTTTTTTTTGTCTGCCTTTACTTGCTAACATAAGAGTTCTTAAAACCTTTGTAGATAGGGATTTTAGGAGAATCTTTTGTTCTAGTATTTGGTCTTTGACACATGGTTCTGAAACAGTGCTGGTAAGATCTTTGTAGTTCTCTGAGTGGTAGGAGCATCTTATGTAGAGCTCCTGAATCCCTGAAGATTTCCTAAGTGATAGTAGCCCTTTGTTCTAATGGGGTAGCTCATGGGGTGGTAGGGTGTCTTCTGGACAGCCTCAGAGTAAGGGCTATTTCCCAAAGGAACTAACCATGTATTAGACATTTGGACTTTCAGTCCTACCCCAATCTTTGGGTAGAGAGAGGAGCTAAAGGTTGAGTCTATCATCGATTGCCAGTAGTATAATAAATTATGTCAATGTAATAAGGACTCTAAAAATTCAAAAGGACAGTGTTCCAGAGAGTGTCTCTCTTTCAGAGCACCTGGATGTTCTTGGAGGGTGCTGTGCCCAGGGAAGATCTGAAAACTCTGTGACCCTTCCCTTCCACACCTTATCCAAGATATCTCTTCACCTAGCTACTCATCTATATACTTTGCAATGTCTTTTCCGATAAAGGGATAAATGTTGAATGTTTCTCTGAATTCTGTGAGCTGTTCAAAGAGTGGGTAATGGGAACCTGATTTCCAATCAGTTGGTCTCAAATAGAGGTTGGCATTTGCAGTTTGCTGTTGAAATCTGAAAGGGAGCAGTCTTTGGGGAGTGAGTCCTCAGTCTGTGGGATTCAAAACTATCTTCAAGTAGATAGTATCAGAACTGAATTAAATTATAGGACACAGTTAATGTTTCCTGAAGTATTGCTTTGTATATTGGAAGAAAAAATCCATATATTTGTTGCCAGAGTGTTTTGTCAAGTGGTATATAAGAATAGGAAAAAAAATTGGTTTTACTTATTATGAAAGTTTTCTTTAGATTTCATATATTCTTATAAATTTTAGTAATAATATTAAAAATGATAACAACAGCAACAAGTATTTCTGATTTTATACAAAATAGATTAAATGCCTTCCTTGAAGAATAAAACTGAGTTATAGTACAATGTTTCTAAAAGGGAACACACATTAGTTAAATGAATAAAGGAGGTATTAATATGCAGCAATATTTCTTTCTCATGAAAAAATATGGATTCGATCTTGCTCTTTATGTTTTTGTCTAAAATAATAGTAACAATCTCCATAACAAATTGATTTGACATGAGAACATTTATTACCTTTAAATGTACATGTGATGATACAGTAATATATAAGCCAGGATTGGATCTGGGGTAATGGTGACCTCTGAAAATGGAAAGGTCTTACCCAGCCCCTTGCTGGCTTGCCCTGTTGCGATTGCTATATCATAGAAGTTGTGACATTCTGCCTCCAGTATAGGGCAAAGAGCTGGCTCTCTGTGTTGGTGATTCCAGCAGCTCTTATTTAATTGCGTGTCTTCTTCAAAACAAGAAAGCTGTATTAAATGGAGTTCCTCTCACAGATCCATTGGTGTGGTGCATTTTTCCTTTTAATGATTTGACATATATCATTCTATATAGGAAAAGAAGGGTGGTAGACAAGGAAGCACCAGGCCTCATAGAGTAAGGAAAAATAAGGACTAGCCACTGCCATAGACAATATTGACTGGGTCAATAAGGACCTGGGAAATAAGGAGTTAGAATGAATAGTAACCAATTTAGAGAAAATAGACCTGTGTTAAGGTTTGCTGATAAGAGTAAAGAACAGGACCTGAGAACCAGATGTATTTCTTAAATGCCAAAATGACAATCTTCAGTGAGGCAAAAAGCTAAGCAAGACCAGAGTGTTTTCTATTTTCATGTAGCTTTCTTTTTTAAAAAAAAAATTTGTACAACATAACTTTTTACAATTACAACAAGCATGTGTGTGTCTGTGTGTGTCTGTGTGTGTGTTTGAAATGGCTATATACCTGACTCATTATTATATTGATCAACTATTAGCACATTAAACTCTATTAATTACATTACTGAAAAATATTTTAATAGAAAATAAATGTCAGACTTTGGATCCTGCTGTGTTTATACAACATAATCAACATATCTTACTTAGTTATCAAATAATTCTCTGTGAGGGCAACACAATTATCAATCTGTTCCCAAGTCAATGCATCTGTGTCCAAAGTCCACTTTGGGGGAGAGTATTTTCACAGGAATGTGTTTTCAAAGCTGTACTTAAGAATAATGACTGTGTTATGGTTTTTTTTACTCTTCAAGATTAAACAGTATCTACTAAAAATAGAGGTGTGAATAAAGGCTAGTTGTTAAAAGAATATACAGCTCATGGTTGAAAGCAGTTGGGAGTTGATACACTGACACTTTAATATCACCAACACAGAGAGTGGCAAGTGTGCTATGAAACACACAAATGAGCTATATTTTCCATTTCAACACTAACATCCAACCTCTTATAAAAGTTCTATACTCCAAGGTTATCAAGTAGCAATGTATAAATAGAAAAGACTCTTAAGATTAGCACTCATAAAACTCATACATTTTTTCCATAGTTGAACAAAGAAAATATTGCTACCAAAAACAAACTCTAGTCGTAATACTTCTACATACTTTAATTGTCAATGAAGTCCAATTGGCCCCATAAACGTGCATTTTTCTTTAATCTTCTGTTTGCACAGGTCACAGACAATGGTATGTCTAAATTAGCACCAACCATTGTTATTGGTTGCAAACCACTAGGCTATCAACACTGGTTGTTGATAATTAAGACAACGCCATTGTCTGTGATCTTTTCAAACACAGAGGATGGTTTTGCATGAATACAGAATTGAGATTAATACAGTTCCTGCAGGAAAGGGCATTTCTTAATTAGAGATTAGATCATGAATGATCTTATAGACTATTTTAATTGTCTGAGACATGTTATAAAAGTTTACTTAAATTTATAAAGCAGTTTCTAATTTTCCACTGTTACATTTTATTCTCACAAAAACTTTTAAGGTAGGCAAGGCAGATTGTGTTGACCCTAGCATATAAGTGAACATATGAACTCTGAGTTTCAGAGACGTATGATTTGCTTAAGATCCCTGATTTTTCAGTATTACAGTCACAATTTGAAAGATCATAATGCATTCACATACAAACATGTAACAAGATGACAGTGGCTACACACATATAGAACACATGCTTATTCTACTGTCACTCTCTCTGAATTTCTCTCTCTCTGACCTTACAGGGTTTTGCAGTTCTCCATGCCACTGACTGGATGAGAATTTTTTTCTCTGTACTCACATCTCTCCACAGCCAGTTCTCATGGCTTAATTTTTAAGGGAGAACTACTAGGAAGTAACATTTTGACCTCAAGTATAAGCCACATTTTGTAATCCAATTTTCCTATCAATAAATGTGATATTTTAATATATTGATTTAGTTTTGCAATATTCAACATGGACTCTAGGAAGCCATTTCTTATTAATAGACATCTCACTCAAGTTGAAATCTATTGTCAATTCAGCTCTAGGTGATACTTTTCTTTGAGGACAAGCCTATTGTTACCTTTGTAAATGTAACTTTCCACCAACTACTTCAATTTATTTTAATTTCACCGTATTAAATTCTAGTGACCTGCATTGGTTCGACCACTTATTCAGTGCTTAACATATGCCAATTCATTTAGTAGCTCTATTTTCAAATATAGTTTGTCACTGTCAAGATGAATCATAAGCCCACTCAGCAAAGTCCTGCCTTTCTTTTACTTAATACCTCTGGAGTCTGACTTTCAATGCTCAGTTAATACTCTCTAAAATTAATGAGATTATAAGGAAATCACCACCATGAAAGACAATATTGACTGTGAGCTGTGTGTTGAATTACCCTTAACCCATTTTATACACACAGGCTGAACTTCCAACCTTCTGGACAGATAAAGAAAAGCGCCATAAGGAAGATTTCTTTAGGAGAAGCCTCAGTTGTAAAGGTGATTAGAAGTTCATGCCTTCTGAGATATAAGAGATAAATATATCTTCCCAAGTATCTCTCTGGACACACAATGGTGCTGTTAGATAAAAGAAACAGAATTTGACTTTTATTCTAACATCTCTGGGCAATGCCAAGGAATATGTTTTACTTTGTGTATGGTGATTAAATATGCAAAATGTTTAAATATTAACTGGTTGGCTTTGAAATCTCTAGGCAATATTTTTCCATGTTTGAGGAAACTTATAAAAGAATATAAAGTAAAATTTGACCCAGGCTACACTAAATCAATCTGATGAATCCTTTCCTCATTGTCCTTCTCAAAATGATATTTTAACTCAGATGATGACTGAACTTGGAACCCACATCACCATAGTCCCACTGGTTCATTGCAGAACTTGGTCTAGTTCTTCCACTTCAAATTGAGTTCTGCTCCTAGCCATGATACGAAAATGCTAATGCTTCCCATCTGGCCAGATTTATGACGATGATATGGAATTCAGCAAGTCACGTTGTTCTTCAAAAGAAAGATGTTTAAATAATCACAAGTCTTGTCTTTGGTGAAAAGATTAAGAGAATAATACTGCCTATGATGTACTAATTTGTGAACTAATTGGTCAGTGGTTTTAACATATTTTAGAAACTTAAAAAATTAGCAAATATATTTTTTATCATTGTACTAACTTCTTCCTCCACGGTTATCTTTATAAATAGACCTATTGAAGTCATTTGAACTCCTTTTAAGAGTTTCTTGAAACAGAAAATTTATTTTTCAAAGTGCATTAGAAAAGATCAAGAAGAATTTGTATCTTAGAAACATAATGGGACACATTTTACCATGTTTACAGATTTGCTTCTTCATCTAGAATTTAGATTATATGTAATATGTGAAGTTTGCTGCAAATAGAAGAAAAAAAGATAGTTACCAATTGTGCACCATCTTAACTTGTATATTTACCCTTCTCCTAGTGACATAAAGTCTTCTGGTACAAACATGTAATAAATGTTTTCCAAGATTAATGTCAAAGCTCACAAGCCAGCATAATACACTCACATAAGTTGCTTCAAAAAGAAAAAGAATTACTAAAGCATTGCTGAAAAGTTCCAGAAGCTCCCCATTAGCTCCATATAATGTAAATGTTTTTGGAGCATGAACATACAGACCTACTGGACAAATGAAGAAAAAGCTCAATGGTTTAAAATCATCTAAGAGAAGTTAGAGTAATGGACCTAGAATAAAATTTTTAAGAATTTCTTTTGAGAGATCTAAATCATTTTCTCATTCATTCATTTATGAACTGCTTGTATCTGAAACTAGAATTTACCTCCCTCTGAGATGTTACTTTTGTTTCTTTGTCTTATTTTTAGCAGCTTTTTAAATTACTCTAAAAATTTTATGCATACTTTCATACTTGCATGCACATACACACATACACACACATCACATCTATCAACATAATTTTATATACACAAACAAAATCACATCCATTAATCCAAATACCTACATACATGCCTTTACTAATAAATATTTATACACATACTGACAATTATATATACAATAATATATACCGACATAATCACATGTATATATACAATCAAATACATATATGTAATCATTTACCTACAGATAATCACATACACATGTACAATCACATAATCACATTTATACTAACAGTGCACATAAAAATCTTCTAAAAACCCTATGATTTTGTATTTAATTATTATCTTTTTTCTTGTGTTTAAAATGAATTCTGAAGAGTTGTAGTGGAGAAAAACACATCTTTTAAGTTTTGAAAACGGTTTTTGAAATGTAAGCAGATTGACTCCAGAGTCTGTATTTTTTTTTAAACAAAATGCCTTTTGTACCTGAATTTTATTTAGTGTTTAATTCTAATAACTTATTTTCCTGGTTTTAGTCTATAATTAATTATACTTTATTTACAGAATCTTTGTAACCATGTTGTATTTCTCAAATTATTATCTTCCTGATGATTGCATATATTTTGTATACAATTCTATTGTTAGTATACATTTTCCTACAATGATAAATAACATATATTTATTTCATGATTATAAATTCACCTAAATGTACCATAAGCACTGAGTGAGGAATACCCATGGTATTGCCTATTCCGTAACATTTTTTTCTTTTCATATTTTATTCTATCATATTTAGTTCCCTCCCCCCTTTTCCTTATTCTCCTTTTCCCATAGTCTTTCCTATTCCTTTTACTCAAGTACAGGAACATGGAAATGCAGAATATTGTCTCAATGAGATCATGTTCAGCCACAATGTTTGGATTCTGTGTTTGAACTAATTGATAACACTGATTAGAAAACAAAGACAAAATAGTCACTGGAATATATGGTCTAAATATGAGATTAAATTTTAATACAACTAAATTGGCTTCTCAATATTTTTTTGGGGGGGGGGGGGTAGTACCAGGGATTGAATTCATGAGCACTCAACCACTAAGCCACATCCCCAGGCCTATTTTTGTATTTTATTTAGAGACAGGGTCCCATTGAGTTGCTTAGTACCTCACTTTTGCTGAGTCTGGCTTTGAACTTGCAATCCTCCTGCCTCAGCCTCCTGAGCTGCTGGGATTAAAGGCACATGCCATGCTTAGCTCTTCTATTTTTTTAACTTTTGAATGTTTTAGATGCTGTTTTATATAAATGACACATTTTTTTCATTAACAATAAATATTAAAAAATATTCATAAAAATGATAACTTTATAAAATCATTTAAAGAATGAAAACTGAGACAAAAGGAATAATACATTTTTTACTGTCCCCAAAATATAATGAATACATCAAAAGGGTATTTAAAAATATCTTACTTACAAACTAACTTACTAATTAACATGGTTGTATAAATCTAACTTATATATGGTTACCAAACATTGAATACAACATAGGTAATATTTTCTAGCAATTACAATGCAGATTATGTAATTACAATAAGCTTTTTGTCTACTGGAGAAGGAAAATATATACATCATGAGAGCAACAAGCTGTCAGATAGCCAATCTGTAAACCTAGAAAACTATGAAAAAAGCATGAATCCATGTCCACTTTAAACTGTCTCTCAGAAATTTACAATCCTGTAAAAATAGACAATAGGCTCAGGCAATATTATTCAGCTATTATTCAGGTCATTCTCTTGCCCTCTTCCCTGTCAAGATTCTATTTAACTGACCAAGAAATCAATGTGCCTTAGATTATTATAAAAAAAAAGAATCATCTTATCTCAAATTTCCATGTCATTATAGACTAAGTTTCTATGTGTCTCACAAATCAAGTATCACCTTAAAATAATTCCCAAAACCCACTTTCTCTAAAAGCAGTGTTCATGTATATTTTATTTCAAATCTGCCTACCTACCTATCTACTCACACATACAAACGTCTATATAATCAATATTATATTAAAAATCAAGAATGCCCTGCTGAAAATGTTAATATGAATTACTAATGCATGATATTACTTTGCATAGAGCAGATGATGGTAAATTTACCTCTCCCCAAAAGAAAAACAGAATACTGAGTTTTACAGAATTTTAACTGTTACATTTATTGATACACATTTCCTTTTTGTTGGTGGTGTTATTTCTTTAATTTTTTCTTTTTATTGGTGCATTATAATTTTTCATAATAATGGGATTTCTTATTATGAATGTGTTTTAGTCAGCTTTTTCATCACTGTGACCAAAAATCTGACAAGAACAATATAGAAGAAGAAATGCTTATTTTTTTTGTCTCAATTTCAGAGGTTCAGTCCCTGATTAACCAATTCCATAGCTCTGGACCCAAGTGAGGCATTACATCATGATGGAAGGGCATGGTAGAAGAAAGTAGCTCTGGACAAGGCAACCAGGAAGCAGAGAGAGATTTACTCACCATGAACAAAAATATAAACCCCAAAGATACACCTCCTTGTCACACCCTACCTGCCTATAATTACCTCTGGGTTAACCCCTACCAGTGGATTAAGGCACTGATTAGTTTGTACTTCTTGAAATCTAATTATTTCACTTCTGAAAATTTGTACATTGTCCTATACATGAGCTTTTTAGGAAACACCTCGTATCTAAACAATATCCATGCATGCATTCAATATAACAGTACAATTTAGTCATTTTCATTCCCTAATATCTCTTCTTTCCCTTCCCTCCTTCCTCCCCCTAGTCTACCCACTTCCTCTGCTATATTGGTGTCCCTTCTATTTTAATGAGATCATTTTTGTACATAAAATAAATGCATAAGACTAAAAAAAATCTTTTAAAATCGTTTTTCAAAAAAGTATATGGAAACAAAATGTAAATTTAATACTTTTCACGGAGACATTTACCACTTCAATAATATTACACTTGTCTTTAGTGTAAAACTTTGAGCAACTAATTGTTTAGAGACAAGGAAGAAATTTTTTAGGAAATTCTTGAGTCATGGAAATCACTTAGGTTTCTAATATTGATGGAAACTCTGATCTATTCCTGTGCAAAATGATATTTGCTAACAATTGTTCCTCTGTAGTGTTTGGGTTTTCTTCTTTTCCCTTGTCCCCCTGACAATTGGTTAGGAAATATTTTCTTGGCAAACATCTGTCTACTTTAAGAAATTTCATTTCCTCTGCAGTTGAGGTCATGATCTTAAAGTTCTTTCATAAAGGAGAAACATTTTCAGGATCATGTACGTATGAGACCACAACTACTGGTTTCTGAGCATCAAAACAGTGATGAAATTAGGAATAGAATAACTGGTGCTTTGATACTAGTTCAAAAAATTTAAAAGTGCTAAAATTTATGCTTATTGTCCCAGCAGGTTTAGAAATGGATTAAAATAGCATAAATAAATTATATTCTCCAAGACTTATTTCAAAAATTAAAAAAAATCATTAACAAAATTAATGAAAATTATTCTCATTGGTTAAAACAAAATCCAAAGTACTAAAAAGCAAAGATAATATATTAAAATAGCATACCTTCCCAAACTAAAAAAGCTAGTATTATCATTCAAGTGAGTTTCAGTCTAAATGTGCATTATAATATAACATACCTCCTAAAATAAAAAAGGTAATATTAAAGCTAGGAAAATAACTAAAAGCCCCCTCCAAAAAAAATCTATGTAATTAACAAGTCACAACTTGAAAGATGACAACCACAAAATACCTCATTTAAATCATTAATATCAACATTCCTTCTCATCAAAATTTTGAAATAATTTCTGAAGAATAAGTGGTAGGTAACAGAGAAATATTTGGAAGTCAAGAAAAAAAGTTGAAGAAAACAGCATTAATGAAGCCAAAAGAGTCCACAAACCAAGTAATCAACCTCTAGATTAAAACATAGAAAATTTACATTATTTATCCTGCAGCAATTATTCTGATTTAAATTTAAGAACTCCTTACCATTTACACCTGACATCCAGTTTTCTCTTAATGCTAATAATTTCTTAAATGTTCACTGCATAAAAGTTCAAGGTAGAATCTAGAATGACGTTTCATCAGACTGATATTTCCAGGTGCTACAACATTTAAAGTGCATGAATATATTTCAAGCGCAGTTTACTAGTGACTATTCAACAAGAGACTGCCTACTTTATATTCATTTTAAAATCCTTCCAACTATTTTTAACCAAGGAGATGTTCAGCTATTGACTTCTTGCCAGCTTCATGGCCCTGAACTTCGTGGTGAAACAGCAGGGCAGTGACTGCCAATGCCATATCAGAGGTCTGGCCCACAATGACTAGCGCTCAGTATATGCTCAGTAAAGTTAGTTCTCTTGATTTCTTTGAAACAGGTTTGTTTTCTGATTTTAAAGCCGTCCTTTTGGACCAGTGCTTTATTCTCTCCACCTACCATAAATGCTTGTCACAGTGTAGGAGATCAAATGAACCGACAAAGCAAGGAAGACTCAAAAACACAGCTTCAAGATTCTTCTTAAAGTCTCTTCCATGTATCTTCAAAATTACAAGAAACTGTGTTTGTTTGTTTGTTTGTTTGTTTTTTGTTGTTGTTTGATATTTGGGATTGAACCTAGGGTGCTTAACCACTGAGCCACAATTGCACCCCTTTTTATTTTGATTTTGAGACTTACTAAATTGCTGAGACTAGCTTTGAACTTGAGATTCTCCTGCCTCAACAACCCAGGATTACAGGTGTGTACCACCATGCCCAGCTAAAAATCTGTCTTTTATTTGATAAATGGAAGGTTGTTTTATTTAGAAATATATTTTTAATTTATTGCAATGAAATGAATTGTGTAGGAAGATGAGTCCTGTTTGCATGAAGTTTTCAGGTACCCCAGAACACTCTCACATGTAGCTGTGGCAGATATGCCCAAGTTGAAACATTTGACATTATTTTAATAAATGTATTGATAACTCTTATGTAATACCAAATAATCCCTATTTTTAAATCTAACTTGGTTAACATAGTAAGAAATTATTTTTAAAGGTCTTACATATTGATCAACCTGCGATGAACTCCAAGTCTTCAGTGATTAAAAACAGAATTTTTAT
Organism: Urocitellus parryii; assembly: GCF_045843805.1. Taxonomy (NCBI): domain Eukaryota; kingdom Metazoa; phylum Chordata; class Mammalia; order Rodentia; family Sciuridae; genus Urocitellus; species Urocitellus parryii. Next base: position 153,539,326 of record NC_135532.1, read on the forward strand.
CATATTTTGAAAGTCAGTCTTCATTCTGACAGTTTCTACATGAAAACATTGATGGGATGCCCAAAAATCCACAGCAAGAACTAAAGTCTATATATAAATTTGAACACTAGCAGCAATTTATTCTCCAGCAATCTTTGATACCGTTGCATTCACCTAATAATCTCACAGCAGAAAACAACAACAGGCAACACCACCTTTCAATGAGTTTTGATTGAATATCTCTCCCTCCTGCCACAAGTTACAATAGGGTCTACCTTATGAAGTGAATGGCTTCTGATGCTTAGCCAAGGCAGTGTTATCAGGAAAGGTGGTAATATATACTCTACAATCTATCAGCCATACCAGAGAGGTCTTCTAAATCTCAGCATTATTCACATCATACCCTCTATCAAAGACTTCAGTAACTCTCTTTCACATAACAGATAAGTTCAAAACTAGAGTGTAATATTAGGGTAGTGTTTAAGAGCACACATAATAGACACCTGGCTAGCAAGCATTAACCAACTAAATATTTTATTTTTCTCAAATATTTCTATAATTTGAACACAGATAGTGTCCCTCAAAGGTCCATGAGTTAGACTTGCTCTCTAGGATGTTGCTGTTGGGAGATGCTGTGGACTTCTAGGAGATGAGGCCTAAGAGGGCTTTAGTTCATTGGGGGTGTGCTACCAAAGGGTATTATGAGATATCAGTATTTCAGTCTCTCTGCTTCCTGATTTGTGGTGTGCAGTTTGTTCTGCCACATGCTATACACGATTGCCATCTGGAACCCTAACCAAAGAGCTAAGAAACAGGGCTACACAATCTTGAAGTGGAATTTTGAGAGCCATGAACTAAATAAACCTTTTTCTTTTATAGTAAGTTAACTGCATCAGGTTTTCCATGTTAACACAAAACTGACTAATGCAGATATCATGAAGTCCAGGAGGAAAAATCAAATGACTCTGATATGCCATTGACATTGTTTCTTTCCATTTACTCATGTGAAGTTCTGACTTCACATTTGCAATGCCATGTTAGCAAGATTGCTACAGTCTTCATCATTGCATTTGTAATTCAGGTCGGAAGAATGGAAGCGATCCTTGTGCTGCCTAGCATTCTTTCCTGATCCATTCCCTTTTCTACTGCCCAAGAAGGACTATTTCCAGGGCCTCTCCCTTACTACCATCCAACATCTGTTAGCTGATGATCTGGCTTCATATTTCATTAAGAAATCTGAAGCAAACATTTAGAAAATTTGCGTGAGTTCCCATTACAATATTTTCTCACCAGCTTTTAGACTGGATATTTTTCCAAAACTTTCTCTCCATTCATCCATCAGAGAATTATTTCCACTAAGCAAAGATATTCTGATGTTCCATCATTACCCCCATCTTAATTTTTTTTAAAAAAAGAATCTCAGGCCCACACCTCTTTATTTTCAAATCACAATTACTTGAAGGAGAAAATTGTATACCATAACTATTTTCTAATACTCCTGTTCCCATTTTCTCTTGACCACAGTCAAACCAGGTTTTAATCCTTACCACTCTCACAAAATGCCTATTGTGGAGTTTACCAGAAATCTCCACATCATTAAATGCAATAGGCATTTTAAAACTTTCTTTTTTCTGGTGCTACAGGCATCCATCTGAAACAGATCATCTCTTTATTCTTTTTTTTATTTTTTATGTTTTTTTTTATTTTTTGGTGGTTGTGAGGACCTTTGGGGTTTTTTTTATTATTATTAGTTGTTCAAAACATTACACAGCTCTTGACATATCATTTTTCATACATTTGATTCAAATGGGTTATGAACTCCCATTTTTACCCCGTATACAGATTGCAGAATCACATCGGTTGCACATCCATGTTTTTACATACTTCCATACTAGTGTCTGTTGTATTCAGCTGCCCTTCCTATCCTCTACTATCCCCCCTCCTCTTCCCTCCCCTCCCCTCCCATCTTCTCTCTCTACCTTCTTCACCCAAATGTCCTGGTTCTTCACCGAGAACCTCTCTTGGTTCTCTTCTTATCTCACTGGCTCCTGCTTCTAAAATATTTGCTAATCTGCCCTTGCCAATTTGAATTCTTGACATGAGAGAGCCCCAGGACTCAGCTTTATATCTCCTCTCTACACCCAATCCTTTGACAACTTTATATAGTCTCAATGCTTTAAAGCTGTCTTTTTGCTGACAACAAAATTACATATCTCCAGTTAAAACTTTTTGCCTGCCTAATACCAAATGCCATTTTGAAAATTCTGCAAATGGTCTGATAAGCCTCTCAAATTTTACAAATCCAAAATCAAATTCCTGATTTCTACATTCAACAGGGGAAACAATAAACAGAAATATCCACCACAACAAAAGAGCTTCCCCCAAATCCATTTCCTCTGGGTGTCTCAGTGAGTAGTCACAGCATTTTATCATTAGGTGAGAACAAACTCATGGTTTTCTTCAACTCCTGTGTTTTTCTTGCAGAGCAGATGCAGTCTTTCAGCAAAACCTCCATCTTCAGAATACAATATACTCTGACCTTGAACACTTCTTTCCACCTTCCTGTCCCACTGTTGCCAACCACTACCATGTCTCACTTGGATGACCCGAGAGGCCTTACAATTTGCCTTCCTGTCATTAACCTTGACTCCAAAAGCCAGAGAGATCATGTTAAAGCCAAGTCAAAGCTTGTCATTTCTCTGGCCATCTCAAAATTTCTAGTGGCTTCCGTCCTTAGAGTGTAAAATACCCGTTGGTGTTAAGACCATCACACTTCTAATAATTCTCTGTGACCTCTTTTCCCACTACAATCCTCTTGCTCTTTCATAAAAACACTAAGTACTTTCCTTACTCAGAACATTAGTATTTCCTGTTTTCTTTGCCTTGAATGCTCTTTCCCCAGAAATCAACAGGAAGTACTTCCTCACCCCTAAGTTCTTGATCAAATTGAATCTTTTCAGTGAGGCTCTTCCTAATCATACTCTTTAACCATTCTATTTAAAAATAAAACACTTTCCCTCATAGATTTTCTCCCATGTTTCTTATCATCAGATACCAAATACTCTCTCTCAACAAAAGACACACACACACACACACAAACACACACACACGTGTTTTCATGTCCTCCCTTTCCCTCATTGAACTTCAGCTATCTACATCGAAGATTATGTCTGCTTTTTTGTTTTGTTTTATTGCTGTATATCCAGTGCCTAGAATAGCAATGCATATTTGTTCATGCATAATATACAGGAAAAATCATATAACATGGCCACTCTCAAAAGTCTTGGAAATGAATATTTTCCTGGGGACTCTCAGTGCTGAATGAAACTGGGGTTCCCCTTGTAAGGAAAATAGGTTGAAGTGAATGCTCTGTAGACAGGCAACGGTATCCCACATACAGTATTCAGAGAAATCACCCAGGCCTACAGTTTGTAGTCTTTTTTTCCTGCCTCTTTCCAACTATTTAGATGCAACTAGCATAACATGCAACTTTTTTCTACTTCTGAAAATTTGCTCAAGGATTTGTGAAATTCACTCTCCAGATCTCTACCTAGATATATTTTTTTTTACCTTACACAACCTTCTCCATTTTACTTTCTGAAGAACTCATATTGAAACTTGAAGACTCAAATTAATTATAACCTCTTCTGTTGACCTGCCCATTACCTCTGCAGGCTTTGACAAGACCACATCCGTGCTTCTGTTCTATGACTATAGTTCTGCATTTGTTATTTATGATTTCTCAACTGTTGGTTGGTAAACTCCCTGAATGCAGGAACTGCTTTCTATTTTTTTTTTATTTTATTACACTAAAATTGTCCTCTGTATACCCTCATTTTTCTCGAAAGTGAATGAATGTTGATTCTGAAGCAGTATATTTTTCAAAAATATCACTTAATATAATTCTATGTCTAACAGAGTTTGAATATTGATTTCTCTTTCCAAGGCTATGTAAAGGCTTTACATTTGGAGACAAACCTTTATTTTACTTGCCTATGTCAGAATTCTCATTTTTCATCTGTTGAATTCTTTCCACATTTTCCTCACTTTTGCCCATTGGCTTTCACTGTCACCACTGCCTCCAGTCTCTCTGCACTACTCAAATCCTAAGCTCAAGGCAAGGCCTTAAATATAGTTTGAATTTACTAGACTAACCTACACTAGACAAATTAGTCTAAGCTGGGCTGAACTAGGAGCTTTAAAAAGTGCCCTGCACAATATCACAACAGACACTACAGAAATACAGAAGATAATTAGAAAGTATTTTGAAACCCTATATTCCAATAAAATAGAAGATAATGAATATATAAATAAATTTCTTAAGTCATACGATCTGCCCAGATTGAGTCAGGAAGACACACACAATTTAAACAGACCAATAACAAAAGAAGAAATAGAAGAAGCCATCAAAAGACTACCAACCAAAAAAAGCCCTGGACTGGATGGGTATACAGTGGAGTTCTACAAAACCTTCAAAGAATAATTAATACCAATACTTTTCAAGCTATTTCAAGAAATAGAAAAAGAAGGGGTTCTTCCAAATTCATTCTATGAGGCCAACATCACCCTGATCCCAAAACCAGACAAAGATACTTCAAGGAAAGAAAACTACAGACCAATATCTCTAATGAACTTGGATGCAAAAATTCTCAATAAAATGCTGGCGAATCGAATACAAAAACATATCAAAAAATTGTGCATCATGATCAAGTAGGATTCATCCCTGGGATGCAAGGCTGGTTCAATATACGGAAATCAATAAATGTAATCCACCACATCAATAGACTTAAAGACAAGAACCATATGATCATCTCAATAGATGCAGAAAAAAGCATTCAACAAAGTACAGCATCCCTTTATGTTCAAAACACTAGAAAAACTAGGGATAACAGGAACTTACCTCAACATGGTAAAAGCTATATGCTAAACCTCAGGCTAGCATCATCCTAAATGGAGAAAAACTGAAGGCATTCCCTCTAAAATCTGGAACAAGACAGGGATGCCCTCTATCACCACTTCTATTCAATTTAGTTCTTGAAATACTGGCCAGAGCAATTAGACAGACAAAAGAAATTAAAGGCATAAAAATAGAAAAAGAAGAACTTAAATTATCGCTATTTGCGGATGACATGATAATATATTTAACAGACCCAAAAGGGTCTACAAAGAAACTGCTAGAGTTAATAAATGAATTCAGCAAAGTGGCAGGATATAAAATCAACACGCATAAATCAAAGGCATTCCTTTATATCAGCAACAAAACTTCTGAAATGGAAATGAGGAAAACCACTCCATTCACAATATCCTCAAAGAAAATAAGATACTTGGGAATCAACCTAACAAAAGAGGTGAAAGATTTATACAATGAAAATTACAGAACCCTAAAGAGAGAGATAGAAGAAGATGGATAGGCAGAACCAACATCATCAAAATGGCGATATTACCCAAAGTTCTCTACAGGTTTAATGCGATGCCAATCAAAATCCCAACAGCATTTCTTGTAGAAATAGATAAAGCAATCATGAAATTCATATGGAAAAACAAAAGACCCAGAATAGCAAAAGCAATTCTAAGCAGGAAGTGTTAATCTGGAGGTATAGAGATACCAGAGTTCAAAATGTACTACAAAGCAATAGTAACAAAAACAGCGTGGTACTGGTACCAAAACAGGCAAGTGGACCAATGGTACAGAATAGAGGACACAGAAACCAATCCACAAAAGTACAACTTTCTTATATTTGATAAAGGGCTAAAAGCATGCAATGGAGGAAGGATAGCATCTTCAACAAATGGTGCTGGGAAAACTGGAAATCCATATGCAACAAAATGAAACTGAATCCCTTTCTCTCGCCATGCACAAAAGTTAACTCAAAATGGATTAAGGACCTAGATATCAAATCAGAGACTCTGCACCTGATAGAAGAAAAAGTTGGCTACGATCTACATACTGTGGGGTTGGGCTCCAAATTCCTTAATAGGATGCCCATAGCCCAAGAGTTAATAACAAGAATAAACAAATGGGACTTACTTAAACTAAAAAGTTTTTTCTCAGCAAGAGAAACAATAAGAGAGGTAAATAGAGAGCCTACATCCTGGGAACAAATTTTTACCCCTCACACTTCAGATAGAGCCCTAATATCCAGAATATACAAAGAACTCAAAAAATTAAACAATAAGATAACAAATAACCCAATCAACAAATGGGCAAAGGACCTGAACAGACACTTCTCAAAGGAGGACATACAATCAATCAACAAGTACATGAAAAAATGCTCACCATCGCTAGCAGTCAGAGAAATGCAAATCAAAACCACCCTAAGATACCATCTCACTCCAGTAAGATTGGCAGCCATTATGAAGTCAAACAACAATAAGTGTTGGCGAGGATGTGGGGAAAAGGGTACACTTGTACATTGCTGGTGGGACTGCAAATTGGTGAGGACAATTTGGAAAGCAGTATGGATATTCCTGGGAAAGCTGGGAATGGATTCACCATTTGACTCAGCTATCGCTCTTCTCGGACTATTCCCTGAGGATCTTAAAAGAGCATACTATAAGGATACTGCCATATCAATGGTCATAGCGGCACAATTCACAATAGCTAGACTGTGGAACCAACCTAGATGCCCTTCAATAGATGAATGGATAAAAAAAAATGTGGCATCTATACACAATGGAGTATTACGCAGCACTAAAAAATGACAAAATCATAGAATTCGCAGGGAAATGGATGGCATTAGAACAGATTATGCTAAGCGAAGCTAGCCAATCCTTAAAAAACAGATGCCAAATGTTTTCTTTGATATAAAGAGAGCAACTAAGAACAGAACAGGGAGGAAAAGCATGAGGAAAAGATTAACATTAAATAGAAACAAGTGGGGGGAGAGAAAGGGAGAGAGAAGGGAAAGCATATGGAAATGGAAGGAGACCCTCAATGTTACACAAAATTACATATAAGAGGTTGTGAGGGGAAAGGGGGGGGGGAAACAAGGGAGAGAATTGAACAACAGCAGATGAGGTAGAGAGGGAAGATGGGAGGGGAGGGAAGGGGGGATAGTAGGGGATAGGAAAGGCAGCAGAATACAACAGTCACTAATATGGCATTATGTAAAAATTGTGAATGTGTAACTGATGTGATTCTGCAATTTGTATTTGGGGTAAAAATGGGAGTTCATAACTCACTTGAATCAAATGTATGAAAGATGATATGTCATGAGCTTTGTAATGTTTTGAACAACCAATTTAAAAAAAGCAAAAAAATAAAAATAAGTAAAAGGTGCCCTGCATTAGGGGGTAATGAAACTAGGTGACTTAATACCACTTAGGCAGCATAGCGCCTTGTATATAGCAATATTGAATACAATTTTTCTTGAATAACTGAGAAATTAAAATTAATACAAAACAAGAATCAAAGCCAAATATATAAAGAAATTCAGGAGATGGCCATTGAATGGTATTGGGAAAACTAAGAATGAATTTACAAAAGAAATACTGAAGCCACACTCATATCTTATTTCAAAATTCATTCAAAATGGACTAGACAGGGCTGGGGTTGTGGCTCAGTGGTAGAGTGCTTGCCTTGCATGTATGAAGCACTGGGTTTGATTCTCAGCACCACACAAAAAATAAAATAAAATAAAATAGAGATATTGTGTCCATCTACAACTAAAAACATTTTTTAAATGGATTAGGAAATTAAGGTGAAAATTAAATCATGAATAAAGAGAAAAACATGGGTGCTTTTATATTGTCTTGAAACAAAAACTCAGTATCTGAATGAAAAAGATGAAAAGTATTTATTTCATAAACTTTTGAAATTTTCGACTAACCAAAATAAGAAAACAAAACAACAGTAGTGAAAACTTCTGAAAATTTTTCCTTAAATATTAAAAACAACTGGGAAATCCTGGGGCAAGTAATATAATATAAATTATGAAGAACTGATAAAGTAGATAGATATTGGCAAGTTAATAAAAGATATAAATAGTATTTTAAAAATTAGAAAAACCTGAACATAACACAAAAGAAGATATGCTAGTAAGTAATAAGAAAATTGAAAACTGTTCAGTATCACTGGTAATCAAAAAGTAAATACTAAAAAGAATTTTGTTTGTATCAATTTTTAAGTGTTGAAAAGATGAACTATGACTAGTATTGATATAAATAAAATGAAATAAAATTGACCAAACAATTACAGGAATATATAATGAGAAACTGACAAGTGTTTAGAAAGACGCTAGGAGAAGAACTACATGTAATGGATGACTTGCTCCATATTGGGAGGAAGCTTGTCTTCCACCATGGTGTGGGATCTTCTTTCTGGATATGGACTCTGCTTCTCAAGTTCATGGTAATACATCTATTTTACATCTTGACTGTGTTTTGACTCAACATTACCTCTTCAATGCATATGTTTTTACAGAAAAAAAATGCTGTGGAAAAGTCTTGAGAAGTCTTCATCCCACAGAGCAGCTGTTGGCAGTGATAGGATGGCAATGGGGATGAGAATCTAAGGACATATCAGGAGAAGGAAAAGGGCCCGAAAGCGCCCACACTAACCGCAGCCCTGCCAGAGCACTAACAGGACTGTTGCAGACAAGATCACGGGGCAGCTTCCCAGGTAGCCCTCGGCCAGGAAGAGGTCAATTAAAGGCTGAAGGATGCTGGCAACAGCTGATAGATCAAATTAAGGAGATTCCCTCTCACATCAACAGCTTTCCAAATTCAGAGGTCTAAAGTGCTCACTTTCATTTCCTTTCACAAAACCAGCATCCCTGAAAATGTGGTTATTAACAAACTCCTATCACTCCATTAATGACAATGGATCCAAAGAATGAGGAGCAATAGTAGGGCTTTAAGTAATCAATAGGTGTCATCTTCCCTACAAAGATTTATTGATCGGTGGAGGCAGGACTTTCAACCTCTCCAACTCTCATGATCTCATTTTTTTCAACGTCCTTTATGACTTGATTTGGACGACCAAACTTAGAAGTATATGAAGAAAAAAAAAAGTCCTGTTATAGATAGAAATTTTTTATAGGCTACAAAAAAAGACATAAACCAGTGTGAAACTGTTGGCTTCTCTTCTCCCTTCATTTTCATACACACACATGATATTCATGTTTAACTAATAAGCACTATTTTCTTCTTCCTTTGATACATTCATGAATGTGACAGATGGACAATAATGCAAATAACAGAGACATTCTAAAAGATTGATTTTTTTTAGATTCATGATATTCTAAGGCAGTCATTTTTAATGGATACAAATGGATATTGAGAGAGTACAGGATGTTGATAAAGCTGAGTGGTTTAATATAAGACTTTCAGGTAACTCTGACAAATTCAGCAGCTTGCTCCTAATCTCTCCAAAACAACTATTTTGAGAAACATTGGTATATAGCCATTATAGCCAGCAATGTTACAGCCAAGCCTGGATACATTCCCTAATATTCTCCCTCTATACTAGTATCATATTTTAACATATTTCAAACTACCACAACTATAAAAATAATTTTGTCCCAGACTAAACTAACTTGCTTTTACAATTCTTCTTCCCCACAAAACAGTTATTTCCATTACAAAAAAAAATGCTCCCAGTACCAAATATATGAAGCATCAACCATCATAATAAAGTAAATCCCTCTAACTTCTTTGATTTCCTTAAAATCTACCAGGGGCATTTTCACACAAATTTTTATTTCTAAAAACAAACACTGAACATGAATAATGCCTCAGATTATCATATCTTTTAATATGTGTTAAATTTGCTGAAGTATCCTATGCCCTTTTTTATTTTTGAAGACAGAAGAAATTATTGAATTTCTGATATCAACATTTCAGCAATAACCATCTCTGCCTTAGTGATATCCTCCTCCTTTCTTCCATATTTTGATGATTGACTATCACAACTGTCTGATTGTTCTAAATTCTTTAAACGCTTTCACTGATACAGTAAAGTTAGAATAAGAACATAAGTGGGTCTAATATAATACCTGCCTCTCTGAATAAGATAGATAGATTTTTAATGCAATACACATTTTTTTTTTTTGCAAAGTCTCTGATTGACTTCTAGGAGTCTAATCCAGTTATTTTTGTAGTTGCTTTCATTTATACTAGTGGTTCTTAAACTTTAACATAAGTTGAACAACCTGTAGACCTTGTTAAAATATAGTACTGTGGCCTTGATCCAGAGTTTCTGAGAGTTGAGGAGGAGTACCAGAGGTAGATCCAATAATTTGCATTTTAACAAGTTTCCAGAGGGCTCTGGTTCTGCAGTGGGTGGGGATTGATGGGCACACTTTGAAAGTCACCAATTGACCTGACCCCATAATCCTATTGTAGAGTAATCTCTGCTAGCTGCATTTGGTAAATGATTCTTAGGAAAAGTTCACAGCAAAAAACCCAAATTCCAATCCAAGGATTAATTTTCATCTATTTATCAGTCTTCTTTCTACTGCTCAGTTGGGAGGATATTAAAAAATATCCATCCCCATTATGAACACAGACACATCAAGGAGTTTAATACTTCAATAAAAAAGAAATCAATGTGTGCACAGCATATGGGTCAAAGGTTAACAGCCAGAGGACAGTAATTATCACCTTTCCTCAATGAAGAAATAAGAGGGCTAATAGCTTAAGGGACTTACCCAAAGTCATTTAAAATTTTTCAGGTGATGTTTAGAGGAGGAACTGATCCCATTTTTAGTTCCTATTCACTACAATCACAGGGTAATACTGTTTGCTCTTACATGTTTAAAAAATTTTCTTTGATACTTAAAAAATCATTGTTTTAGAAATATTCTTTTTTAAAAGCATAATATTTTAAAAATTTTACCTAACACAGAAAATGGACATATTTGTAAATATTAGCCATGTATATTATTAGAAATATAAAATTATTGTTGTGAAGTTCTGGCTTGCATGAAACACAAATAAAGTAGACAAGTGCATCTTTATAGAGCATTAGCTAAAAGGAGCCTCGAGCTCCTAAGACTTAACATCTCACTCCCAATTCTGCCACCAAGGACTTTTTATAGTAGCCAGGCAATCACTCTGGACATAGAGACCTCATTTGTAAAAGAAGAAATATTTGACTACTAAAATTCTAAATTAATTTAAGCACTAAATATTACAGATTGTATAACCATATAGCAAATCTTAAAATTTGTTCTCATTTAACTAAATATGAAATCAATCTTCAATAAAAAGCAGTTTACAAAATAACATTATCTGACTACACACTTTAGAAAGATTCACTTCTGCAATGAAATGACTTGTCTAAAAGGGAATCTTATAAAAAAATAAACAAGCAAACAAATAAGTGCATCCTATTAATGTTATTGCACACTGTAAGGATGAGAGAGAATAAACATGTAGTAATTTTTAAACCCTGCATTAGTGGTTATTATTGTTGTTGTTTGTTAAAATTTATGAACAGGATTTTTTCCCCTATTAAACCATTAAACTCTATTTCAAACTACTGCCTTGCTTTTTATCTCCTTCTTACTCTCTTCCCTCCATGCATATGGTTTTTATTTTACTCCATTACAGCAAATTAAAAATAATTTTGCAAGAAGACTTTTTAAAATTTTTTATTCTAATTTGTTATTTATTATAGCAGAATGCATTACATTTTGCATTACATATATAGAAAGCACAATTTTTCATATCTCTGGTTGTATACAAAATATATTGACACCATTTGTGTCTTCATACATATACATAGGGTAATGATGTCCATCTCAATCCACCATCTTTTTTACCCTCTTGATCTTTCCCTTCCCCACTATGGGAAAGTTTGTCTAATCTTTCCATGCTCCCCCTCCCAACCTCACTGTGAATCAGCCTCCTTATATCAAAGAAAACATTTGGCATTTGGTTTTTTGGGATTGGCTAACTTCACTTAGCATTTTTTTCTCCAACTCCATCCATTACCTGCAAATGCCATGATTTTATTGTCTTTTATTGCTGAGTAATATTCCATTGTGTATATATACCACATATTCTTTATCCATTCATCTACTGAAGGGCATCTGGGTTGGTTCCACAGTTTAGCTATTGTGAATTGTGCTACTGTAAACATTGATGTGGCTGTGTACTTGTAGTATGCTGTTTTTAAGTCCTTTGGGTATAAACCGAGGAGTGGAATAGCTGGGTCAAAATGTGGTTCTATTCCCAGCTTTCCAAGAAATCTCCATACTGCTTTCCATATTGTCTGCACCATTTTGCATTTCCACCAGCAATGTATGAGTGTGCCTTTTTCCCGAATTCTCGCCAACACTTATTGTTGTTTGTATTCTTAATAGCTGCCATTCTGACTGGAGTGAGATGAAATCTTACTTTTGATTTGTATTTCTCTAATTGCTAGAGATGTTGAACACCTTTTCATATATTTGTTGACTGATTGCATCTCATCTTCTGAGAGGTGTCTATTCAGTTCTTTGGCCCATTTATTTTTTTTTTTGTTTTATATCATTTATTAATGCAGTATACATTAGATCCCAAGCCTGCAGTTTCTGAAAACACCATGTTTAGATCTTTCAGAACCTTCTGCAGTTTTAGGTTTGTCTACAGAGGTACCCTTAAGTGAATGAACAACACATTCTATAATTATTGAAAATATAGTATAGAGTGAAATGATTTAAATATTATTTAGGCACATATTGATTATGAAAATAGAATCTCTCAATACAATACTTATCTGTCTTGGTAAAAATAATAAAGCAAAGAAAATAATTCATTTCTAAAGTTGCTTTCCTTCACCTGTAAAGGTCTGATTCTCCTCCCACTGTGCATATGTGCCCTTTACTGTTAAGGAAAGCTGTGCATATGTAGATATAGAAGAGTAAGCTATGGAAACACTGAAATATAAAATCTTACAGTGGGAAACGAGGATATTTAAACTGGCTATTTGATTAAACCATCAAAAGAAACTAATAAATAAAAATAAGGGCATTTGGATGGCCTAAGATATTAATCAGTCAGCACCTGTGGTTCTTTTACTTATATTTGCTGTTGTGTGTCTTTGGTTTTCAAATTGTAACCCAATTTTCCTGAGTCCTTTTCTTTCTGCCATAGCAGTCAGGGCCTTTACTTCCCTCCCAATACCCCAGTGTCCTTATATCTGCCCTAGAGCAGGGATATAAGCTGTGTCCAAATGGGTTCTGAATCCTGCTTACTCATCAATTTTAGGCAATGAATCATTAAAAACCACTTTGGCCCATTTATTGATTGGGTTATTTGTGGTTTTTTATTGTTGTATTTTTTTGTATTATTGTTGTTGTTGTTGTTGTTGTTGTTTGGTGTTTAGCTTTTTGAATTCTTTATATACCCTAGACATTAGTGCTCTATCTGATGTGCAAGTGGTAAAATTTTGCTCCCAACCTGTAGCCTCTCTATTCACCTCATTGACTTTTGCTGAGAATCAGCTTCTTAGTTTGAATCCATCCAATTTATTAATTCTTGATTTTAATTCTTGTGCTATAGGATTCTTATTAAGAAAGTTAGGGCCTACTCTGATATGATGGAGATTTGGGCCTAATTTTTCTTCTATTAAACACAGGATCTCTGGTTTAATTCTTAGGTCCTTGATCCACTTTGAGTTGAGTTTTGTGCATGGTGAGAGATAGGGGTTTAATCTCATTTTGTTGCATATGGATTTTCAGTTTTCCTAGCAGTGTTTGTTGAAGAAGCTATCTTTTCTCCAATGTATGTTTTTGGTAGCTTTGTCTAATATAAGATAATTGTAATTTCATGGGTTAGTCTACCAGTTTGTTTTGGTGCCAATACCATGCTGTTTTTGTTACTATTGCTCTATGGCATAGTTTAAGGTCTAGTATAATGATAAGACCTACTTCACTCTTCTTGCTAAGGATTGCTTTGACTATTCTGTGTCTCTTACTTTTCCAGATGAATTTCATAACCGCATTTTCTATTTCAATGAAGACTGTCATTGGGATTTTGACTGGAATTACATTAAATCTTTATAGTGCTTTTGGTAGTATGGTCATTTGGACAATGTTAATTCTGCCTATCCAAGAACAAGGGAGATCTTTCTATCTTCTAAGGGCTTCTTTAATTTAATTCTTTAGCATTCTGTAGTTTTTGTTGTAGAGATCTTTCATCTCTTTTGTTAGGTTGATTCCCAAGTTTTGTTGTTGTTGTTGTTGTTGTTTGTTTTTAGGCTATTGGAAATGGAATACTTTTCCTCATTTCCTTTTCAGAGGATTTGTCACTGATATACAGAAATGCCTTTGATATAATGGTGTTGATTTTGTATCCTGCTACTTTGTTGAATTAATTTAATTGTTCTAGAAGTTTCCTGGTGGAATTTTTTGGGTCTTCTAGGTATAGAATCATATTGTTGGCAAATAGTGCCAATTTGAATTCTTTCTTTTCCTATCTGTATCCCTTTAATTTATTTCTTATGTCTAATTGCTCTGGCCAGTGTTTCAAGAACTATGTCAAATAGAATTGGTGAAATAACTCTTAAATAACTCTTAAATTTGGTATTTTTATACATGTTTTCAATTGATTAATTTTTTTTCATTTCTGTTTTTTTTAAAGAACCTCTATCTCCCTGAAGTAATCTTTTGCTTTTTTGCTTCCTGTATTCATTTATGTAGCTCTTTGTCAAAATGATATTTTGCTGCCTATATTTGCTCTCTTATATCATCCTTTAATTCACAGAATATTTTGATCATGTACATCCTAAATTCCTTCTTTATAATTTCTTCTGCTGTGCTGTTCATAGATTCTATTAATGTGGTATCTTGATTTGTTTGGGGTACTTTCTTCCCTTGTCTTTTCATATTGCTTGTGTCTTCATTTCTAGCTCTGTGGATCCAAGGCATTACTGTTTCTACTTTAGGCTGATAGTGCCCCTGTAAGGACCCAACCCTCTGAGTTGAATGACAATATTATCAGATCCCAATATAAACAATATACACACTAAAAAACAATGTTTGCTATTAAGACATTTATAGTTTGGTCATAATGTACAGAAACAGTGAATTCAATTATTATCTACAATATACTCAGTAGGTTTGTAAAAAGGTTTACAGTTTCTGATGGTGGGCAAAGCACCAGGGGTGAGGAGTAGGATGATTTTCTGAGGAGGTAGGAGGTGAGAATATATAGTGTTGTTATATCTTAGGAAGTGTGAATGAGAAATCTAAAGAAGAAGATTAGTAGCAGGAGAAAGGAGAGGAAGTAATTTTGGGTAGACAAGTAAGTGGGAAGATAGTAGAATACATAAAATAAACACACATATATATATTAAGAAAAAAATATTAAAATAGTATAAATTGGTGGGGAAAAGTAATATGCAATACAACTGTAAGATACTCTTGAGATATCCTAGTCCTCAAAATCCTAATTCATGCAAAGTACTTGGTTTCACATATGTTGGGGATGTGAGGGTGGGATAATAGAGAGAGGGAAAAAAATCTTGAAGGAAGAAACACGGATTGTTTTGGTTGGAAATCAGTATCTTTCCTGCTTCCCTTCTTATCCAAGAGATGGGGTCATCTGTTATTAGCTGATTTCTCCACTTTCAGGCTGCTGAAGGTAACAAGGGTGTCACTGTGTGGGGATAGTGGCTGCTGGGGAGAGAGGGGAGTTGGAAACTGGATACCTGGCCAGTTGGAGTTCCAAACTGGATGTTGTCCTACTGAAGATGGTGATGAAGGCCCATCAGCGGTGGCGTGTCAGGTTGAGTGGGAGAACTAGGGGATGGTGTTGGATAATTAGTTGAGAGAGGAGCTCTGTGACTTCTAGTGTGTGGCTGTCAGCTATCTTCAGAGCATTCATGAAGTTCCTGGGTGCAGGCAGGCTACTGTGTGTAGGGGACTGTCTCCACTGCTGCAGAGTAGTCCCAAGATGGCAGAGACCAGGGGAGCCCCATGGTGGTAGATGCATGCGGGTTCACACGGGAGTGGTGGCCAGAGTTCCTGCATGTGAGAAGCTGCTGGGTACCCTGTGTGGGAGTGGCATCAGTTATTTCTGCTCAGGTGGGTGGCCGAAAGTTTTACGTAGATGCTGATGATCCCCCACTTGGGTATCTTGTATTTCCTGATGGACGAGTACTTGGGAGACCTACCCTGAGCCTGAGGCCTAGAGCCCTAGATGGGCATGATGGCTGTGATTCCTACACTGGAGCAGGAATATTGCTTGCAGAGAAGCAGTGTTCTCACTACTTGAGTCCCAGGTCATGGAGCGACACAGAATGCTGCCTCCTTCTGGCCCACCATCTTGGATCCACCTGCAAGATTTCAATAAAGATTATGGTCAAGATCAGATTACATCCCCAGAAAAAAAGAAATACAATTGATAAATTTAGACTTCTAGGTAAGCATCAATAAAAGATGCTCACCATTGGGGCTACAGGTATAATTCAGTGGTAGGGCACTTGTGTGGCAGGCAGTATGTTCTGGGTTT
This sequence comes from Urocitellus parryii, assembly GCF_045843805.1. Classification (NCBI taxonomy): domain Eukaryota; kingdom Metazoa; phylum Chordata; class Mammalia; order Rodentia; family Sciuridae; genus Urocitellus; species Urocitellus parryii. The sequence goes on from NC_135532.1 coordinate 153,555,745, forward strand.
GTTACCAAGCACAAGAAAGAAAGAAAGAAAGAAAGAAAGAAAGAAAGAAAGAAAGAAAGAAAGAAAGAAAGAAAGAAAGAAAGAAAGGAAGGAAGGAAGGAAGGAAGGAAGGAAGGAAGGAAGGAAGGAAGGAAGGAAGGAAGGAAGGAAGGAAGGAAGAGAAAGGAAGGAAGGAAGGAAGGAAGGAAGGAAGGAAGGAAGGAAGGAAGGGAGAAAGAAAGAAAGAAAGAAAGAAAGAAAGAAAGAGAGAGAGAGAGAGAGAGAGAAAGAAAGAAAGAAAGAAAGAAAGAAAGAAAGAAAGAAAGAAAGAAAGAAAGAAAATGAGGCTCAGAAGGAATCAAATGGCTCTAATATTTAACAAGCATGTAACATTGCCATTATATAAGTATAGAGCATTACCTCAAAACAATATATTTCAAATGTTTCATGCAAACCATTAAACTGCTTTGCATTTGAACAAATATTTATACTGACAATCCACTTAATCTTTTTCTTTCATAATAGCTTATCTATTTATGAACTCTAAGAGCAGAAATAATCACTAATGCCTCTCTTTTAAAAAACGCTTTTCAAATCTAAATATTAATCACAGATCTTGTTATTATGATATAAAAATATGCAAAATGTCTTCGACATAGTTCAAATACCCTCCACTGATGTGTACCATTCTTACACCTATTGGACAACATCATTATACTACTGAAGGCAATAAATTTGGGCTGAAGAATTAAGACTATCATTATCACCAGGACCCAAAATAAAACTCTCCATTCTCCCACACACCAAAAAAAAATCTCTTTCTGCTTAATATTAGATTTTCTATTGTGAACATCTTTACTCTTGAAAAAAGTTTAGATTTTATGGAAGCTTAAACATTCTTAAGGGAAGTTAAGTGTTTGTTCTTTTGATGGGCCATTTACAACAGGCCAGACACACTGGCAACTGAAGGTCACTTCCATGGCTATCACTCTATCCTAAAATTTGGGAGGAGTTAATTAAAAAAAAAAGGATTTGAAGGTAGATTGGATTATTTTCAGTGCACTAATATCAAAATATATTATTTATTTGTTTTTATAGGTGAATGATGGATATTTCATAAGTTATTGATACAATCACCTCAGATTCTCATTGTTTTATGGATTGCATATTAGCAAATATCATGTTGTGGAATAGGACAGGTTTCAGCTGTTTTTTTTTTTTCTATTCCAATTTGCTACTGAAGCAATATTGTGAAACAGGCTCGTCTCTCTTCCTTTGTGATTCTTCCATGACAATAACTATAAGAAAGGGTACATTATCACTGGTAGAAACCTCAATGGGTTAGGGGAGGGGCTGTGCCCCATTGCCTTCTGTAGACATACAACCTGATTAAATGTCCCCATGATTTATTACATGTCAACATCCCTCCTACAAAAACTATGTAATTACTTGGAAATACACTTGCACTAGCAATTGAAAGATGTCATTGCATATGACAAATGTGAAACTATGAGAAATCAAGTTTTTGAAGATTCCACACTAATGGGGAAATTTCCAAAATATGACATATGTAAACAAATCATACTGCTAATTCTCAATAGAATACAATCCTATTTTTTCCCCAAGTTCATAGTAAAAAATAGAAGGAAACATGTAAAGATGGTATGTTGTTGCTTTTATTATAAGTTGTAGCATATTGTTTTTACCTACTTTGCTCCTAGTACTTTTTAAATTGTCTTTTAAAAATACAGTAAGGATTTTTAAAGTGTCACTATGAAAGGAACAATCCCTGGAGGGATCAGTGGAAGTAAAGAATCAACTCCTTCCTTTTATATTCATAGAGAATTTGTGTCTCATATGACCTTTTAGAAGTCAGCAGAAGCTGTGAACATGCAAGAAGTAAGTATGTGTCAAGGGAAATAAATTTAAGAAATGAGGATCATTAAGAAATTGTTGAAAAAAATGAGGCAGAGGAAGAAAAGGAAACTGACAAGGTGAAATTAAAAAATATCCATAATGTTCCAAATACTAAATTCAGGCAGATAATTTATTAATATGACAAAAAGACAACACTAGACATAACATTAATAGTTAATAACTAGATTTCATGATAAATTACTCCTTGAAATAAGGAAATGCTAAATCATGTTAATCAAAGAATAGATTATTTTCTGGTATAGAACCCAACTGCTTTCCATTGCTTAAAATTTTTCCATTTGTTTCAAAATTATGAAATGTATTATCAAACTCACTTACTAATCTCAGTTTATCTACTTAAATGTTAGATAAAAATACTTTTTATTAAATATTCTTTGTATAAAAGGAATTGTTAGTAATTATATTTTTAAAGTTAGAATTTTTTACAATATTTTGTAAAATGTTATGACACAGAGACTCCCCAATGACTAGAGGAAAGATAATTACGTGAAATATGGGAGAGAACAACCTGTTACATAGATGGCAAAATTATACCACCCCTAGAAATATGCCTATAATGTAATAGGAAAAATTATTTGATTAAAATTCAATTTATATTTGTCTAAAATATACTATTAAAAATTCATTCTTCCAAGGGGGAGAAAGGATGAATAAATATTAACAATTTAAATAATATAGGTTATCAAAAACTACATTATCAAAGAGAAATATCCATTAAAATATCCTAAGTGCAAAGAACTGTGTTTATACATGTTGAGAATTCACAAAGTTTCAAGGCAACTAACAATCTGTATTCAGTAGATTATGGCCTGATTTTCTGTCATCAATCATTCTGGGAAGCACAGTAGGAAAGCTTCTACTAAATTAAAATCTAAAGAATTCAAGATTCTTGCATACAGATAATGTTCCCATAAGTGAGAAAGTAAAACTGGAAACAATCATATGTGTGCTTTGGAAACTGAGCTTTGAGAATTAATAAAAAAGAACATGCCCCGGATGATACCAGGCTCTTTTAGTTATATCAGAGTTAAAATAAATTTAAACAAGCACATTTTCTTTTCTATGAATTTCTAGACATAAGTGCAGAGACTACACAAAGAAAATCAAGTTTCCTTTAAACAAGAATTCAGCCTAGAGACAATAACCAAAATAGTGAGGGCTTAAGTTTAACTAAAGCTAAAATTCTGATTTTAAGGTTGCTACTTGCCTAAAAATCTTGAGGGCCAAATCTATGACTATTTCAATTTTCACATCATATGTAGCTGAAAGTCCAGAGCTCAATAAGTATTTCCTAAGTCAATTAATTTATTTCAATTAAATTCACATTTATGAAACATTTACTCTATGATGGGCAATGCATAGGCAATGATAGGAAATTGCGTACCACAATTGGAATACATACTTTTTGTACAAAATAGACATAATATGCTATTGCTTTGGTCTCAATTTCTAAATCTGAAAGTCAAATTGGACTGAATGATTTCTCATGTTCTTGCCTCCCCTAAAATTCTATAATTCCGTTATCTTAAGTATTAATTATTTATCTGTTATAATATTCAAAGCAACATTATTATCAGTTTTAGGTTATCTGTGTTATTGGTTAGGAGCAGTGATAGTGCAGGGTAGTGGTCTAAAAGCATGGAAATTGAGGTCTGACAGTCTTCAGTCTAATGAGGAGAGAAACACCACACAGCAATTTGAACATAGTTCAATTTAATGAATTATTAACTGTAATGTGGTATCAAAATAAGGAAAGTTTCTTCAGCAAGATGTAAAGAGAACTCTGCAGAACACAGCAGAGCACATACAAGGAGCAGTTACCATCCCCTGGACTGAAATAAAAGACCCTAAGTTGAGCCATCCCCCATATTGAAGTCTGAGATTCTGAGGACCTATGATGGAGCACAGTCATGAATTACTGAATGGTACAGAATTTGCTAAGGTGCCTAGTAGAATGCTCTGGAAATCTGAGATCTTCAGGTTGTGTCAAAATTGTTCACAGGAAACCACTACTCACTATGCAGCCACCCAGGGGGAACCTGCGGGCCATAGGTGTGGCTGGCTGTCATACACTGCAGGAGCTAGGTGCTGGGTAAGCTGCCCACCCACACTCCAAACCAGAATACAAAACCATTTCTTCTCACATTGTCTCACTGCCATTCTGTATTGACAAAGCTTAACATTTGGCAAAGGGCCCAGATCCATTTTCATAAAGCAGACAAAAAAATATGAATTTTAAGCTGAGTGTCAATAAACATGTAAGGCACACAGTCCACTTCTTTGCCCTCAGTATCTACATGGTCCCTACCTCAACTACCACACAACAGAACAAACTTATATTACTACACATAATAATATAGTGCTATCCTTCTGAGAAGAAAATATTTCACTTTTCTCATTGTCACACCTCAACTACCACACAACAGAACAAACTTATATTACTACACATAATAATATAGTGCTATCCTTCTGAGAAGAAAATATTTCACTTTCTCACAAAGTAAAAATAGTCCAAAAAGTCATAATAATCATAAGAGTCTATATTGTTTCTCAGATTTAGTAACAGTCCTACTGTTTAGTCTTAGTTACCAAAATAGTCTATTTAATTCACAATATTTTAAATTGTAAATTTAATTACAATACCATGTTTATAAAAATAAAGAAAGGCAAGATGAATGAAATGGTTAAATATATATGTTTAAATGAACATTTATATAACACATGTGTACACTTATATCTATAGTCAAAATATGTGAGGCTTCTATATTCATCATTGTGTAATTGGTCATGAGATTTTAATGTCTTTAGTGTTTCCTCCACTACCAATTAAATTCTACCATTGGCTAGAATCTTAGCCAGGGTTTGAATTATCATAAACTTTAATGATGCAAGAGCCCTTAATTTTCCCATTCTTTCACTTTTGGTAAGTTGCTTGATCTCTATAAGCTCTTGTAACCGCTTTCATAAAAAAGTAACAAGGGTAGTTAATACTCATTTTGAAATTTTTAATGATGATGAAATGAGTTACAGCATGATGAATTCCTATTACATAGTAGATATTTTGAAATTCCTTCTGTATGTCATCTTTATCAATTCTTCCTCTCCTAATAAAGGTAGTAGAAGTTAGGGCAGAAAATCGTGTTAGGCAATATTTTTCTTTCACTTCCAAAATAATTCTTAGGAAAATCTTTTTCATAGATATTTACATCATAGAATGTGTGTTTCAGTTTCAGTTGAAAGACCAGAGGATAAATACTATATTTCAGAAATGTAGAATCTGTCTAGGATGGGGTAGACAAGAGATTTTATTTTATAATTATTTCTTCATACATTTCTGTAGAGCTTGTTTGTACAAATATGCATGAATTTTGTCCTAGCCCTGTGTCTGCAGATTTCTAGACTTATTACCTCAAGCAAATCATTAACTTATGTGTAGACCTTTTCAATCTACAAAAATAAAGAAATAAGATGAGATGCTTTCCATATTTTTCCCCAAATTTAGTATGATTTTTATTCTTCTAACTTTAGAGCATCATCCAGGGTATATTTACAAATCATTTAAAAAACACAATGTTTAGACTATGACAATATCAATTAAAACACCAATGTAAATTTACCAGATATACAACTTTGGGCAAGTGTTTAACTTTTCTGTCTCAGTTTCTTCATTTGTACAGTAGAAAAAAAATAAGATTTCATACACATTAACATGCAAGTTGGTCTCAAAATCCTACAGCTTGGTTATTTTGATCAAACACGTGTCTGTACTAATTCTTAGTCATATTATCCACTGTTATGATCCAAAAAGAAGTGGGTGAGGAGAGAGAGAAGAAAATAGGTGAAAAGAAGGAATAAAAGAAAGGAAGAGAGGATTCAAAATCAGTCATGACATGTAATCATCATAGATGCTTTTCAACTGCAGAGATGGTAAAATGTGTATGGGGGTGAACATATTTTTTTAAATCTTGAAAATAAAGCATTACTCTGTTATTCACAGAACATAGATCACTCTGGTTGACAACTCAGCAATAATTTTAATCTTCAATTCTTGATACTAAAAATTAAATTAATATTATAGATAATGGAGAGGAAAGAGTAATTTTTATGTGTCCTTTATGGGTAGGGTCTAGGTATTTTTTAATAAATTAATTATTGCCTTCTACATAGAAGACAGGCTGCTAAATATCACAGATTTAAAAGTGATCTAAAAGCAACAAAATTCCTGTTTATGTTGGAATACAAAGTCTAGAAGAGAAGAGAAAACCTAATTTTGTGAGGCTCTAGAATAAAGATAGGAAGCACATGACCAAGGAAAATAAAAGAGAATGCTGCACTCTGTTGTTTCCTTAATATAGAATATTAAACCCCTCAAAGTGTGAACATTTAAAAGTAATTATTCAGGAAAATTTTATATGTACAGGGAAAAATAAAAAGTATTTTCAGTTGAATTGATAAGAAGCTGACAATTCAGTGACCACTATGCTACAGAAAACAGCTCAGAGAATGTTAAGGAAAGAAGAAATGAAAATATTCTTTTCCAGAGCCAAACTGGTTTATGAAACTGCTGTCTTCAAGAATCAAAAGTTTTGATTCCTTCTTTAGGCAAATAAATATATATGTAAGAAAATAGATTTGCTAGTTCAAACTAAAAAAGGAGTGTACAGTAAGGTCATAGAGCAATTTGCCAGGGGGAATCCAACGTGGCATATGGAAAAGTTCTGTGTTCACTTCCTCAGAACAAGCAGACACTCTTAATGGTGGTGTGAAGGAGGCCAGCTCTTTGCCCAATCCCAGGTTATGGCTGAGTCCCTGTAACCAAGACAAATTAGCAAGAGCAAAGACGTGTATTTAATGAGAGTTTTATTAGACACAGAAGCCTCTGTAAGGAAATGAACACTTGAAGAAATGTGTAAATCTGTATATTTTTTTTATTCCAGGGTTGAAGAAATAATGGAGAGTCACAGAGAAGTAGGAGTGGGCATAATAGTGTGATCTGATGGTAATAAACTAGAGGAAAGACATAAGGCCTTTGTTCAGATTATTCTCTTTCCTGTGTCTTCAGAGGTAAGGCAGTTCTTTTCCTCTGGGTGTGGGGAGGAAACCTCTGGAACAATCACAGTGGTGACTGGCTTCAGGGAAAGTTCAGAAAATTCCTTCTAGGTTTTATAACCTGTTTCACTGGTGAAGGGTGGGGGAATCTTAAAGTGCGATCTTTCTGTTTCTGCTCTTTTCTCAAATATTAAGGTCCCACATTTGGAGATAACATATCATGAACCCCACCATTAGAAGACAGTGTTTGTGGTAAAACTGGAACAGCAATAGGGTCAGATGGTACTTTGTAATTATCTGTTTACTTAAAAGCATCCCCTGTACATCTGTTTGAGGAAGAAAAATAATATGTTCTTATTTTTCTTCTGCCTTTATAAATATTTTTTTTGTTATAAAGCTATTGTGAATAGACAGGCATTTTGTTTACTATTGTTCATAGCAAAGCTAGTTCTGAAAAAAATAATGACAAATACATAAGAGGCACATCTCTAAGTAGTTCCACTAACTTTTTCATTTAGCTACAGACATCTTTACAGGCAGAGAGGCCATAGACATTTACAGAAAGGAATTCTCCATTCCAAGTAATCTATTTGGCATTTCTACACTTAGTCTAATGCTTTACGTATGTTTCAAATTACATGGATATTAGAAACAGAATATGCAATATACCCTGTCTTCTGGACTCATTTGGATTAACTTCTTAAGGAAGCACTCAACTGTGAAGTTCTGGGTTTTACTGGTGACCTTGTAACAAGTACACTATTTAGCAATAGTTTTGCAACAGCTCATTTTGATAGAAGGAAAGAGTTTAGTTTCATATGGTACAAAATTTAGTTAGATGAAAATAAATACATAGTTATTTTGCACTAGGTAATAATTTGGCTTCTAATGACTACCCTGCTGTTTTTTTGTTATCTCTGTGCATCTCCATGCAAGATAAATATTTATTCATTAATCTTTTCATACTGTTTTTTTTTCCTTTTTCAATGTTTAACAGATACCTAAATCAGGGGTTTTATTCTATTTATTTTTTTTCCTTTTGCAATGCTGAGGACTGAACTTATGGCATCATGCATTCTAGGCAAGTGCTCTACCATTAAATCATATCCCCAGCAAATGAATATATAATTTGCTGTTAGTTAAAATGGAAAATAGGTGGACAGAATGCCATATGGTATGCCTACTAATGCATAGCAGCTATATAAACATTATTTACCATCTGTCTATTATCTTAAATAAAATAGTACAAAAAAAAATTTTAGATGGCCAAGGAACAGAGAGATTTCAGAGGATTGATAAGGCAGAAGAGTAATCTCAAGTATAGGAATTAAATTAATACACTCAGTTAAGTAACATAATACACTCATAGAATATGGAATAATATTGACAAGAGTGATAATATTGAATACACTCATGTGAAGAGGGTATGATTTGGAGCAAAAAGAACAAGAACATATTTCTAACATTGAGTACAAAAAAAGAGGAAGAACAGAAAAATAGACAATTCTAGAATTAACTAGCTTTAATATATGCCTATACATAAGGAGAAAATATACAAAAAAATCTAGGAAAAGGCTTTAGAATTCAGAATTTCTATCAACATAAGGAGGTTATGTGCTTAAGAAAGATTGTCCAAGCAAATATTCTTTAGCATCTAATTCTTACTTATAAAAAAATATACTGAAATTTTTCTGGTTAAGCATTATGAATATAACACACATATTTATTTCTGTTCCATCTCAACACTAGAAAACTACAGCAATAAAAATAAGAAGGGATAAATTCAAAAAGTCAAAGAACACAAGAGCAATGCAGAGGAGAAACATAAGCTAAATTTTGGAATATGATAGCCATAAAGGCAGGAATTACTGATTTTAATTACTGGGAAAGAGGATGTGTGAGAAGAAGCAGGAGTTCACTAGCAGATTCTCACCACCAGAGTCTAAGGAATTGGATCAGTTATTCTGCAAGGCAGAACCAGAAAGCCAGAACTGTGGCTGAGAGTCTTACAGAACTCTTCTACCCTCTTCTCCCATCTAAACAGGCCAAACAATGATCTTCTCTCTCCTTGTCATGCTAGGATAAGAGTTTATTCTCTAGAAGGTTGAATAATAAAGGAACTGATCTAAGAATTTAAAGCACATGTGAGAGCATTAGAGGTAAGTAAGGTAATAAAAATGGGGTTTAAATGAAGCATTTACTGAATGCTGGGCTGGTTCCTAATTGCTAGCATTTGGGTCCATATATCCCCGGTAGAAAGTAGATAGGAAAGCAAATCAAAAGAGAATTCTGATACTAACAGTCAAGGATCCCCTCAAACATAATAAAAGAGTTATCCTATGGAAAAAACTCATTAGTAAACCAGCCCACCTGAGAAAAAGGCTTCAATAAGTACCAAAAAGTACAATACAAATTTATTACAGTTCCTATTAAAATTCCAATGATATTCTTTATTGAAATAGAAAAGGCAATCATGGAATTCATCTGTAAAAGGAGGCCCAGAACAGCCAAAGCAATCTTTAGTGAAAAAAAGTAAAGCAGAAGGCATTAGAATACCAGAAATTAAATTATACTTACAGAGCATAGTAACAAAAACAGCATGGCATTAGCACCAAAACTGGCATGAAGACCGATGGAATACAATAGAAGACAAAGAGACAAACCCACATAAATAACAGTTATCTCACATTAGAGATTCCATAAATATACATTGGAGAAAACATAGCCTCTTTAACAAATGGTGCTGGGAAAACTGGAAAGCCACATGTAGCAGAATGAAATTTAAACTCTGTGTCTCACTCTGCTCAAAACTCAACTCTAAATAGATCAAGGACTGAGGTGTCAGAGCAGAGACCTTTGCCCACTAGAAAATAAAGTATGCTCAACTCTCCATCATGTTGGCTTAGAAGCCAAATTCCTCAAGAAGACTTCTAAAGCACATGAAATAAAATCAAGAATTAATAAATGGGATGACATCAAACTAAGAAGCTTCTTCAGAGCCAAGGAAATAATCAAGAGAATGAAGAGGGATCCTACAGAATGGGAGAAAATCTTTGCCACCTCCACATCAGATTGAACATTAATCTCCAGGATATATAAAGAACTCAAAAAACGTAACACCAAAAAGTAATAATACAATCAATAAATGGACAAAGAACTGAACAGACACTCCACAGAAGAAGAAATACAAATGGTCAACAAATATATGAAAAGGTGTTCAACATCTCTAGCAATTAGAGAAATGCAAATTAAAATTACACTGATATTCATCTCACTCCAGTCAGAATGGCAACAATTGAGAATACAAGTATGGGATCAATTCCCCCCCCCAAAAAAAATAATACAAGTAACATCATTTATAACTAAAAAAGAACAAAAATTTTTAAAAAGAAAACAAGTAACAATAAATGTTGGTGAAGATGTGGGGAAAAGGGTACACTCATATAGTGCAAATTGGTACAACCACTCTGGAAAGCAATATGGAGATTCCTCAAAAAATAAAAATAAAAAACTGGAAATGAACCAATTATATCACCATTTGAACCAATTATATCACTTCTAAGTATATATCCAAAGGGGTTAAAATCAGCATACTACAGTGACAGTGATGCAGCCACAATGTTTAGAACAGCTCAATTCACAATAGCCAAGTTATTGAACCAACCTATGTACCTTTCAACAGATGAATGGAAAAAGAAAATGTGGTATATATGTACACGACCAAATATTACTCAGCCATAAAAAATGACTGTATGATTTTTGCCAGTCAATGGATGAAACTGGAGACTATCATGCTAACTGAAATAAGCCAATTCCAAAAAACCAAAGGTCAGATGTTCTCTCTGATATGTGGATGCTAACACAACAGGGTTGGGGAAGAACAGAAGTTCAGTGGAGTAGACAAAGGTGAATGAAGGGAAGGGAGGGGACAGGCATAGAAAAGACAGAATGAATCTGAAGTAACTTTTCTATGTAAATATATGGATACACCACAGTGAATCTGTACATTATTTACAACAAAGAGACTGGGAACCTAATTAGTATAAATTGTATTCCATATTGGTATAAATATGCCAAAATATACTCTACTGTCATGTATAAATAAAAGAACAAATAAAAGTATTTTTTAAATGCTCCAATCTGTTCTTCTTGCACAATTTTAAACATAAATGGGAATCCAAGGGTCACTAGACAGTTGTGGAAGATCTCTATTACCAAACATGAAAATGAAAACAAACAGAAGAAAAGAAACCAAGACACCTCAGGAAAGAAATTTGACACTTTTAAAGATCTTAATAAAATAGTATGCCTAAGACCCCATATTGGAATGCTGTAAGAAAGAATCAAAGGAGGATTCCAGTAAAAACAATATTAATGATATTAGATAATTAAAATTTAATAGCAAAAATCAAAAAATAGTTTCCCTCTAGCTAGGCATGGTGGCCCAAGCCTGTAATCCCAGGGCCCTGTACTTCCAAGGGCTCTGGAGGCTGAGGTAGGAAGATTGAGAGTTCAAAGCCAGCAACATCAAGGACCAAAGCAACTCAGTAAGACCCCGTCTCTAAATAAAATACAAAAAGGGCTGGGGTTGTGGCTTAGTGATTGAGTGCCCCCAAGTATTCAATCCCTCCCCAAAATAGTTTTCCTCCCTGCCACTGCTGTCTATCAACACCAAGTTTCACTTACACAAGGCAAGCATCCTACCACTGAGCCTCAAACCCAGCCTCCCAAAAAAACTAAAAATAACAGAAATAAAGTTCTGAAAGTTCTGGGATAGGTCCTCAAATTTAAAACAATAACACAGCAAAGGAAAATAGAACTAAAAATAAGACAAAAAAAAGTAGATTTCCTCAAGAAAGTCAACAGTGACCTTATATATATATTTTTTCCTATAAAGAAAGCAGAAAAAAATGGCAGGGAAAAAAACATCAAGAATTAACACAAGAAGAATTTCTCAAATTTATCTGAAAGATATGGATCTCCACATAGAAAAGATCATAAGTCACACAACCAGAAATAAGTGGAGAAACGAAATGAAACAAAACAATTTTTATCAAGGTCTATCATAGAAAAATTTCATCACCAAAAAAGATAAAAGAGGAAAATGAAAATATCTAGAGATAGAGAGAGAAAAAATTCACATGGACAAGAGTGTGAATAAAAGTGGCATCAGCTTTCTCAACAGCAGTACAGAAAGCAAAGCGACAAATGCAAAATTGCTTTTAAAATTCTGAGGCATGGGCTGGGGCTGGGACTTAGTGGCAGAGTGCCTGCCTCGCACCTGTGAGGCACTGAGTTTGATCCTCAGCACCACATAAAAATAAATTAAAAAAATAAAGATATTGCATTCATCTATAACTAAAAAATATTTTTAAAAAATTCGGAGGCATGATTTGCTACTTGTTTTAGTCAGCTTTTTCACTGCTGTGACTTAAAGACCCAACCAGAACAATTGTAGAGGAGGAAAATTTACCTGAGGACTCATGGTTTCAGAGGTCTTAGTTCATAAAAGGCCAGCTTCATTTCTTGGGGCTTGAGGTGAGGCTGAACAGCATGGCAGGAGAGTGTGACAGAGGGAAGAAGCTCTCATGATGATTAGAGAGCAGAGAGACTCTGCTTCCCAGCTACCAAATATATATATACCCCATAGCCACGCCCTCAATGAACCACTTCCTCCAGCCACACCCCACCTGCCTCCAGTTACCATTCAATTAATACCATCAGGGATTAATTCTCTGATTAGGTGAAAGCTAAAACCCAATCATTTCTCTTCCATACCCTTCATTGTCTCACATGTGAGCTTTTGGGGGACACTGCATCTAAAACAAAACATTACTTCAAAACTTAATTCCAAAGTATCTAATATCTGTAAATATCCAACACAGATGGTCTCAAAACCTTTTGTCCCTCCACATATTTAGAAGAAGCTGCTGAGAATCTTCTCCAGTAAAATAAGGGACTAAATTAGTAAGGAGAGTGCAACATATCTCCCAGCTCTTTATCAAAGAGTTCCTAGTTTCAAACAATGAAAGAAAACTCTGCATGATTATCTAGACAGAACTTCTCTGGAAGATGCAGATAATTTTGAAGAATCATTAGAAAGTCAAGAAAACAAGACACAATACAATTCTGTCACAGAAGACATGGAATATTTTATAATATTGCTGTTTCTACACCAGGTTCCTCACTTGTGACCTGTTTCTGCTAATGCCAGAGACCTCTCCTTATCCCATTCTCCCTGCACCATGAGCTGGGTCTATGTCCACTGGGACACTGGCTGAGCCATTCTCACTCTTTTTTGTCCTGGATTAATGAGAATCTGGGAAAATGAGAGTCCAGCATTTTCAGCTACCCTTCTATAAGTTGCTCTTTACTGTCCTGCAACATCTATAAGAGTGACCAACTCCCCAGGTGTAGAAAAGGCCTTAGATGCTATGTGTATGCAAGAACAGTCCTTTTTATAAAATTATATCCACAAAGCAGTGGATGCCACAAGAGAGCTGAGAAAAATGTCCTAGAGAACAGTACGGAATGTGAAGATAATGGTTATACAACAGGCCTGAGGAACAAACAGGTATGGCTGATCCTCAAGATGTGAAAAGTAAATATCTGAAAAGAATAAGAAAAATGGAATTGAGATTACTTTATAGTTTTAATTGAGTAAAAATCAGGATTGAGAAGTGGAGAGAATGGGGATATTTATCCAGGCATCATAATAAAAACTAAAAAATTACAACAAAATAATGATAACAAAGGGAAATTAACATCACAAAACTCAATGTTTTTATAAGAGAGGAGGTTTAATAATAGTGCTTGACTTGGCTCTGAATTAAATAACATATGTATGTATGTGTATGCATATGTATGTATTTGTATGAGTGTGCATGTATATATGTGTACACACACACACATATGTATATATGGTGTTGTTATTTCAAAGACTTACTCTGAAAAATTTTTTAAAAAGCTTATTCTGTAAAAAATATAAATCTGTAACTAGGAAAATTACAGCACTTACTCTTGGTGGCATTACAAATTGCCTTATGTGGAAACGTTGTATGTCAAAATATAGCAGATAGTATAAAGATTTTATGTTTTGACCAAAATTCCACTTGTGGCCATTAATCATAAGGAAATAATTAAATAAAGCAAATGTTGTTCATTATAGAATTATCTATAGTAACAACACAAACAAAATAAATCTTTAATAAAGGAAGAAAGGATTAATAAATTAAGGAAAACTTAAGGATATAAGATTTACAATTAAAATTTGTAACTACAAACAAAAAAAAAGAGCAACATACAAAAAATTTTTGTGAAAGACAGATAAGTTTAAAAGAAAGAATATGAAATTGTAGGTTCCGTGTGATTGCTACAATTCAAAACTGTGTTTGAATGTGGGATAAAGCAGCAAGGTAAAGGAAAGGCAAAAGGAAATAGCAAATTTAAAGTGAAAATAGAAATGCATAGACAAAGGGTCAGCTTGTTTAGCCATTAAGACCATACAAGCCAAGGAAAGTGGTGCTGTCCTCCATGGAGGAAATACTAACATCCTTGTGTGAACTTGTGCTACACAACCAAGCATCCCCAATTTAGAAGTGGAAAGCAAATCAATTTCTTTAGCTTATGGTTCTGATGTTGGATTTTGGACCAGGTATTTTCTTCCTCTGGATTCTGCTGGGTTCTGCTGTGTTGCTCTATCTAGGCTGTTCATAGCAGGGACAGCTCAACCAGCTTAGGCAGGGCTGGTTCACATTCTCTGGATGCTTCAATTTGAAACTGATACAAGAATACTTCTGCTTCATGCTCCTTACCAGAAATGTCACAGGATTAACCTTGGTTCAAACTGAGGGAAGTAAACTCCAACTCTTCCAAGGAGGAGCAGCAACAAGGAAGAAATCCAGAAAGGAATGAAGCAGTAAGGTCACTTTTGCAACCTGACACAATTCCTAACCCATGTAGAAGGCTTGTTTTTGGTTGTTGTTCTTGTTTTGCTTGTTCATTTGTTTTTAAAAAAGAGAAAACATACAAGAAGTTTTTATTCATCCATAAAGAATAAAATCATGTGTGTTTTTTACAAGAAAATGAATAGAACTTCAGAGCACTATGTTAAGTGAAACAAGCCAGATTCAGAAGACAAGTTTTATATTTTTTCTTTCATATATGAAAGGTAGGGGGAAAAACCCAAAGGGGTCGGGGATGTCACAAAAAAAGAAGAGAGACTGTTAGGGTGGAGGAAAGGAACCAGGAAGAAGAAGGAGGGGAAAGTAAAGGAATTCACTGGAGATTGAAATTGATCAGATAATCTTCTATGCATTTACCAATGTATCACAATGAAAGCCTCCATTCTATAGAATTAATATACTCCAAGAAAATAAAAAAGGAAACAAAGACCCATAGTACATGATCATACAATGCACCAAAAAATAAACATAAAAACGTATTAAGCACAAAAATTACCTCTTACTAAGTAATGTAAGTTAACTATATTGAAATAACATTTTTATCTTATCAATATCATAAAAATCCAAAAGGTTCACAATACATTTTGTTGGGGACACTGTCAGTTAATAGGTATGCTTATAGATTTTACTAAGCATGCAAAATTGTGGACAACAATCTGCAAATTTTGTGCAGTAAAATTATATCCATTTATTCTTTGGCCCAGAAATTCAGATTTCTCATGTTTCCTTATGGAGCTGATAGTACTATATACAGTGTTTTACCAAAGGGAGCAAACCTGAGCCAGATCAGGACAAATAAGAATAAAAGTTCATAGAAAAGATGTTATGTACTAAAAGATATGCAAAAAAAGAATACAATGCTTTGACCTTCTTTGAATATGGATCAAAAAAACAAGTATAAACAAACTATTATATAACTTAGAAAATTTGAATATGAATTTGATATTTGATAATATGAATACATTATTTCTAATGGTGTTTTTAGAATCCTTACTTTCACCATGTGCGGTGAAGTATTTATAGATAAAATCATACATTGTTTTGATTGTTTTCAAAATATCCAATTCTGATTTTGTGGATTAGAAGGAAGTAGAGTTGAAGCCAGATCACAATCAAGATCAATATCAAGTGAATATATCATCTCTAAGATGCTTTTACCTACTTTCAAAAGGGACAATTGCTAGTATTATTTTCCAAATTTTCTTCTTGGAATATTTTCCATGTAGAAATGATTGAAGTGAAATGCAGAATTTGCTCTCCATTCAAAAAGCTAAAAATCAGTTGTATAAGTAAAAAATAATTTTAGATACTTCATGAAATATTAGATATTTTAAAATTCAAACTAAGTGAATTGTATCTCTTTCATTCATCCTTCCTCTCCTTCTTACTTCTCTCTTTGTTATATGATTCACTATTTCCTAAATTTATCTATTTATTTTTTATGTTACTTTTTTTCTCTTCAATTATGTCTAACCAAATACTTTTTCCTAAAGAAAACTTTATTGAGGAAATGCATTATGAATGTGCATGGTGAGCATCAAAATTAAGAATTTGGACCTTTTACTAGCAAAATTCAACTGCATTGGTTACTCTGCAATAGTTTTTAAAATAGTTATCGACCAGTATATGTAAAAGATTCAATCACAACAGTAATACCAGAGTTCTCACATGGTCCAAGTGTTAAATAACTCTGCATAATAAATTTAGCTGTTTTCACATGAACCACTGATGCGAAAAAATAATTTCCTGCTAATCAGTAATAATGACTATATACCCAGTGAGTCACCGTTACACTTTAAGAAGAAGACTGTGCTAATGCGTGAATAATTATTGACCTGATTAAGTGTCCAATCCTACTCTTGGAAAAAAAAGTGCACATCATTTAACAATTCAGCTGTATATTGTCTGTGCGATAAAAGCAGGAGGTAATTTGGATAACTAATGCACCAGCTAAATTGTGTTAGGCAGTTCCCAAAAGTAGAGATTTCTATCTCTCTTAAACATTTCAGGAACTTACATTTTTCTCTGCCTTGTGTCCTTAATGTACTGCCAACTATTTTCTAATTTTTTCCCCCTAGATGCAAAGGGGAGAAAGAATTAGAGAAAATGAAGTAGATGATAGGGGTTTATCTATCTTTAAATTAAGAGGGCTTGAGGATCAGAGAAAAAAGCTCTTACAAGTTGATGCCACAGAACATTCCTCCACAAGACTGCATTTGAAAGTTGTTAGAAAGGTAATTCATTGTGGGAAACAAGATATGCACAGAATTCTAGATATTTAACAAGGACCAAACTGGAGTGTGATGAAGAGCTAACAGTCATTATTAGTCAGGTTACCAATCAAATGGTTATTTCTGCTTGTATCCCTAAAATTATCTTCCTTTAAGTAAAAAGAGAGCAGTAGTTTTGCTCTTCAGAAATATCTTGACACTGGAAATCAGATCAGAGATATAATGAGGAGTGCAATCTGGAAAAGATAACTCCTTCCTTTAAGAATGAGTGTGCAGAGACTGCGAATGCTATGGTAAACACTGGGTAAATACACAGGGTCACCAATATTCCCCAAATTAAAATTTGCCTGAAGAAATAGTTTGAATTTTGCATCAAGTCTGTTGGAACAGCATTTTAATAGGTCTTACTATATATTTAAAATTTTCAGTTCCATTGGGACAAGGGAGTTCAACCCACAATCATTTAAGGGGTGTAGACAGCAAAGTAATGTCTTTTCTTAAGAAGAAAATATTTGTTACCCACTATGATGCAATTGGCTGATCACCCAAACTACATCAAAGCATAGTAACAATAAAAAGCATGCCAACTTTAGTGGTCCTGATGGCTGATGCAAGGGCCTTCCAGAAATAACTTTATTGCAGCTCTGCAGAGGGATGTACATTTTCACTGAATGCTGCAGTTGGACATAATCAAAGACAGGAGAAAATGTAAACACCAGAGCCATCTTCACTTGGGGGGATATCATTCTATCAGTTCTGCCCATTTCAAACCATTTACTTTAATTTTAAGAGGAAATGTGCAGCTATCTCAGAGGCACTTTGAAACAACATAGTAATATTGAGTTTGGGTCTCATGAGGCAAGTATACCTATAAGTTGTTTGCACCTTGATATTAACTCCAGGCTTTAATCATTTAACCTTTCAACTTCTCACTTATTGAATGGCATTCTCTCACATCATGCCAGAGGAATACTGAGTTCCCCATTGTATTACACGAATGTTTTACTGAAAATGTTCTGCTCACTTCAGACCATAAATAATACTTCTATACTATAGCACCAAATACTAATTATTTGTCATTCTGATAATTTTTGGTCACTAATAAAATGACAATATAATGATCATGCTTTGTTTAAAGAGACAAACAAATAACACATTTTAAGTGGACTTTCATCTCAAATGATTAAGCTATAAAGCCATAGCAAATAAATAATTTTGTTTATCAAGAAAGTTTACTAGCCTAATACCATTTATTTCCTATTATGTTGTATAAATTAGAAATCAATATGCCAGCATAATAATTTTTTTCCAAAGTTATTCCAAAATAGGGTTTTCTAACTCTAAAGAAATTCCATTTGGTATTTTCTTACTCTGGAAAAGACTCTTCCTTATTTGAGATTTAGATCAAGCAAAACAGATTCTGAATGGTGCAGGCAAAGTGTTAGAGGAAGGTGAATTGGCTAAGGTCTTGATACACCTGTACACAAATTCCTTAAATAACAAAAGTGCAAAAGTGCTGAATTTGTCCTTCAGAAAGTACTTCCAGCATTCACTCAAGTTCAGCTCAAAACTGGCTTTAGAGAGTGGACAGGTGCAGAAGAAACCAGCTTATTATATCAATGACATGTTAATGTCACAAGCTCAAAATCTCTCTGCATAATACAATAACCCCACCCCCTTTAAGGAAACACACAACTTGTGAAGAACAATCACCATTTATTCCTGCACAAAAAGAGCCCTATATGTTTTTTCCCCTCCTTTTTCCATCCAATCAAAGCAGCTTTTCCCCTTTCCCTTCCTATGAATTCCTCAATTGCCCACCAGTAGGGGAAGCAGATCTGAACTTCTGCTCCTGATTTCTTTGTTGGATGACCACCCAATAAAACTTTTTCTTTTTGAAAAACACTGTTGACACAGCATTGTCTTCTATGTGTGCCAGCCAGGCAATGAATCCTTGCTCAGAATCAAAGGTACCATAATGGTTCAGTACACACAGATGAAGCATCTGTTTATATTGGATTGATTCAAAATGGCAGGATTGCTATTGTTCATGAATTGGATTCATTAATATACCCTTATCATAACTCTGAAGTTTTCTCTTCAGAACTTGCTTATCAAGAGATATAAAGTATATATCCCACCCTCCTGTCTAATTAAGACTCTGGATTCAAAGAGATCATATAAATTCATATTCTTTATCTCATCATTAAAACAAGAAGTTATCCCTCACTGAAATTGCATTAACATTCTCACTTCTCCCTATCAGTTGGGGTTTGCCCTCAGATACTGCAGGGAAAGGTGTGATTTCTTTCTCCTTCTGAAGATCAGAGTAACTGTGAAACTCTACTGCAATTACACATTCTCAGGATACAGCAACATTATTGTAGCCTAAAAATCTTCCATTGTATCTTGATTACTTAGAGTAGGAGATTAGCTTATAATTGTAGGTCAAGATATTATACAAAAGAATACTCAGTCCCACATAATCCAATAAAGTTTCTGAAACTGAAAATTAGAGAAACAGTGAAATTAAAAGTA
The DNA here is from genome assembly GCF_045843805.1 of Urocitellus parryii. NCBI lineage: Eukaryota > Metazoa > Chordata > Mammalia > Rodentia > Sciuridae > Urocitellus > Urocitellus parryii. The sequence continues at coordinate 153,575,444 of NC_135532.1, forward strand.
TATTTTTAAAAGCTCACAAAAAACTGAATTTGGTAAATGAGAAATGTACAAATAATAATATTATGCAAGAAAACCTTAGCTCAGAAAAAAAATCCTATAGTTTTATGAAAATATACTGTCCACCAAAAGAAAGGAAGGAAAAGCCAACAGGTAAATTGTTTTCATCATCAAAACTCAAGTGAGCTGAATGTTGGGAGACAAGATTTCCCTATATATGAGATCTAAAAAGAATCAGTACTGGAAAAGTCAGAAAAATTCATTATTTAGGTAATACAGGTTTCTTTGGGAGACCAGAACAGGCCCAGGGACAACACAGGGAGTGTTTGCACATTACCAACGGACAGATCCTTGGCTCTTTACTTTAATTTGCATGGCCATTATCTCTTTAGTATAAACTCTTGCCAAGAATCTCATTAGCTCCTGTTGTCTCTTGGAGAGTATGTGTAGATTTCTTCATGGAAAGCAAAATTCGCAAAGTTGGAGATTTGTGATGATTAAAGTCACGTGTGAATTTAAGTGGGCCAGATTAAACATGGTATCTCAGTGTATCTGTGGGGTTTTGTGTGGACCAGATTATATTTGAATGGGTGGATTTGGTACATTGCCCTCCCCAACATGGGCAGACAGCTTCCAACCCTTGTAGGCCTGAATAGAACAAATGGCAGAGAAGAAAGACGAATATTTGCCCACTGATCTGCCTCAGTGCCTAACATGTGGCATCTCATCTCAAATTATCTCCAAATAGGGACTTCCTTCATCAGTTCCTTTGGTCCTCAGACCTTCAGACTTAAAATTAGTCATTACATCATATGGTTTCCTGGACCCTGGGTCTGCAGTTTACAGAGAGCAGGTCATGATTTCTCATGTATGAATCAAATCCTCATAATTAATAGGTCCTTTTTCTCTCCCTCCCCTACTCCCTCTCTCCTTCTCTCTCCTATTGGTTCTATTTCTCTGCAGAACTGTAAAACAAGATTAAAAGACTCAAGAATAATTTAAATTACTTACTACCTAAAATTTTACTTACCTTCCATCATAGACCATTGTCCTATGATCATTTGTATTGATAACTCCACTTCTAGGAGAGAAGAAATGGGATAAGAGTTTAGCTTTCTAAATTTTTGAAATCTCTTCAAAATTTGAGTGGGAAAGAGGATTAGAAATATAGACCTAATTGAGCTTCACTAGCTACTGTAGATTTCTATTTTCCATTCTCCCCATGTCCCTCTTGCATTTCAATTCAGTAAGTATTTATTGAGCACCCACTCAAGGGGCTCAGACAGTGCTAGGAACTGTGAGAGTTGAAAAGGAAATATACAGAATGCTTTCTTCACTAGAAAACCTTAAGTTCTTATTAGAAAGAAAACAGACATGGATTGTTTAAAAAGTAGAAAACTCATACAGCAAATGTCTAAGGACTCAAGTGAAAAATACAAAAAATAATAATAAGATTAGAAGGGAACAACTCATAGAAGATGTAAGACTTGGACCAGACCTTGAAATAAAATTGATAGTCTAGGCAGGAGGAAAAGACTATTGTTGACAATTGGGAGCTGTATATTGCAAGCCCTGGAGAGCTAACAGCAGGAGATGAATAGGGACCATGATAATTCACAGTAAATAGAAGAATAATGATATGCAGTGGTCAGAGAAGGAAGTCTAAGTGTTTCCCTTGATTAGTAATGAGTGCGTAGTTTATGTATTGTGTCATCACATAAATTCTTACACTATAAACTCAGAAACTGCTTTGTTTCCACATCTATGTAAGCCTTATGAAATTGCAGAGGCACATTTTATTTCCTCTTCACACTGACTGGCAGTGTGAGTCAGAAACCCTGGCAAGCTTGGAGGGCAAGACATGTTTTACTTTTGCTTGAAAACATTAGCAGCTATTAAAATAATTCTCTTCATTTCATCTGTTATACAATAGACAGGAAACGCATGGAAGAAAAACACATATACCCAGGATCCATTAGTCCTTTCACAGCTGGGGAGAAATGAAACCCTGCTTTATCAAAGTAATTGGGTTATTATATGAGACTAACTTCACTCCAGACCCCTTTCCTCTCTGTGGAAAATGAATATTCGAGCAGCTATTCGTTTTCCTACCAGGCTACGCCCCCCTTTTAGAATATTTATGTTGCACCTCAATAAATAATGTGTATATTTTATAGTTTAAACTATCATTTTTTTTCTTTACTCAATAATTATGTGAGTGCCCACTGAATGTCAAGTGCTTTTGTAAGTACTAGTAGGATAGTGACAAACCCACAGAGGAAGGACCCAGCCATTTTGTGATGTACATTGCAGTAGAAGAAGACAGCAACAATGAGCAAGAAGTAGATATGATGACTTCAGGCTGTGGTTGATGCTACAAAGAAGGAAATGGAGGCTGGAGAGGTGGCTCAGTGGTAGAGCACCTGCCTAGCATGTGCAAGGCACTAGGTTCATTTATCAGCACTGCATATGAATAAATAAAATAAAGGTCCATTGACAAATAAAAATAATTTTTAAAAAAGTAAAAAGAAGGAAACGGAGTGAAAGGACAGAAGATGGTGGGCAGGAGCCATCCCTGAGGAGGTACACTGGAATTTAGCCTAAAGTATGGGAAAAAGCAGTAGGTAAAGGAGGGATCAGAAGAATAGCATTCCAGGTACACAAAACAGCAACTGCAATAGTTCTCAAGTAACTGCAAAGAGGCCAATGGGTCCAAACAACAGAAGAGGGAACATGTATGTCACTTGACTGCAGGAAGTGGAGGAAATGGAGTGCATAGATTTGGAAGATTAAAAAAAATAGGATCCTATTGTGTAGAATTTTATATGATATGCTTTGAGGGGCGAATAAGGAGGGGGGAATGTAGATTCAACAAGAGGTCAAGAACTTCAGGAGAATGAAAATAAGAATGTTTTTTTTTTATATATAAGCTTTTAAAAATTCTTCTAAAACCCTTCTCTTGACAAAAACTATACTCTTCAGTTTGCCAGTTTCTTAAATAGGAAATCTTATTTTTTAATTAGCTATTTTAAGTTGCAAAAGATTCTAAATATGAAACATATTAAAAATTCATTTTCCCTTTTTTTCTGAACTTTTTCCAAGAATGTATATACAAAGGAATCTAGGTGGAAAACTTCCAAACCATTACTCAATTAAAATAGACATGTGTTTATTAACCATGTATTGTGTCCTTCACTATTCCAGACACTAAGATTTACAAAAGGAGACAGAAGCCATGGTTTCTACCCTTAAGGAGCTCATAATCCACTTGGCTTGACCTTCACAAAGGGAAAAGGCAGAGAAAGATGCTATGACAAATATCTAAGTCAGTGGGGGATCAGAGCTCAAAGTGTATGCTCATTTTTTGTGTGTGTGAAAGATTTTGGACAAATCTAAAGATCACAGTGGCTAGAGTCTTCTGAAAATATTACGTGAAGCACTTAAGGAAAATCCCACTAACAAAATAAGGAAGTTGGATTTCTATGTAATAGCATCCACAAAGTTAGAATTTAGTACTTAGTTTCTGGGGAAATGGTAAGACTGTGGCTAAGGTTTGCCCTTAAGGGATGGAAGCAATTGAAAGATATTAATCAAGGAAGAATGACTTAACAGAAAGCCTATACTGAGAAACTGGTTGCCAGCATTTGGTAGAGAAGTAATTGATTACTTTTTAACAGTAAGCTCAAAGGTGAAAAAGAATTTTTTTTTCCTGATCACCCACAACAAAAATGATAAAACACTTGCAGTGCTTCACATGTGATAATTAAAAAGATACCTTAAAACCCTTATAGAAACTCTTTTAGGGAGATAATTAAAAAGACACTTTACAACTCTTATTGGAACTCTCTGAAGAATCTATAAGTATAATGGGGCACAGGTTTACTTAGTTTGTCCATTATCACCATAGTATATTTCATAAAAGAAGACAAGGAAATCTGCAGGGTATCTTTCTCTTGTTGCACAGGTTTTCTACTTCATCAAATATTAGATATTGCACCTATTCTATCAGCAAATTTGGTAATTCAGGAAAGTAATAGAAATTTAAAAAAAACAGGTAAAAGGATATGATGCAATGAATCAGTTGCCTATGCCTCAGTGTTAACAGTGAAAATAAGGAGAAAATTAGGAAAACAAGGGATCTTTTAAAGCATGGTTCCCCAAGCTTTTGGAAAATATGCATAGAACAAGTGAAAAAGAACAAAAAGAACAACACCAAATATGTTCATTTAGGAAGTAAAGGGTAAAAGTGTAGTTGGCACAAATGTAGGAAAGGAGAGTTCATTTGTGTGAAAAATGATAGAGAAGGTAAGAACATCTCTGGGAAACTATTCACAGGCAACTGTAAAGCAGACAATAAAACGAGTTTTGAGATTCATGCCAAGTAGACTTTACATCAAAATAACTTTTATAAAGATAATGATCTTTCTTAGCTTTAAGCTTGTTAGCAAAATCTGAGATCAAGAAGACATTCTAGTCTACCTTCGGATGAACTGCAGCAGCTGTTTAAGACTAGCCTTTCTCAGAGATGGTGGGGTCAAGCTGCACAGTTAGCATGGCATTTTGTTCACACTGAGCTGTCCATCTGCTTTCTGAGACTAACAGTCCTGCAGTTCACAAAAAGAGCATAATCTTGGTCACCTACAACTAGACCTGGAAAGCAAACGTTTAAGAAATGACGGATGGTTTTACCTTGGCAGATGCTTGGCAGGTGTGGAAGAGGATGAAAGGGAACCAGGGAGGTTAATCAAAGACTAAGAAAAAGGCCAGCTCTTCCTGAATTAACCTGTTGGTTCTTTACTGTTTTATCCCTCTTGTCTGGGGGCATAACCCCATAGAGATCTTCCATATCACTTGGATTCTAGCCATGTTATACCACAGCAATGATGCATAAAGTAATCACAAGCTAAATTCTACTATTCTTCCATCTCAGAAGATCCATCACAATTGATGCTAATTGTTGACATAGTGTACCCCAGAATCAGAGATGGTCATTGATTTTTCAAGATAGACAACTGCCTTATGATATTTATCTCACCATCTGTCCTTTACTTCTCACAGGAAAAATTATAAATAAATAAAACAAAAATTGACAGTTACAGGGCTGGAAATGGAATTCAGTAGTAGAGCATGCACAAAGCCCTGGGTTCAATCTTCATTACAGACAATATATATGTAAAGCTTAATTGAGTCCTTCCTTGAAGAAAAAACAATTTAAATTCCTTTGACTTGGCAAAAATTCCATAGAAAAGATATTGTAATAGGGAGCAAGTAAAAAAAGTATCCCTCCTTCTCAAAGCCACAGAGATACCATATGTTCCACAGATCATAGAGAAAGTCAGGTAGATAAATCTTGAACAACCATTCTACTTTCATTTCAAGGGGTCATCAATCAACAAATAGTAATCTGAACAAAGATTCATGGCAAAAAACTAAGATTTCTTTCTATTGAGGTAGCCTGCAATAATGCAGATACTTTGGGACCAACATCTTATTAGTTACAAAATTTTATTCAAAATAGATGTTTATGTAAGAGAAAAAGCAGTATTTTACCCCACATGTGATATGCATAACAATTTCCTTCTAGTCTAATTATATCATATCACTTTTTGTATATTGAAAATGAAATCTGTAAGAATATAGACCTGTACATTGTCTTTTAAACTCAGCATTCAGGAGAAAAATAGCTAAATACTCTCTGCAATTCTCAAATCACTTCCTTTCTATTTCTCTCCTGTATTTTGTCTTTCTTTTCCTTTTGGTCATCCAGTAGTAAAATGTTGAAAATCTCTTTAGAATTCACACTGACTTATTTGGTTTTCTATTAACTACATAAGAGTCAACAATCAAAAGAAAATTGTACAAAAACATTAGGCTATTATTTTAAACCTAAAGAGCATACCAGTTATACAGTTCTGCAAAATATTCAAGAGACAAGTGTTTGCTTTTGTACTGACTTGCGATAGATTTGGCACTTCCTTTCTGAAACAGCTTTCAGGTTTTTCAAAATGGTAGCAATTTGAAGTCACAAATGGTTTATTTATGTCTTTATAAAATGTTTACAAAGACCTAGTCATCAGATTCTGTGCTATTCACAAAGGCAGAACATATTATTTCTAAAATGTAATATTCCTTAATCTCTGGTGGCAGCACCTGGCTTAAACTAAATACGATAATAACAACACTAGACCTCTCTCCACCTTACATAGCCTGAGAAAACATGGTCATCAGAATGCCTGACACTTAAAGACATCTGGGAAGTGTTTACTATACAGGGCCATTTTGTCATTGTGTCTGACTGTCTTTTCTTCAAAGTTCAGGTGAAAATAAACTCACATTCAGGTCAGTTATATTTTCTTAATATAAGAAAAATTACTTCCTTCAGTGGAGTACATGTTTGGGGGTGGGGGTGGGTGGGTAGTGATAGTTTACAACAAACTTTTGTTTTTTGTTTTTGTTGTTGCCATCAAAGGGGGCAAAATGATGCACTCAGATAAATTCACTTTGCTAACTAGATTGCTTCACTTTGTGAAAAAGCCTTAGGACAGCTTACTGAAATAAACTCTCTTTCAAACACACATATGTAAAGATCAGCATTTGGTTCTCATGTTAGCAAATATTCAAAATGTTTAGATTCATTTTTTATTTGTTTTCCTAGAGATCGTCATTTTCTTACTAGCACATACTATTATGTAAAAGGGTAGGAAGTCATGTGGTTTTATCCCATGTCATCCACTGATGTAAAAACCTACTAGTGATGTGTAGTTTGTTTTCAAGATAACCTTAGAGAAGAAGTGAACAAATTTAGAAGTTAATAAAATGTTTTGTTTTTGTTTCTTTTTTCTCTTGCTTTACTTTTTTTTTTTTAATTTTTAAACTTGAAAGCTTAGGGAAAAGTGGCTCTGTTTCCACAGGGGTAAATCTTAACTGGAATGAGCCAATCAGAAAGCCCCCAATCCCATGACTGATTTGAGTCAGGGCATTTGACAATTTTGTCAAATGAAACATCAGGGGACGTCTGCTGGGTACTTCTGAGGAAAGTTTGCTTGATGATATAAAGGAAGGCATATATGCTGAGATGTCATGTCTGCACCTAGGACCTAGAACCACAAGGGTTATCTTGTGATCAAAGGGTACCAGGTGAGGACAAGCCCAATAATACTGAGGAAACAGAGGGAAAGATGGAAGGTCCCTGGCTCCCTTATGACTTTTTAAATTAATCAGTTCTGAAACTGCCCACCTTAGAATATTTCTAAGTGACACCGTAAATGTTATTTGTTGTTCAGGTGATTTCAGTTGAAAACCACCTGGGGGTGTGGGGGACCACTACATCATAATTTGCTGTTTAAATGGGGGAAAAGAGAATCACAAATTGAGAAGAAATTGGAAAAATAATTTACTACTTACCAAAATCTGACCAGGAATGCTTTAGTTTGTTGTTGGTTGTGATGGGGGTTTGTTTGTTTTTTAAGAGGACACTGAATATGTTTAAAAGATTTTTCCATCTGAATTTTTCAGACTCATAAGCTATCAACTGAAAAGGAGACTAAATCTCGTAATAATATACAAAGACAAATGAACACAGCACAGATTTTCCCAATTCTTCTTTCTAAATATCCTCCTATCCTTTATTCAGTAAATATAAATAAGGTAAAGATGAATTCCCAGATCTTTGGAAGAGTGTTGGAAACTCAGATATGAAACTCTGTTATGATGCACCTATTTCAGGAAAGGTATCTGGAGTCATGTGATAAAAAGGGTCCTGACCTAAGGCTGTTTCATACAACAAATGTGTAATTGCTTTCCAGGTTCTGGATGTGAAATCAGAATGGGCATGCTGTTCAGTTTATGAAACAGAATGGTGCCTGTGATAAAATGGGTATTCCCAATTACAGAGTCATAAAAAGAGAAAAACCCCATAGAAATCCATATGAAAACAGAAGTACATGCATATTTAGACAGGAGCAGTTCTGTGCTATACAAAATAACAATACAATTAAATGCTCCAGATCACTAAGTCACCAATGACTCTTTTATCCATGTCTATCCTTTAGCTCAGAGTATGGCCTTATAGAGTGTTTCCTATGATTACTTGTTGATGGAGAAATAAGTGAAGCTCAGTTCATAGAAGACACCTGTTTAATATATCCATCTAAGCTGAAAACTGCTTGCTACCATATTGTAGCAAAATAAGTCCTAACCCCAAAGACATATGGAAGAAATTTCCTCAGTGGGGTGTACCTGGTCAGCTACTTTTTGTTTTTCAAATTTTGTTATTGCAGTAAAATATAAATTTCACAATGCAAATCACCATTAGTTGCACAGCTCAGAGGTATTAAATATATACTCGTAATGCTATATGTCTACTACCACCTTTCAACTTTAGAACTCTTTTCATCCTATAAAATTGAAAATTTTGACCTATTAAACAACCATTACCCACTCAGTCCTCTCCATGATGCTGGCAACAGCCATTCTTCTTTCTGCTTTCATGATATTGACTATGCTAGGTACCTCATGTAAGTGGAATTATGCAGTATTTGTCTTTTTGTGACAGGCTTTTTCACTTGACATAATGTCCTCAAGCCTTATCCATGTTAAAACACTTGGCATTCCCTTTCTTTTTAAGGCTGGTGAACATACTTTTATATGTGCATACCTTTGCTTATCTATTCCTCCTTTGATGGATATTTGGGCTGTTTCCCAGTTTGGGCCATTATGAATAATGCTGTTATGTACATGGATGTACAAATATCTTTTTTTTGTACTGTAGATTGAACCCAGGGGCTCATAACCACTTACTACATCCTTAGCCCTTTTTATATTTTATTTTGAGACAAGGTCTCACTGAGTTATATAAGGCCTCACAAAGTTGCTGAGGCTGGCTTTAAACTCACCTCCCTTCTGCCTCAGGGATTACAGGTATGCACCACTGCACCCAGTTGGATGTACAAAAATCTTTTTAAAATCTAGAAGTAAAATTCCTGGAATATACAATGAGTCCATTTTTTATTATTTTTAGGAAAAAATATACTCTTTTGCACAGAGACTGTATCATTCTTACAGTCCTCAGGCAGGCTCTATCATTTTACTGTCTACCAACAGTGCACAAAATTTCCAATGTTTCCACATCCTCACTGACACTTGCAATTCTTGGGAAGTTTTGATAGTAGCCATCTTAATGGATGTGAAGTAACATAGTAGTTTTGATACAAGTTTTTCTAATGCTTAGTTATATTAAGTATCCTACTATGCTTATTGGCCATTTGTTTATTTTCTTTGAAAAAAAATCTCTTCAAGTTTTATGCCCATTTTTAAAAGAGATTATTTGTGTTTTGCTGTTGTATTCTAGGAATTTTCTGAATATTCCTGATATTGATCCTTTACCAGGTAATATGATTTGCAAATATTTTCCTCCATTTGTGGGTTGCTGGTTTATTCTGTTGATAGTCTTTTTGTATGCACATTTAAAACTGTTTCATGAAGTCTGATTTGTCTAATTTTTTTCATTTGTTGTTCTATACATTATTGAAGCCTCCAAATATTATTGTATAACTTATTCTCTCTTTAATTCTGTTAGTTTTTACCTCACATATTTTGATAGTTTCTGTATATTGTGTATATAAATACATATAATTGTTATATTTGCTTATTACATTAAATCTCTATTCTATCTGACACTAATATATTCAGCTTTGCTGTTTTTGGTAACTATTTGTATGGGATATCTTTTTCAATCCTTTTGCTTTTCATTTGTATTTGAGATTGGATCTAATGTGAGTCTTTTGTAGATACATATAGTTAGATCATGTTTTTTTATCCATTCTGGTAATTTCTGTCTTTTGATTGGAAACACTATAAATTCATTTGCATTTAAGTTAATTATCCTGAAGAAGGGATTGTAACTGCTTCAGCATTTTTGTTTTCCATTTTCTTCATTATTATTTTCTTTTGTGTTTCTTTTTTTTTTTTGTAGTGAAAGCATTCCTACAGGAGAAATGAAGTGCTAATAAATTAGCTAAACTTTATGTGGGAATGTCTTAATACATCCCTCATTTTCAAATTACAGTCTTGATTCCTATTGGATTTAACATTTTTGAAGGTTTTTAATTTTAATTGTAAATTTTCTTTTTATTTAGCACTTTGACTATATCTTCCCACTGCTTTTTGACTTCCAAAGTTGCAGTGGTGTTTAAAAAATGTGATCTCTTTTCCCAAATTTTATGGAGTCTGAAAATGTTTCAGAACTATTGAATAATCCTTGAAATGAAGGAATAAACATTAATAAACATGGATAAGGTTTTATTTCCTAATAATGCTAATAAAATGAGGGACCAAGGCAGTTTTTCAATTAAAAAAGCAAAGCACAAAATATTTATTCCTTCTACCTTTTGACATATTGTGTAGCGAATTTCTATCTAGTCTCTCCTAAAGCTATATGTAATATAATATACCCTGGTTCTTGTAGTACTAGACCACCAGAACTAAACAAGAGTCCTACTTCAAATTGCTCGAATTTATGTAAAATAACTAAAATATTTTTCTTTGGAATTTATGTATATAGTACATACAGATATGCATTTTCACAAGCAGGTATTGAAGAACCAGTAGATATAATTTTGTTCGTGGTTTCATTTAGAACTTTCTAACAGGATCAATGCTAGTTTTGTTTCATTCATGTTTTTACATATTTTCAATTGCAGTTAATGCTTGGAAAGAGATACACCTGTGTTGTAAACTTTGCTTGGTTGGTGATTTTTCTAGCTATGACACTTGGAACAAATTACTTAAATTCTTTATTCCTCAATTTCTTTATCAATATTATACAAATATTATTCTTTATTAATAATAATCCCTACCATATAGGGATCTTGTATTAGATAAAATATTTTTCGCAAAATAGCTACTACATAGGTGACATTAGGTGCATTTTATTCCGTTAAAAAGGAATTACACATCCTATGATTTAAAGTTTTAAAAAATTTAAGCAACACTTTCCAGAATTATGTTACATGTAAGGTTTTCAGAGTTTATAGTGTCTCTCAAGAGAACAGTAGTCTCTTGGGAGGTTGCCAAGGTCTACTTCCTAGAGACAAATCTAGAGTCATTCTTTACAGGATTAACAAAGGTGAAGGTCCTTTTGGCTACTTTCAATTTCCCAGTAATAAATATTATCTCTGTAATCTGTGTGAAAAGTGTTATCTCCCTGTTTCCAAGTGCTTTTCTTTTCTTTAACACATACCAACATATTACTTAGAAATAGGTTAAGCGGTGAGTATCAGAAACCCAAAATGGCTTGGCTATAGAAAACATAAGTGTAATTCTCTCCCATTTAGATGTCAGAAGTGGGCTGTCCAGGAGTGATAGGAGGTTAAAAGCTGCACAAAATCAACTGTGCTGTTCTACCTTGCATGGCCACCATTACCAAGACCAACTCATGGTCCAAGGTGGACACAGTGAATTCAGCTATCAAATATACATTCAGGAACACAGAAGAGTCAAAAAGTAAAGGCAAAAGATACACAGAAACCTATTTTGAAGGAGGGCTACATGGTGCTGTACTTATATTTTATTAGACAGAATTTATTCACATGATCAAACTTGTTTTGCAAAGAAATAAAGTATTTTTCTGGGTAGAAATATCTACAACTAGAAATGGAACTATTACTATGGAAGAAGGGGGGAAAATATTGAGAAGATTTAACTAAATCTAGTATGACCCACCACAAACCACGTGAAAGCCTGTAAGTTATCTAAATCTTATTCAAGGCTTTTACTAATGGAACATAAAAATCAGTAAAGTATGCAGAATATTTTCACCCTATGTCCTTCTTCATATCTCCTCTGAGGCACTAAACAGGAGCAAACCTCCTTTTATAAATAGATAAAGAAAATTCAAGGGGAAATGAAGCTTAAATTAACATCTGAAACACTATGGAATTATATATATCAAATGGACGACTTACCAAGAATTCAAGAAGTACTCAAGAAGAGATGGTTATTATAAATAATTATCCTGACCAGTCCAGGGTATTATGCGAAGAACAGGTTTTCTTTGATATTTACATCATGATTTCACTATTACTATCAGACTCTTCTTATCTACTCTTATTACTATTTTATATTTAGCATTATATAGGAAAAATAAATGAGTGAATATAACATTCTATGATTCATAAAATTATCTTTATAGGCTTATCTATCATTAGTTCATAGAATCTTCTGTTCATTTTATTCAAAAATCTATAAAAACCATCTGTGTATTCATGTTAACCAGAATATGGTATAATTAAAAGAAACCTAAATAAAGAATTGTAAATTAATAATGGAAAGAAAATGTGTGTATGATTTTTAGTTATTAATTCTCTTATCCCAGGCAAGTAAATGATATTTTTAAAAATTAAATTCTGATTTTTAATTTTATAGCAAAAGTAATATGAGACAGAAAAAAAAGCAGTTTTTCCATATCCGTATCAACCTTACTATTGTTAAGATTTTTAATTATGCCAATATTAATGTGTAAATAGTGGTATTTCATTGTGGTCTTAATTTACATTTTCCTAATGACAAATGATATGAACATCATTTAATGTACTATATATATATATACATATATGTATATACACGTGTGTACATACACATATTCTTTTGTGAAATGCTATTTTATACATTTTATCCATATTTATTAGGTTACTATCTTATTACTGAGTCTTAAGAATAGTTCATATATTCTTCACACAAGTGTTTTGCTGGATAAATGTATTAGGAATATTTTCTCTCCTTGGATGGCTTGCCTCTTCATCTGTATTATGGTATCTTTGAAAGCTAATTGTTTTATTTTTATAAGAGTCAAATTTATCATGATGTCCTTTAGACTCTGTGTTTTTTTGTTTCCTCTGTAAGAAGCATTTTATTGTCATTTTTCTTGAAATTTTACATCTTTAATTTTTATACATAGGTCTATGTTTGTATTTAATTTTTCTGAATGATATGAGGCAAAGATTAGGCTTTATTCTTTCCCATTCCTGTATGAATTTCCAAATACTCAGCATTATTTTGTTAAAAATAATGCCTTTCACTATTGAGTTACTTGGCACTTTTCTTAAAAATGAATTTTCCATATATGTATTGGTCTATTTCTGGATTTAGCATAGTTTAATTCATTTATATTTTTCTTTTCATTCATAATGCATTTATCTTGATTATGCAGTATCAATAAAAGTCTTGAAATAAAATATTGTGAATACTCCCACTTTGTCTGTCTTTATAAAATTCTTTTCTATTCAATTTTCATTTCCATGAGTTAAAATTAGTTTTTTCAAACTGCCTGGTGGTTTTTACTGTTTTATTTCTACTTTTTCAGACTTCAATTTATTTTATTCATAAGTCTTTGACTTATTGAAGTTGCTTTGACCTTCAGTAGCAGTGCTTCAGTGAGATCCTGTCCTGCTCCATCCCAGCCTTCTCAGTAAGTATGATTATCAAAGAATCTCCATAAATGTTTTTGATCAGGTTGAGGAAACTCCTTTTGATTCCTAATTTGGCAAAACTTTGCTTCTTGAATGGCCAAGTACTTTTTAAATGTAAATTGCAGAATATAATTTGAAAATGTTTTGTTAATGATTTTTATATCAATGTATTTTTATATCCATGTTTACGATGTATGCTGACTTAAATTTTGTGTTCCTGAACTATCTTTTTCTCGTGTTTTTATCTTGAAATTTCAATTTTCATAAAATAAAGTGAGGTTGAATATATTTACTACTCTTGCTCTATTTTCTAAAATAATTTATGTAGAATTGGCATTCTTTCTTTAATTTTATTCTGGAATTCACTGTTGAACTCTCTGAGTTTGAGATTGTTTTAGAAAAGTTTTAATTAGTTTTATAACTTGTATCCTTAAGGAATTTCTGTACTATAATTAAGTTGACACTTAATTATACATACTTACTTACATCCCTTAAAGTTTTTTAGGTCTGTATTAGTATCCCTGTTTTCATTCCTGATAATGATAACATGGCTTTTCTTCAAATTGTGATCTAACTTTTTTTCTAGCATACAAATAGCATTCTGTGGCAAATGTTAAGACTGGCTTTTATACTTTTAAATATTTGAACAAAATATCAAAAGTAGAAAAATATTCCAAAATACACCAAAATTATATGAAATTCAAATTTCATAGTGAGTAAATAAAGTTTTATTGGAACAACACCTGTACACCTCCATTTACAAGTAATCTATGCTTGCTTTTATCCTACATCAAAGACTTGAGTACTTGTAATAAAGATCTCATGGCCATTAAATCCTAAAATATAAAACACAATTTTGCCCATTTACAGAAAAAGTTCACTTATATAAATTTAAGATTTTATAAACTTAATAGCTATTTCAACAAACCAACTTTTCCTTATATTGATTTTTCTCTATGGAACAACTTTTACCTCTTTTACTAATTTCCATTATTAATTTTTGCCTTCTACATGATTTTGATCTAATCTTTAAAAAAATCTTTTCAAGGTGAATTTATTAATTAATGTTTTTGTGTTTTTTCTTGTTTTAATAAAAACATTTTAAAATACAAAATTTCCTCTAAACAAATATAAGCTGCAGTTCACAAATTTGAATGTTGAGTTTGTTTATTCAATCTGAATTTGTTCTCAAGTACTTTATGACATTTTCTTTGTTATTATTTAGAAATAAAATGTCAACTCCATCTATTGTAGTCCTTTCTTCACGTTATTGGTTAATTATAATTTATTTCTCTCGTGGTCACAGAATATAGCCCATCATATTTTAGTAATTTGAAGTCTAAGACATTTTTATGGCTCTTCATGAGGTCTCTTCTGATGACTATTACATGTGCACTTGAATAATATCATTATAGGTTATAGAATTTTATAAATACCATTAAGTTAAATATGTTTGATTGGTATGTTCTAATTTTTATATACTGATTTGGTGCCTATATGAACTGTATTGGTCACCAACAACTTGTTTTTCAAATAGGCCACCATAATTGTGTATTTATCATTTTAATTTGTGAAGATGTGCTTCATGAATATTGAAGATTTGCACTGTGGGTTGAATGGGTCTCTTCCAAAATCAAATGTTTAAACTGAATGGAAAAAGTAATGATAATAAAAGGTGAGGCTTTTAGGGGTAATGAGATTATGAGGGCTTCTCCTTTGAGTATGACATAAAGGTTCTTCTTATTTAAAAAAAAAAATTTATGCAGCCTTCAGACTTTACTTACACATATCACTGTGCCAGCACACAGTTTCTCACCTTCAAAGGACACTCATTTGGAGTGCCATCTTGGAAGCAGAAAATAGCCCTCACACATGACTGCTTCAAACAGTACCTATTAATAATTTAAAATATCTATACATACAAAAAAAATGTGGGGACTTTCATAACAGTAAAAGTTATATAGGGACAATGATAAGTAAAAGTATAACAATTGATAGAGGCATTTTAATTTTTCTTTTATTCAGATCAGAACAAGAAAAGCTGACACTGTTAACTGTACACTTTATAACTGTTCTGAAAGTTCTGCTCAATGTCAAAACAAAACGCATGAATTGTGTCTTCTCCAGATATTCACAGAATAATTTCTATCTATAGCTCTCTGAAATGTGATCTTGTTACGTCCCTATCATGAGGTAAGGTATATTTTTTCACTTTCTTGAATCTTGAAAGTCTGTACAACTGCTTTGACCAATAGAATATGGCATGCCAGTTGGGTGTGTTGGTAACTGTAATCCCAGTGACTCAGGAACCTGAGTCAGAAGGATTGTAATGTTTTTTGTTTTTGCTTTTTAATTGGAGATTTAACCCAGGGATACTGAGGTATATCCCCAGTCATATTTATTTTGATATGATGTCTCATGAAGTTGCTGAGATTGGCTTCAAATTTATGATCCTCCTGCCTCAGTATCTCCAGTTGCTGGGATTACAGGAGTGCACTACCATGCCTGGCAAGGATTGCAAGTTTGATGCCAACCTCAGCAACTTAGAGAGAAATGCTGTCTCAAAATTAAAAAAAATAAAATAAAAAGATTGAATGAACCTAGGTAGTAAAGAGACCCAGTAAAATTTCCAGTACAAAAGCAAACAAACAAACACAAGTATATGGCAGGCCCCTTAACTGATTGAAATTTCCTAATTGGTCTATTATAAAATTTACTTGAGAGGCTTGCTCCTGGAATGCACCTACAATGCTAGGATAAGTTACAGCAACATGAAGAGGCCACATGCAGGAGATCTAGCAGATGAATTCCAGCTGTGATCTCAGATGGCAGCCAGCATCAAGTATTGATCATAGGAATGTACTTGAAAATCTTGCCCAGATAAGCTTCAAATGACTGAGAAACCAAAGGTGAAAATCAACTAACTAAGCCAAATCAACCCACAGTACATAGAGATAATTAAACTGATTTCTTTAAAGCCAAGTATGTTTGGGGGTATTTGTTCCACAACATTTATAACAAAATAGAAAGCAAATAATGAAAAATTGCTGCCACATTTTCCTCCTATGTGCTATTTCACTTCCTACACTTTGAGTTACCCAAGTACAAACCACAGTACAAAAATATGAAAATGAAAAATTCCACAGCAAGAAATAATTACAAGTTTTCAACTAAACGCCATTCTAAGTAGTAGGATGACATTTCTTACAGTCCCACTCTATCTTAGGACATGAGTCATCCCTTTGTTCAGTGGATCCATGTTGTATTTTCTACCTGCCCATTAGTCACCTGGTAGTCCTATCAGTTATCAGATCAATTGTGGCAACATCACAGTGTTTATATTCAAGTAACTTATATTTTGCTAAATAAAAGACACAAAGCACAAGAATAGTGATTTCTAGAAATTCATATATGAAAAAAAAGAAAGACATAAAGTATTTTTTAACTTAAAAGTTAAAAGTTTAAAATTGTTAATAAGGAAAGAAAAAAATCTTATGGTGAGATGGCTATGATAGCATAAATATTCTATCCATGAATAGTTAATAAGGAAAAAGAAATGCATGCCAGAAGAAAAGTGAGAATAGCATATTTTGAGAGAAAAAGGAAGTCACCACATCCACATAACTCTTATTACAGCATGTTACTGTAATATCTATATTTTGTTATTAGTTGTCACTTTCTTACAGTGCCTAATTTATAAATTACATTTTGCCAGATGTATGGATAAATAGGGAAAAACATAATATAACAGAGTTTCATACTATCTGCTATTTCAGGCCTTCAGTGGGGGTTGTAGAACATATTTCCCACGAATAAAGGATACTATTGTAGAAGAACTACAAAAAAAGAATCAACAAAGTGTTGAGTCTATCTTATTCTGACATTCAATGGACAACTAGTAAGAGAGATCAATGAGCTTGCAGGATATCAAAATTAGCCTCCAGAAGCAGTAGCATGTCTCTAAACTAGCAATAATCAAGCATAAAAAATAGCAAAATATATTATTTGTCTATGAATTAACTTAATAAAGAATATGTAAAACTTCTATGAATAAAGTTTTAAAATTCCAACAAACAGTGATGAACATGATTTGAATAAGAGACTTTCCACCCTCTTGAGTGAGATTACAGTGAAATCAAGTGGCCTGTTCTGCCTATTTATCAATAAATTTAAAGCAATCTCAGCCACATTCTAACTGTATTCAAAAACCTCAATAAATTTATCCAAAACGTTACATAGAAGAAAAGATCTAATATATACCAAAGTTGATTTTAAGAAAAGAAAGTAAAGCAAGGAATATATATGGATGTATGGCAATGCTATAGTGATAAATAAGGGTGGAATTAATCATGATAAGATTATATACAATTCAATAAGGAAAACAGATTAAATTTAGGAGATATCGTATTGGACACTATTGCTGCATAAAAAATTGCCTTAATATTAGTGACTTCAACAATAACTATTTACTGTTTCACAGTTCCTCATTGTGGGGAGTCTGAGTATAGCTTAGCTCAGGTCCTTTGGTCAGTCTTATGTTGCAAACAAGGTAGCAGCCAGGGCTTCAGTTACCTTAAGACATCATGAGGAAAAGATCTGCTTGTAAGTTCACTTACATTGCTCTCAGAAGATCTCAGATGATCTACTTCCAAGATGACATATGTGGCTGCTAAAGTTCTCAGGCCCTTGCTGACAATAGGATTTTGTCATATCTTGGACTACTTTCCTCCATCACACTCTTTTGCCATGATATTCTGCCTCACCTCAGGCCCTGAGGAATGCAGTCAGCCATCTATGAACTGAGACTTCTGAAACCATGAGTCCCAAATAAACTTTTCCTCCTCTAATTTGTTCTTGTCAAGTCTTCTGGTCACAGCAGGAAAATTGCAAACCAAAACAGGTAAATAAGAGAGTAGATTTAGGAAAGTAAATATTTCCATAGGTGATAGTAGATGTCACAGGTGTTCATGAGCATTCACCTGCCATTGGTGTTTCAGGGTAGGTTTAACAGAGAATAAAGATACAAAGGTCATCAAAAGCAAACAGAAGTTTGATCAATATGTGTACTACCATGTGCACACAAATTGTGACAAGTATTATGAGAGCAAAATTGTATTGGTTATCTATTGAGTCAAAACAAAGAATTCCACACCTGAGAGGTTTAATACAATTGTGTCAACTCATGGTTTGGGGTCAGCAATTTAAAGTGCTCTTGCCTGGGATCTCTCAGACAGATGCAATCATGTGGAGGCTACCCTGCATTTGGATAGTGTTATTCTGAAGGGTCCACCAGTTTCTGCCACTGTTTTCTCTGTCCAGACTGAAAAAAAGTAGCTTCTTGTCCACTGTTAACTCTGCCAGTTGCATGCTTCCCCAGGAAATAAGGATTAAACCCCAGCTAAGAGTTCAAACTTCATGAAGCTTTGATAAAAGTGTTTAGGTACTGAGCCAAACATTGAAGGACTTTAGTCCTGATCTTGAGCCAAATTTCTTAAACCTTTCATAAACTCAATAATTGGACACCCTTGTTGTGGGCACCTAGGTAAAATACCCCTTATGTCACTGTTCACCATGAGAAAATGCTGCTGAACCATTTCCCCTTTACCTAAGTTCCCCTAATACATGCTCTGAACTGATTCCTCTGATTTTGGGTAATATTTTCTTTGGAATTCCAATTGGCCAGTTGAGGGCACTCTCTTTGGGGAATCCCCAGCTGCTATTTTGGAGCAAGTCCACCTGTGGGTTCCACTAAAGTAAACAGATCATCTCATCACATGTTTGGAAGTGGTGCCAAAGGTCCAACCCTTTCCATGTGTGTATTATTCTTAAGTAAGCTACTTCAATTTTTTTATGGGGGTCTCAAGATAGAGTTAGGATTGGATGCTATAATAGCTCTTAATGTCCATGCTAATAATTGATGGAGCATATTAAAGATTCAACTAAGGCATAAGTCCAGCTAAGATTCAAAGGAATGGAACAAGATTTCACTTTGAAGGGGTTTGCATGCATGAAATTAATTTGCAGCATGTTTTGCAAACTTCCACAGCAAGCAACAGAGCAGACAGGAATACAACCTCACAGAAAAAAAAATGTGAGGGAAAAAACAACTAACAGACAAAAAAGCAAAAACTGCTATAAAAAGTATTTCCAAAGGGAAAATTTATAGAGCTCTATAAGAACATATAGCTGGGGTATCTCCCTAAACCAGTGAGAAGTCAGACTATTCTTAGCTTGTCAAAGAATAAAGGAGTGCTAGAGAGAATCTTCTGTTAATGGAACAGGAGGCCAAAACTGAAGGCTCAGGGAGCAACTTGGAAGAGAAACAAAAGAATATTCTCCGTGAGGAAGATGTAAGGAATATAAAGAGGATACAAGAATCCAAAGATCAATGGAAATTCACGTTAATGAATTTTGTTCTGAGAATTTTGAGAGGTTAATAACATATTAGAAAAATCAAAGTGATGTTCAGATGGTCATTTTATAAAAACCACTGTTAGTCATCTTTTCATCACTGTGACTAAATTGGTGGGAAAAAAAAACTAAAGGAAGAAAGGTTTATTTTGGTTCACAGTTTTAGAAGTGTCAGTCACTGGTCAGCTGCTTCCATTGCTATAGGTCTGTGGTAAGGCAGAGCATCCTGGCAGAGAGGGTAGAGTTAAGCTTCTCACCTCATGTTGGCCAGAGAGCATGGAAAAAGAGAAAAAGGAAGCATCCAGGACAAGATATAGTTCCCAAGGGCATGTCCCCCCCACTCAAGGACCCCCTCCTTTCAACTTGTCCCCACCTCCTGCATTTCCACCAAAGCCAGCAACTCTGAACATATCAATCCAAAGACGAGATCACGGCCCTCATGATCTAATCATGTCCACATCTGAACATTTCCACACTGGGGGCCAAGTGTTTATAACATTAGCTTTGGGGAGACATTCTTATCTAAACCAAGAGCAACTACTCAGGATGTAGCATGAAGCAGAGTGAAGTTTGAGTCCAGAGGCCAATGCAGGAGACTGCTAAAGTAAATCAGAGGTTATAGAGTTTACTTGTGGTCAGCAGCCTGTCTGTGTTGAGTAAACACTGAGTAAATATAAATCTAATAAAAATACAGAAATCCAGATGGGCTAATAATTTACACATAGATGATATAGTAATTAAGGTGGTATAAAATATAAATTTGGTAATCAGAAAATATCTCTTTAAACAAAACTTCAGAAACACAAGCCATAATATTAGTTACATAAAAAATATAAAAATATCTGTTAGCAATTTTGAAATGTACAATCCATTATTAGCTATAGTCACTATGCAGTGCAATAGATAACAAATAGATCCAGTCTAATCAAAAGACTATACCCTTTAATCAACATCTCCTTTCCCCACCATTCCCCATATTCCCCATTCCACCAGCCTCATGTAACTACCTTTCTACTTTCTATTTCTATGAGATAAGCTTTTTCAGATTTGTAATACTTTCAACATACACACACACACACACACACACACAGAGAGAGAGAGAGAGAGAGAGAGAGAGAGAGAGAGAGAGAGAGAGGGAGAGAGAGGGAGGGAGAGAGAGATAAATTGGTGAGATGAAGGATACTTGAATTACCTTGAGTGAATCACTACAAGGTATACATAGGCCAAAATATCATATTGTACAACATAATTATTTGTAGTTATTATTTGTCAACAAAATAAGTGATAAATTGGAATGATGAAAATTTTTAAATAAAGAATTAAGATAAAAAGTAGATAAAAACTAATTCCCAGATGACCAAATGGGAAAACATATTTCTAAATTTTGAAATGATAAGCAATTAGTATCTGAAATACACTATAAACTTACCTATCTCAACAACAACATGAAAATCACAGAACTCCAAAAAGTGGCCAAAGATATGAAAATGTAACTCAAAAAAGTCAGGCAGAGGGAGGCTAATAATAAATAAAGATGTTCAAATTTACTATTGGTCCCTGGAACACAAATTAAAAGCTAAATGAGAAAGTGTTTTAAATATCTTAAGCTTTGAACAATAAGAGAACTGAATAATGAAAAAATAAAAAGGATCCTAATATGGGACCATCTTGTAGTAGAGGAGTAAGATAAACTTGCAGCCTTCAGCCATATTAAATGTATTCATACACTATCACTCATTTCTGGTTCTATTTCCCAAAGAAAGTCATAAAATTCTTGAAGAGGGCATTTATTAATGGATGTTATTGCAGAATTATTGGACTCGGCAGGCAGGCGGCAGCCGTTGAAGAATCTCACTTGTAGAGAGAACAGGTACAATATGGAAATGCAGTATTTAGAGCACCATACAACAGGAAAAAGGAACAGAGTAGACAGTACACAAGTCACACACAAGAGTGTGCATTTCAGAGGGCTCAGTAAAGAAGTTTGGGAGGATACAGGGAGGTGGTAGCAGGTTGAGAAGCAGGTTGGTAGCAGGTTGGCATTATGAAGCACTGAAGAAAAATTGCTCAAAATCAGTTTGATATCTGGAAGAACTCATATGTTGGGTGTTGATCAAAGGGTAATTTGATGAATTGATCATAAAAGTCTCCTGGAGAAAGGAAACAATCCAAACTCATAGAATTCACTCCAGGCTGAAATAAAAGGTTGGGAGATTCTAATGTAAGTTTAGACACTTGTTTTCTTTTAGGCTATAGAGAAGAATTCAATAGAACCTAATTAGCTTGGGAGCATGTGCTTTGTGATCCAACAGGTATAAATGGGAGAGAGTTGAAGCATTTTCTTCAAAAGGTGATTCATTGCAGCAAGGTGAGCCCTGGTCCCTGTGTTAGATTTCCTCATCAAGTTGAAGCTCCAAGAGGATAGGTAAACAGTGCAATGATCTAAAATATAAACCTGATGGAAAAAGGGATCACTTCTGATATGATCAGCACTCTATCCAAAAAACCTGGACTTTAATTAATGCAGTAACTATCTACTAGATGAATAAGTTAGATAACAGTGAAAAATTAGGAACATGAGCCAAAAAAATGAATTAATCAAATATACTATAGACCATTTTAAAAGTGAAATTTGATTAAATAAATAAAAGGTATAATTCAAAAGTATATTCTTAATATAGAAAATACTTATATAAGGAAATATTAAGACAGATTGCAAAAATATTATCATATGCTTCTGTTGTGGTAAATAAATAGATATTCATAGCAAAATGCTGAGACAAAAATACCTTAAAACATTATAGTTATTTATAGATATTTCTGGATTTTATACATGATGTTTTCTTATTGCTGAAAAACATTTCTGAATTTTTGAAAAGTTAGCGTGGGGGTACATGAAATTTTAGAAACACAAAACTGTAAAACGATGTTGAGAATTTATACCTCTATATGAATGAATCGTTTTTTTTAAAAAACTCATTTATACTAAGGTTTTACATTTAACTTTAATTATACATGTTAAATTGTTATACAACAGTTTAAATCTCCTTCTCATTTGCATTTCTTCACCAGTTTCTTTGGTTGACTACTGTAAGCTCATTGAGGGCAGGGATAATATTTTCATTAGTATTGAGAGAACTTAGGTATTCAATTAGTATCTGTTGAACTAAGTAATTGTTTTATATTATCCTCTAATTATTTGCCATGTTGTTCAGAAGTTTCTCAAAAAGCACTTTACATACTATTTCTAAATAAATGCTTTTTAAAATATTGATTTTTTTTTTACTTTTTCTGAAACTGTTTCTGCAGTGTGTAATTTAGTTGCAATCTAGTTGTAATCTATTCTTTGCACAAAAGCTAAAATCTGTAGCATACTCTGTAATTCTTTTTTTCATTTTGTTATTTTCCAACATCACTCTACTTACAAAGTGACCATTCCAAACTTCCTAGTCAAAGTTATTGTTTCTTTTGTTCCATAACAAAATTTAATACTTAAATTTTAATATACCTGAATTTTATTTCTACCAAAAGGAAACCTTACTTTTATTCTTATCATATTATTGTAAATATGGGAATTAATAACTGTCATTTCTCTTTTTAATGAAGCCTTTGATTTACTAACCTATTTATGTATCCAAGATGCTTTCTTAGAATTTTGATGTTCGTTTATAAAGAAAATTATGAAATCATGTTATGTGTTCATCGAGACTGCATCAAAGTGATAATGAAAGTTGGGAACATTTGATATTTTTATTATCTTCATATTGAGAAATATGTTTTGCCTTGTCTGTTTATTTCAGCATTCTCCCAATAAACTTGGTAGTTTTATGCATTATTTCAGTTCTTGGATTTATTACTAAGTATTTAATGTTTGCTTTATTGTGAATTGGATTCCCTTCAATTATTGTTCCCATATTTTTCCATTTTTATTTTTTATCAGCTCTGGGTTCTTTGACATATTTTCCTTTGACATATTGCTTTATTCTTTTCCTTATTACTTTGTATAGTGGCTTAGTTCATTGTTTTTATCTTTTCTTCCACACAAGTAGAAGGATTTTGAGTGGTAAATTTTCCACTAAGTGCTATTTTGGCAGTATTCCATACTTTTCCAAAAATATTGTATTTATATTTTCATTGCATTTTTTTTTTCTGGATTCCTTCCCTGACCTAGGCACTTAAAAAAAAAAAAACTTTAAGCAATTTTTTCTCATGCATTTGGCACCTTTTAAGTCCATTCTCATTATTTGTTTCTATTTATAATGAACCATATCCTAAAAAATAACCTGCAGGATATTAGCCTTGAACAATCACGTGGATGAAATTTATTCCAGTGTGTGATCCTTTTGAAAAAGATCCTAGGGCACTTGCAAAGCAAGTGTATTTCCATATCCAGTTCCTGCACACTTTCCAAATAATGGTCAATTCTATTCTATTAATCATGTTATCCAAGTCAAATTTCTAAAATTAATTATCTCTTGTTATTGATCTAATTAGGACAATCTTCATGTGGCATTTTTCTGTGTCCCATCTTTATTTATTTATTTATTTATCTTGAAGAGAGAGAGAGAGAGAGAGAGAGAGAGAGAGAGAGAGAGAGAGAGAGAGTTTTTTAATATTTATTTTTTAGTTTTCGGCGGGCACAACATCTTTGTATGTGGTGCTGAGGATAGAACCCAGGCTGCACGCATGCCAGGCGAGCTCGCTACCACTTGAGCCACATCCCCAGCCCCTCCCATTTTTATTTTTGACTAACTTATAACTAGTCCTTTAGTGACTAACCAGTTGCTTATGTGTATTTCTAAACTTCACATCATTGGAACTTACCTGCTTGGTTCAGGGCTACTGTTTCTAACTAGTTCATATAGTCATTGCAGGAATGAAAGCTTTTATAATCTATAAATTTTGTATCCTTAATGGCTTAACCCATAGAAATGTTTTCTTATCAAGTAATACTCAAATCAATGTTTTTTGAAAAGTAGGTAGCTCTCTCTAGTTGTGTATTCAGATACAAAATTTCTTTCATCTCAGGTTCTCATAGTCAGCATGGGCCTTACAAAGTTACCCTTGATGTTGCCCCATTCCACCAAAGCCCAAATGAAGAACATTGAGGGGTATTACATGGTTTATCATACAAACTAGGAGAAATTTGAGAATATAATGGGATACTGCTAATAGTCCTGCAGGACTGACAAGTGTAAAACCAAAAGTGTAGGAGCCAATCCAGAGTAACTTAATCCTACCAGAAGGTAAACTGGCATGAGCATTCCATGCACCAGCTCAGATGGTGGTTATGCTGTCAAACAGATCAGATATTGGCCAAGGGGGGCAGGGAGCATTGAATGTAAGATACTCAGTCAAAAACAGAAAGACAAAGAAAAGATATGCATGGAAAAAAAGACTCTTGAGGCAGAAGAAGCTACAATAATGAATCAGTGAAGAGCAGATTGAAACAGCAGACAAAAGGAGGAGTGGAGCAAAGAATGAAAACTCTCAAAAGAGACTGTGCTTTGGGCTGGGGATGTGGCTCAAGCGGTAGCGCGCTCACCTGGCATGCGTGCAGCCTGGGTTCGATCCTCAGCACCACATACCAACAAAGATGTTGTGTCCGCCAAGAACTAAAAAATAAATATTAAAAAAATTTTCTCTCTCTCTCTCTCTCTCTCCCCCCTCTCTCTTAAATAAAAAGAGACTGTGTTTTGATAGCATAGAGAGTAAGAAGGCCAGAGTAGAGTTGCCTATAAGTAATATTAAATTTCGAGTTGTCTCTGTTGCCTGAAGAATGTTATGATTTCTTGGGGAAGACTATAGAGCTCCTGACACATTTGCTGTGATCATCTTCTGTGCCCATTCAACAAATCATCGTTGCTTAAATTCTACTAAGTGTAAGATTATGATTTGAAGCTTAAAAGTCCAGCAAAATTCTTTACCTGTAAAGACTTAGCATGCTAGAGATGCCTGGTGAGTGGCAGCTCCATATCTTCATATGTTTTTGATATCTATCAAAAAAGGTGTTGTTACTGGGTACAGAGGTTATGATTGATCTTTGTTTTCTCTTTTTGATTATGTACATTTTCTAAATCAAATACAATTCCTTTTGAAATGAGAAAAAAGTTACCAAAATAAAGAGCTGATATGATGAATTTGGATATTTTGGGTAATCTCAGCTTTAATAGATGATGTAAGAAATTTTAGAAAAAGAGGGAATCATATTCAGAAAATAAAATTATGGAGGAGTAGGCTACTAGAGTCAAACTGCTGCATCATTAGTAAATGTGCAACAGTGAAAGCTAACTTTACTTACTTTTCTATTTGATTAAAAGAAGATAAAAGTGGTACCTTCTCCATGGGTTTTTTGAAAGTATTAAATGAGATAGAACTAAGTGAAAAACTTCAAGCAGTATGAGGCCCGGCACAAATGCTTCAGGTATTAGCTATTAGCTAGGGGCAAACAAGAGAGCTGCAAAGGAAATAGCAGCAGCAAGAAAAAAAAATATAGTCACATAAATATAGAAAAACAATTCTCAAACTGGGACTGCCTTACTTCGCTCCATTAAATCTTATTCCTCAGTGGGATTCTGACTATTCTGCAGACCCCTAGGACATGTTCAAGTTCAGAGAGCAGCCCTCTTTGCATAAGTGCCTTACCTCCCTCTCTCCCTTTTCTCAGGCTACAGAGACCCTGTAATGCCCTGCTCCGCCCCAAGCTGCCAGCCAGATGTTTCGTCATTTCAGAATTATCATTTGCCACATAGAAGGAAGCAAAAGTTTACTAATTGAAGAATTATAACATTTCATCAAATCAATACAAGAGGATATCCTGCATGTGGCATGTTACTGTCTTTCATTTATACAATGAGTTTAATGGAACAAAGTACGAGAAAACAAGCTGGAAACAAATTCCAAAAAAACAGCATCTGGCATGTGTGAGTGTACAGAGTTGGGAAGCAAAAGATATAGTGATGATAAAGAAAATTAGTTAGTATTTACATATTTATTCAAGCATTATGCTGTTAATGCTAACACATCATACATTTTCCATAAAACATGTCTGTATATAGATAACCTCTATTTTCCTTTAATGCCCTAGACTCAACTATTTAAAGGCATAGCACAAACCATTTGTATCTCTATATTTTCAGCACATGACCCAATGCCTGGCACATAGGCAATACATGACTGTTAAATAAAAATGAAGATTAAACACATAGTTCCAATCCAATATATGAAATGTCACATGATCTTTGTAGAACTTGAAAGTCTTTAAAATGCATTGGGGGAAAAGTAGAGCTGTAATGTATCTGAGTCAATAATAAAAGCTGACTGACAAAGATAAGTATTTAGTAAACTGAATTTATTGTTGTTGTCAGTTCCTCTAAACTCCTTGCTCTTAAATCTAATATTTGACTCTAAAACTCATCTCTTGAACCTCTCATTCTCTTATCTATTTATTTAGTTCCAGAATTCCACACCAGAAGTTGAAAGCGATACCTTAACAACAGTAAAACAAAACAATACAAAAATAGGATATTGCTATAAACTCAGTTATTTTGTTAGCCCATAAAACTTACATGTATTAACCTCCCTTAGTAACTAATTTATGTCAGCATCCATCACTTAACTGATATTAAGAATAATTCACCTGAGCCAAAAAGTGTGCTAGATATTTTGCATTAAAAGTTAATTCAGTTGTGATCTTACATTTCTGGGTTTCCTTCACGTTGTTGGAGCTTACCTATTTGACTTAGGTCTGCTGCCTCTGATAGATGGTTCTTACAGTCTTTGCAGTAATGAAAGCTTCTATAATCTATCAACTTTCTATTCTTATGGGCTTAATCCAGTAGAATTGTGGTTCCTTCTCATGTAATATTCAAAATGAATGTTTTTGGTGAGTAGTAATTCTCTAGTCATGTATTCAAATGCAAAGTTTTCTTTCATCTTGGGTTCTTGTGGACATCTTGAGCCCATGGTTTATTCAACACAGGACTTGCAAAGTTACCTTTGATGTTATCTCAATTTCATCAAGGCAGAAGCTAAGAGCATGGAGGATTGTGAGTGGGAGTTTTTGTGCCTACCTGAATGAGGTGCACCTAACTTTTATTTACATTACTTTGACTGAAACTCATTCCCATGTCCACACTTCACCTGCAGAAAATGCTTATAAACTTCTGTTCTCAAAAGCAAAAACCAATCAGCTTAGAAAATAGCTATCCAGTGTCTGACATATCTCTCAATCTTCATACTGTAACTGCAGGCAAGGGGCACAGAGCTCTATGATATATCTCAAATTCCTGAGATTCAACCCATTATCTGGACCCATAGAACTTCTCCAAACCATACTTTCGTCTGTCTCTAGGTCAAGATAAGACAGCTTTCCTTCAGTGTTTCTTGGTATTTTCTCATGCAAACTATGCTTGTGTAGTAGGCATCCCCTAAGATTGCCCCGAATTTTCCCCATCTCCTTCCATACGTGCCTTATACAATTCCTTCCTCTTGAGTATGTGCTAGACCTACTACTAACTTCTGCAAAAAAAACGTGTGGCAGAAGTGACTAGTGGGTGTCACATTCATGAATAAGTTACAAAGACTGATTTCCTTGGGTTCTCACTTACTATCACATTCTGAAGGAGGCTATTAGATGTGAGCTGTCCTACAAAAAGACCCATGTGTCAAGAAACTAAGAACCTCTAGAAAACTACATCAAGGAACTAGGGATCTCTTCCAACACACAGTGAGGAACTAGATCTTGCCAACAATCCTGCAAGTGAAGGTGGAAGCAGATTGTCTCAGAGTTGAGCCTTCAGATGAGAACACAACCCCAGAATACATTTTTACTACAACCTCAAAAGAAACCTTGAATCAGAACGTGCAACTAGGTCCCTCATCCACAGAAATTGGGTCATAATTTTCAATGCTTTACATTACTAAGTTTTGAGGTAACGTGTTACACAATAATAATTTACTAATAAACTTGTGAGTTATTTTCAGCTTGGGCTTTCTCTTTCCTTAACTCTTCTAGAAAAACACCCACTCTAGAGCTCAGAAGATTATGTTTCTACATATTACCCTCATACATCATACTGACAGTTGCACACATACAAATTTTACACACAGGCATATTTATGTTAAATTATATACCAATACAGTCAGCCTTCCATATCTGTAGATTCCACATTCATGAATTTAATCACAGAACAAAATATTCAGAGTTCACTACAGACTTTTACTTGTCACTATTTTTTAAATAATATAGTATAAAATTATTTGCATAGTATTTACATTGGTTGGGTACTATAAGTGATATAGAGAAGAAATAAAATATATAGGAAGATGTGCATAAGTTATACTCAAAAACTCTACCATTTTATATAAAGTACTTGGGGCATCCACCAATTTTGTTTTCTGTGGGAGATCACAGAAATAATCCCATAGGAATGACTATATATAATTTAAGAAAAGTCCTAATTTATGCAACTTTATTTTCTTTTTAACAGAGCCAATGTTTTCAGTATATAAATTGGATTTGTTTTTCTTTAAAAATTTTTAAACTCAAAATCTTCAGTTATCTTTGTCTAATATTTGGTCCTAAAATATTATCATATTGGGATGTATTAAGCTTTAAGTACAAAATACACAGATGAAGGATATACTGTCTAATTTAGTTTCAGATGAAAAATAGTACATAGCCAAATCCTTTAGGGCAATAACCTTGTTACATTTATTATTTTACTGCCCATAACTCCTCACAGAGAACATATTCTTTTTCAAGCAAATAATAAAACTTAGTCTGGCTCAAGGTTGATTTTCTCTCGGATTTTTAGAAATTCTCGATGTTCAAATAAGAAAAATCTTGAAGTTTTTCTTTTTCATTTGCAAAATATGGAAGTCCATGTTTATTCTTTTATCTCCTTAAGGGTGCTATGAGAAATAATATAAAATGTTGAGAATGAAACGTTGAAGCAATATCTTCAGAAGTTTTCTTTTTTTTTCATTCAAAACTTCAAGAGTGTTTGCAAGTAGAGATTATCCAAGAAGCAATTGCAAGAAGATGGATTTTGAAATAAGAATATGCAGTTGCCCGCTGGCATTAATTTATGTTCTTTAATAAGTAGTTTAACTTGTTTAAGCTAATTTTCCCATCTGTAAATTGGGGATTATCTTATATCAAAATAGCTAATAGCAATGTTTTGAGGCTCCAATGAGTTAATGTATATGGCATTACTTTTTTACACCTATACAACACCATACCAAGCTATGTGTAGCCATTATAAGCACAAGTTTTCCTATGTAAGTTAATAGGTAAGCACAAGATTTACCATCATTTCATTTTCCTATTTATTAATAATAATGAACAAAAATATATCTTGTGTATCATATGCTGTCTTAATAGATTTGCATGCATTAACTTTGTATTTAAAGAAACTGATGAAAAGGAATATCAAATAACTAGTCAAGGCTCCATAGCCAATAATTACTGAGAGAACCTGAGTTTGAACCCAGAAAATTAGACCCTAGAGACTGTCCATAATTTTTATTCATTTTCATATTTCCAATAAATTTTATCACAATTGCAATAATGTGTTCAAATAAATATTGTAATATACACATGCATGTGACTGTATATGTGTGTGTATTCTTTCACTAAATTTCAAACTTCATTCAGAATATCTTAGTTTTTCCTAGTGTCCTCTTTCTCTTTTGAGATTTTAGATGACACTTAGTCTTTGTGTCTCCTCAGCCTCCTCTTAACTATGACAGTTTCTCAGATGTACTCTGTTTTTGATGACATAGGCAATTTTAAGGATTACAGGTCAGGTGTTTTGTAGGATGTCCCTCAATTAGGATTTGTCTGATGTTTTTCTCATGATTTGACAGGGGTAATATGTTTGGGGAGGAAGACTGCAGAGGGCAATTGCCACTTTCATCATATCATATCAAGGATATATACTTTGGCTGTGACTTATAACTGCTGATGTTAGAGTTGGTTGCCGGCCTTAAGACAGCATTTGTCAAGTTCCTCCCATGTATAGTTACTCCCTTCTCCCACTTTCCATAATGTGAACTCTTTAAAAGACAGTCACCATGCATAGCCCACATTAAGAACAGTAGAGATAGACTACCTCTTCAAGACCTGAGTATCTCCATAAATAATCTGAAACACTTTTACAAGAAGATTCATCTATACTCTTCAATTTCTTTATTTAGACAATCATTTATTTAGTCCATATGGTACTCATGGATATTTATACTTTGGATTAAAGGACTACACTATTTTGTTGCTCAAGTTGTTCTACTTTTGGCCATTGGGAGCTTGTTCTATTGGCTTCTGTGTCCCTGTGACATACCCCCATCACTGTAGGTTTGTTTCATGTCGTCTGTTTTGCTGTGAACAATTTCGTAATTTCTAATATATTATATTTTTAGAATTCCCTTGGGATAAGAACATCTCCTGAGGGTTCTTATTTTAATTACTGGTATATACCAGGAAGGAGGTAGGAAACATGAGCCTAACTACCTCAGTGCCCCTCTGGCTTTCTCTGTGAACTTCTCTCAGGCCCAGCCAAAGCATACTTTCTTTTCTTTGGACAACTGTTTGGAGTCATAAACTCCTCTGAGAATCTGTTTTACAGAAACAAAACAAAATAAATAAACAAAAAGCACAATAACACCACAACTAGTATCCCCAGAAAATACATATAAGCACTTACTCACTAGGCTCCACAAACTAACTGAAGCTTAACCTTGTCCTCAGTTTTCAGAAGAAACATGCAAGCAAGTGACTATCGACTCCAGAAGATGAAGATGAAGTCAGTCCCACTTTAAAATCTTAGAATTAAAGGCTTGAGGAGTATGTTAACCTGTCCAGTATGCTACATTCCCACACAGCAGGCACAGGCTGGGCTTCTGACTCCAGCCCCACTGTTAGTTCCACCCTATGCACCATAGGAGTTGATCTTTCTTACAGAAATGTAGGGCAATACAGTATTTAGTCTCTTTCCCTTTCCCAAGCTGTTGAAGAAAAAATTCTTTCTAATTAACATTTCTATTTACCAGAATCTTCCCCCTGAGTCACTTCAAATGGGAAACCATAGGAGGAAATAAGCCACCATCCTTAGACGGCTGGAAGACATTATTCTGAAGATCCGCTGCTCTCCCTGGCACTTCCATTGCCTTGCTCTACTAGTCTCACTCTTGCTAATCAACCCATATCATTATCTCAGAAATTCAAGGGACTGGAAGAGCACAGAGGAAAGGAGGATTTGTTCCTGTGTCCTCTGTGGAAGCACATAAGAAAATAAGCCTCATATTTCTTTTCAAGGTCATTCTCCACCCAGTTTCCATTGTGAATATAAACTGAATTCTAGGATTTGGAGATTGATATTGCTACATCTGGAGTTAAAACTAGAAAATCCTGTTTGGCTGTCATAGGATTGGAGAAGGGGAAAACACAATAGATTTACCATTCACACCTCCCTTGAAGTGTCATACCATCCCAGATCTAAAACCTCTTTAGTAGAACATAATTAACCAGGAAGATTAGCTTGAAGGAAAAATTCTACAAAGGATAGTTCCATCCAAGAAAGCATTTCAGGGAAGCTCTCATATATACTTTTCAGCTAACAGAAAAGGAGAATAAATATCCATGTACTTAATCATACTGGGGTATTGTTGAGGCTATTCTAACATGCTCTTCAGTGAGGATGACGACGTGTGGAGAGTCATAAGACAGTAATGAGAATGGGTTGTACATTCAGAGCCAAGAATTTTATCAGCAGTAAGAATCTGGAATTCTCCAGTTTCCTATTATTAAATGGAACTCAGCATGTCTCTAGGTATGAGTCAGGATGATTTATCAACTACCACCTTCATTTCTTCCCTCCAGTTTATCAACTCAGGCTTCCAAGGGTCCCAAGCTTTCCACCCACACAGAAGAAAGTGATAATTCACTGGCTGACAGTAGCAACAGCAAGTAGAGGAGGGCATGGCATGAATGCAGGTATGACTCAACTAAACTTTGACTTTTTCACTTTATTTCACATTAAAACATATAAAGGAAACAGCCTTCCTCAATGAGGTAGAAACAAAGTTATAGCTAACCATTTCATTGGGGTTGCTCGTTCCTTTAACGAGAGACTATTAGAAAAAAATATGTTGGTGAGGGAGAAGAGGAAGGGAGGGTAAGAGTAAACCAGAAAAAATGGGAGTAAATATTGCCAAAGTATGTTTCTTGCAGGTACAAATATGCCATAAGAAAACCAATGGTTCTGTGTAATAAAAATATACTAATAAAAATGAAAAAGTCAGTATGTTCACTAAAAAGATTAATAATTATCATCTGATAAAGATCACCAGAAGAAACCACTAAACCCAGCAAACAGACTATTCCACCTCTCAAAAAGAGGTTCACATAGATACAGATTAGAGAAGATGGTCATTTTCAGAAATTGTTCAAATAAAACACATAGGTTAGCCTGCCTTTCTAGATTATTAAAATATCTAAGTTGAGTCATAAAAGTAAATGTTCAATAGTGTTTGCAATGTAATTCATAAAAAACAACTAAAATGTTTAAGGAAATAATTCAAGGTCAGTAATAAAAGCTATAATCTGGACCTATTGAAAACATATTCCTCTCAATGTGCCTTGATATATAAGGATTACTTGTCTTAGAATAACATGCAGCATGAAGGCACATTGAAGGATGTATATATCAGAAATCAGTGGGTTCCACTGCAGATCTATTGGATATGAATCTCCAAAGGATATGATCTCCTCAAATGATTCTGCTACACCCTCAAAGAAGAGAGCCTCTGCCTTAAAAACAATGGAATTTAGAGGAAAAGGCCTTTCCAACTGAGAGTGTGCATTCGTACACAAAATTGGTTTTGAATTTATGATATGGTAGAGTTCAATCTGATCAGCCACAACACATCATAAATTTTTAAAACAAAATGATTTTTGTTAAGACAAGAAACCACTGGGATAGTTGAAGGTTTTATATCTGGAGACCTTAGACTATTATAAAATAGGAATTTAGACTCTGGGCAATGCTCAGTTAAGATTATTATTTTTATTTATTCATTATGTTTTTTTTTTTACTTTTAGAAGAGCATAACTACCTAAAATATAGGAAAGTTTTAGAGCATAATGTACAGCTTTCTCCTATGCCCTTTCCAAAAATTATCCTTAGGTGCACAAGGGCTTGGGTTTAGGTTTTATTGATTCTGCAAACCTAAATATGGTTACAATTTACTTTACAAGTTAATGTTTTTAGTTTTCAAATTTCCACGGAGGTAGATTGGTTGTTAACACATATCCCACACATCCTAGACCTACCCATTTTTAAAAAGTTACACTTGCATTATTTTGAAAACTTATACTCCAATAAAACAGAAAATCATAAAAACATTGACAAATTTCTAGAGACATATGACCTATCCAAACTGAATCAGGAGGATATACGCAATTTAAACAGATCAATTTCAAGTATGAAATAGAAGACGTTATCAAAAGCCTACCAAATAAGAAAAGCCCAGGACTAGACAGATTCACAGTCGAGTTTGACAAGATCCTCAAATAAGAACTAACACCAATACTCTCCAAATTATGCCATGAAATAGAAAAAGAGAGAACTTTTCCAATTTTTTTCTATGAAGCTAGCATCACCCTGATAACAAAACCAGACAAAGATACATCAAGGAAAGGAAACATCAGACCAATATCCCTGATGCACATAGATGCAAAAATTTTCAATAAAATTCTGGCATATCTCATACAAAAACATATTAAAAAGTGCACCACAATCAAGTGGGGTGCATCCCAGGGATGCAAGTTTGGTTCAACATATTTGAAATCAATAAACATTATTCATTACATAAAAAGACTTAAAGCAAGAATTATATAATCATCTCAAAAGATGCAGCACCCTCTCATGCTCAAAACACTAAAAAAAACTACACATAGTAGGAACATAACCACAACATTGTAAAAGCTATCTATGCTAAGCCTAAGGCCAACATCATTATAAATGGAGAAAAAGTGAAAGTATTTCCGCTAAAAACAGGATCAAGACAA
The DNA here is from genome assembly GCF_045843805.1 of Urocitellus parryii. NCBI lineage: Eukaryota > Metazoa > Chordata > Mammalia > Rodentia > Sciuridae > Urocitellus > Urocitellus parryii. Next base: position 153,610,388 of record NC_135532.1, read on the forward strand.
GGATGCCCTCTTTCACCACTTTTATTTGACATAATCCTTGAAACTCTAGCCAGAAAAAAATAGAAGAAAATTAAAGGGATACAAATAGTAAAATAAGAATTCAAACCATTCCTATATACCAATGACATAATTCTGTATTTAGAAAACCCAAAACATTACACCAGAAAACTTCTAGAACTAAGAAATGAATTCAGCAAAATAGCAAAGTGTAAAATTAATATCTATAAATCAGTTGCAGTCTCTATACATCAGTGATGAATCTACTGAAAGAGAAATTGGGAAAACTACCCCATCCACAATAGCCCCCAAAAGATAATAAAATATTTGGGAATCAATATAACACAAGAGGTGAAAGACCTCTACAATGAAAACTACAGAACACTAGGGCTGGGGATGTGGCTCAAGCGGTAGCACGCTTGCCTGGCATGTGTGAGGCCCGGGTTCGATCCTCACTACCACATACAAACAAAGATGTTGTGTCTGCCGAAAACTAAAAAATAAATAAATATTAAAAATTCTCTCTCTCTCTCTCTCTCTCTCTCTCTCTCTCTCATTTTAAAAAAAAAAACTACAGAACACTAAAGTAATTTTAGAAGACCTTAAAAAATGGAAAGATCTCCCATGCTTTTGGATAGGTAGAATTAACTTTGTAAAAATAGCCATACTGCCAAAAGCATTATATAGACTTAATGCATTTTTATTAAAGTCCCTGTGATATTCTTCATAGAAAAAGAAAAAGCAGTCATGAAATTCATTTGGAAAAATAACATACCCAGAATAACCAAAGCAATACTTAGAAAAGCAAAGCAGGAGGCGTCACAATACCAGACATTAAATTATACTACAGAGCTATAGTAACAAAAACTGCATGGGATTGGAAACAAAACAGACACATAAATCAATGGTACAGAATAGAAGAATAAAGAGACAAACCCACATAAATACAGTCATCTCATACTAGAGAAAGGTGAAAAAACATATCTTGGAGAAAAGATAGTCTCTTAAACAAATGGTGCTTAGAAAACTGGAAATTCATACATAGGAAAATGAAGTTAAACCTCTTATCTCTCACCCTGTACAAAACTCAACTCAAAGTGGATCAAATACTTGGGCATTAGTACAGGGAACCTGTGTCTAATAGAAGAAAAAGTAGGCCCAACTCTGCACAATACTGGCTTAGGAACTGATTTCCTTAACAAGACTCCTAAAGCTCAAAAAGTAAAATAGAGTCAATAAATTGGATGGAATCAAACAAAAAAGTTTTTTTCTGAGCAAAAGAAACAATAACATGGGGAGCCTATAGAAGGCAGAAAGTCTTTGCCTCCTGCACCTCAGATACAGCATTAATCTCTATACAAAGAACTAAAGCACTTAACAGTACAAAAACTAAAAGTACTTAACATTACAAAAGAACTAAAAGTACTTAACATTACAAAAAACAAATAACCTAATCAATGATTAGGCAAAGGAATTGAACAGACACTTCACAGAAGAAAAAATATGAACAGTCAACAAATATATGAAAAAATGTTCAACATTGCTAGCAATTAGAGAAAAGTAATTAAAACTCACACCAAAACAGACTTGTAGACCAGTGGTACAGAGTAGAGGACACAGAGACTAACCAACAAAACTACAATTATCTTATATTAGACAAAGGTGCCAAGAACATGCATTGGAGAACAGATCGCCTCTTCAACAAATGGTGCTGGGAAAACTGGAAATCCATATGCAACAAAATGAGATTAAACCCCTAGCTCTCACTATGCACAAAACTCAACTCAAAATGGATCAAGGACTTAGGAATAAAACCAGAGACCCTGCGTCTAATAGAAGAAATCTCCATTATGAGATTAGGCCCCAACTTCCTTAATAAGACTCCTGTGGTACAAGAATTAAAACTAAGAATCAATAAATGAGATGGATTAAACTAAAAAGTTTCTTCTCAGCAAAAGAAACAATCTGTGAGGTTAATAGAGAGCCTACATCTTAGGAGCAAATCTTTACCCCTCACATACCAGATAGAGCACTAATCACTAGGGTATATAAAAAACTCAAAAAGCTAAGCACCAAAAAAACCAAATAACCCAATCAATAAATGGGCCAAGGACCAGAACAGACACTTCTCAGAAGATGATATACAATCAATCAACAAATATATGAAAAAGTGTTCATCATCACTAGCAATTAGAGAAATGCAAATCAAAACCACTCTAAGATTTCATCTCACTCCAGTCAGAGTGACAGCTATTATGAAGACAAACAACAATAACTGTTGGCGAAGATGTGGGGGGAAAGGTATACTCATACACTGCCGGTAGGACTGCAAATTTGTGAAGCCAATATGGAAAGCAGTGTGGAGATTTCTTGGAAAACTGGGAATGGAACCACTATTTGATCCAGCTATCCCTCTCCTCGGTCTATACCCAAAGGACTTAAAAACAGCATAGTACAGGGACACAGCCACATCAATGTTTATAGCAGCACAATTCACAATAGCTAAACTGTGGAATCAACCTAGATGTCCTTCAATAGATGAATGGATTAAAAAATGTGGCATATATATACACAATGGAACATTACTCAGTAACAAAAGAGAATGAAATGATTAAGTAGATGGAATTAGAGAAAATAATGCTAAGTTAGCCAGTCCCCAAAAAACAAATGCCGAATGTTTTCTCTGATATAAGGTGAATGACTCATAGTGGGGTAGGGATGAAGTGCATGGGAGAATTAGATAAACTCTAGATAGGGCTGGGGTGGGAGGGGAAAGGAGGGGTCATGGGGTTATTAATTATGGTGTAATGTGATGATCATTATTATCCAAAGTACAGGTATGAAGACACAAATTGGTGTGAATATACTTTGTATACAACCAGAGATATGAAAAATTGTGCTTCTATATGTGTAATAAGAATTTTAATAAGAATTCTGCTTATATATATATATATAAACTCTCACTCCAGTCAGAATGGCAATTATGAAGAGTACAAGCAATAATAAATGTTGGCGAGGATGTGGGGGGAAAGGTACACACATACAATTGGTTTTAGAACTGCAAATTGGTGAAACCATTATGAAAATCAGTATGGAGACTCCTCAGAAAACTTGGAAGGAACCACCATTTGACAGTTATCCCACTCCTCAGTTTATACCCTAAGGACTTAAAATCAGCATACTACAGTGATGCGGCCAGATGTCTATAGCAACTCAATTCACAATTGCTAAGCTATGGAATCAACCTACTCGTCCTTCAACAGACAAATGGATAAAGAAAATGTAATATATATACACAACAGAATATTACTAAGCCATAAACCATAAAGAAGAATGAAATTATGGCTTTTTATGGAAAATGGATGGAACTGGAGAATATCATGTATTAAACATGATATTTAGAAATAAGCCAATTCCCCAAAACCAAAGGTTGAATGTTTTCTGTGATATTCAGATGTTAATTCACAATAAGGAGGGTGGGGGATTGGAGAAGAAGTACTTTAGATTAGACAATGGGGAATGAAAGGAAGGGAGTGGGCATTGGTGAGGATAGTAGAATGAATCAGACATTACTATCCTATGTGCATATATGATTACAGGACCAATGTAATTCTACATCCTGTACAACTGGCAGAATGAGAAGTTATACTCCATACACGTATAATATGTCAAAATACATTCTACTATCATGTATAATTAATTGGAACAGATAAAACATGTATTTTTTTTAAAAAAGTTACACTGTCAGGAGGATCATGAATTCAAGGCCAGCCCAAGTATTTAGTGAGAACCTGTCTCAATATTAAAAAAAAAAAAAAGGCAGAGGACTGGGTAAGTAGTTCAGTGATAGAGCATCCCTGGGATCATTGCCCAAAACTGAAAAAAAAATTGCCCTTTCACATTTTTGATCCATGCAACAAGTTATGTCTTTATCAGGTAGCATGTGGAAACTAAAGAATCTATAAAATTATAAACAAATCTTACTAAAATTATCATGAGATTCTGAATCTTTACCACATATCTGTGTACTCCAAATATCATGCATTCCCAAGTGCACTGCCTGAAGGATCAATAGCATGCCTTAAAACAAGTGCCAGAAGCCACAAGCCCAATCTCAGCCCTAGCTCTACTTTAAGGTGCAGGTAACCAAGGTGAGAATTGATATCTGCTCTTTGCATCTTAAGTAAGCAAAAGAAATATATTTTATGGGTTTCACACTTTATTTGAAGATTATCATAAACTGAGAATTTCATATTGTAAAACTTCTAAACAGTAAACCCTTAATATAGCCTGCAATGCATTGCAAAATATTCCATGAAACAATGTTCTTTGAATTTCTCCCACAGGGTTGAAAGTATCAGACTTAAAGTTACAATCCAAATTTTACAATTAAGAACTATTTTGCAATGAGAAAAGTCCTACTAGAAAAAAACTTGTTTACATTGATCCTGTCAACACATTTCCTTGCTTTTTAAAAACATGTATTGATTTTAATGACTATTATATTTTTTTTACACTATCCATTAGTGAATTTTAAGGCAGATTTCATTTACTGAAGCTTTGGATGAAACTTTTCCTTATTAAGTATAAAAGCAAATAATCAGTGTAACCAGAGAGATGTGCTGCTACATATATTTGATGTGTTAGCACTTAACTGATCTGTAGAAACTATAAAATGGGTTAGTAATCAAGTAACATTACAGCTCGTTAGATAGACCTCACAGAGAAGTGCCCTACCTGAAAGGCAATGTCACATGCTTTCCGTTTATTAACTATAGCCATTTTTTAGTTGCTGCTTGGGAGACAGTACTTCCAATTTTCTTAATTGCTACTAAATAAGACAACTGAAAGGTGCACAATGAGGGTTTTAAAAAATCCTGACAACACACAAAGTAAACTAATTCCCCTCCTGAACTAATAAGTCAAAATTAAAGATCCTAAATGTAATAGACAAAGCCAGCCCAAGGAGAAATTTCACGGTGAGAAACAGGATAAAGTCAAAGAGAAAGAGAAAACAGTATTCCTTCAATTCAAAACAACTCCACATAGCCCCGATCAAGTGGGGTGATAACAAGGATTCATAGCAGCTCAGATCTCATGAAATCATCTAATGGAATGAAATCCTGAACAAAAAATTAGAACAAAGACGGAAGACTTTAATTGAAAACTTGATCAATTAGCAAAGAGGCCATAAGATGGAGGCAGCAGAGCATGAAATTTGATTAAATAGAACCATACGTCCCACTTCATTTCCAGAGATGTAGTGAAACAGATGACCTTGGAAAGAGAAGATGTTGGGTGAGTGCAAAATAGCCCACAATGGTGGTTAAAACATAGCTGTTAAGGGAAGTTTTGTGCATAAGAAAGCTTTAAATTAAAAATCACATTCATATTCAAAGGAGAAAGCTCAAGAAGTAAATTTGGATAACTGACATATAATCCAAATTTATGACACTATACCAGGGCAGATGGGATGCAGAAAATGGTTTCATTTCATAAATGTGAGGAACTGAACATAACATGATTTGCTGACTACTTGAATTCTTATTCAGTTTGGTCCTATTTTCCTGCATTATTTGATGGCAGAATGAAACAGGACCAAATTACAGGCTTGAGCCCAGTTAAAACATAAACCTGTGATAAACCTTTCCCAGGAAAGCCCTCTTTGGTGGTGACCAGCTCATTCTAGATGGAAGAAGCAGGTGATGCAGCAGGCCTGAAGTAACCCTGGGGCATTGTGCTATACCTGCTACAATTTAGGGTCTCTCTGTGATCTGTTGATTGGCACAAGTAGAAACAAGAATAGCCTCGCAAACGTTTACATTCAGATATGACAAAATTAATATTTTGGAAACACCAAATTTCGTAGAACCCCCTTAGTTAGTTGACACTAAATATTCTTCTTTTCATTGCTTTTCCAATCACCTTAGTTTCTTTCTAATTTCATCTTGTCTTTCTCTCATAGGATTTTCTTCCACTGCCTCCCCCAGTACTGACACCCGAAGAAGAGCGAGGTTTGCTTTGGCTGCCTTGAAATGGCCTTTTAATCCTGGGAAAAAGATGCCATGGGAAAAGACTTTGGAAATGAAAAATATTCAATCTGTAGAAACAGAAGAACTTTGAGGAAGAAATAGTGAATTTTTATTTCAAAAACGATGAAGACTGTAAGCAATCTGTTTCTTGTAAAACTAAAGATGTTCAACTTGGATGAAGAATAAAAAGGCTTATGGTGCTTCACACAAGACAGCAACAAAAGGAAGTCACTCGGGTTCTTTACTCTGGTGGAGCACCTTCCCTCTCCCACCCACGCACTCTCTCTCACCAGTGACTCATGGAAACCGTCACTAAGGGGGCAGTGGCTCTGCCTGCTAATGCTACAATGTGTCTGTAGGCCCAGCTGTACATACTCTGCTCTTAAACATTTTTCCATCTCCAAAACAAAAGAATGTATCTCCTTTCTCCTCTCATTCCAGCTGCCTTCCTTCTGTCTCTCCTTTTGTGATTCCATCCATAATAATTGTTTCCCCGTGATTTTTTTGTATAACACATACAAGTGAGAGGAAAGAGCATCCCCCAATCCAGGCTACCCCCTACCTCTGAATATGAACTAAGTACTGGATTAGAACACTGAGGATTCTGATCTTCAAATTCAGCAGCTCATGCTTTTCTGTGTAATAACGATGTACACCAAAATCTACAAGTATGACAAGTAAATCCAACTTTACAATGGAATCTCTAAGAGACATACCTGCTTTGCCTTCATTCTAGAGATAAATTTGAGCTCTTAAATTGGATTGTAAATCTTAAGATGAATTTTGTGAAGTTTCTCCCAAAGTGATTCTCAAACTTTAATGTGCAGATGCATCATCTGAGGATCTTATTAAAAAGCTGAATGTGAAGCAATAAGTCCAGAGTGGGACCTGAGATTCTACATTATTATCAAGATCCTGTTCATGGATCGAATGCTTGCATTTCCTCCAAATGCATAAGTTGAAATTCTGACATCAAATATGATGGTATTTAATCATGCAATTTGAGACCTTTTGAAGGATATTGGTATCCAAATAAGGGACCCCAGAGAGTTCTCTATCCATTCTGCCTTTCTACTATGAGAACACAATGAGAAGCTGAGAGTATGCCACTAGAGTAGGCTCAACAGAATTCAACCCTGCTGGAAATCTGATATCAGACTCTCAACCTACTGAACTGTGAAAAATAAATTTCTTTAGTTTATGAGACCCAGTCTATTTTACTTTGTCACTGTGGAATGAACTAACTCCCTCCCCAGTGAAGTTGATCCTGCTGCACGGAGTAGCAAGGACTGGCTATGTTTCCACATGTGGTAGTCCTTATGTGTGTATGTGGGCGGGGGGCTCATTACTGATACATTTCTATTGAGGTTTTATAACTTCTATGAAGTTTTCTTTAAATATGGCTCAAGGAAGTGCCAAGGATCAATTCCTGCTACCCATGTCTTGATCCTAACCTTAACCATGCCATTTCCCACTAGATATTGACCTAAAGAATATTAATGATTGTCAACCCGATGGACAGAGTTAACTAAAATAAAAGCTTCAAGCCTGAATGCCCACATGCAGCTCTTTTTTTACACCATGAAAGCTGTCTTCTTTCTGATGTTGCCAACAGATACTGCACATTCACATTCTCAAGTGGTACTCCTGACAATTCCATGAAACAACATCTACATCAGAAGCAAAAGCTTCTGTTGCTCCCTAGAAGTCAATGTGGTATTCTACATCCTTTCTTTGCATATAAACAGAGCAATTAAAGTTATGTACAGACACATAAATTCTTTTACTTTTTGTTTTTTCTTCTTCTTCAGAATCTTGCTTGCCCTTTGATTCTATATGATGAGCATTCATCATACCCAAAAGCTTCTTTGTTTTTCTCTTTCAGGCATTCATTGTTGCCCACACCTCACTTTGTAGGTTAAAATGTTCTCTGTCAGTTCTGCACTAACATTACTTGAAAAATATCACACCAAGTGAAGTGTGCACATGAGCACTACCTTCCACAACTAACAGGATGCACATCACTGCAGACACCCAATAGTATAATTAATCCACATGTTGGGATCAGTGGTAGTTTGTGAGCATTATCAGTTTCAACAAAGGAAAATCAGTGTCTTGGAAAAAAAATAAAACAAAATAAGCAAAAGAGAGTGGTAATTTTCATGCATATTAAATTGCAGGGCTCATGGGATGGAAAAGTTTTTAATGTGTGTAGGGGTTTTTTTAGAGCCACTTATAAGCTAACCGAATTAAAAGATTCAGAGTGCGAGCAAGCGGGAAAGCGACTCTGTGAAGGGTGCCAATCTAATTACAGCATAGCACGTCCCTGGAGGCTCATGGGGCCTGCATCATCACTTATGTGTGTCACCCTAAATATGTTGACTGATTTGCTCCACCATTTTTAAGGGAAAATCACATCGCTTTAAAAGTCTTCCTCGTTTTACAATATTAATTTAAAAATCTACAGGGTTGCTTTTCTTCTATTTTCACATAATAAAATAAAAAAAGACTCTTAAGTCTCTGTAATGTGGAATATAAATTTCCCTTTTCTTAACCTAATGGTTCTTACTTTTGCTGTGTTCTTTTTTCACTGCAATGTCCTAACATCCATGCCACCCTCCTCACAATTTTGTCCACTCCTCGAAATCTCTGCCACAGTCCCTTTCATTTTATGCCTCCTCCTTTTGCTTGAATTTCTCAAAAAATTCCAAGTTAAAAGTGTCTTTTTGTCTTCAGGCTGAGCAGATGTGTGACTTTTGTGTTTGTCTACTGACACCTGAGGTTTCCTGCGTTTGCCAGCAGAATCTACTGCTATCAGAATCTAAACTCCATGCCAGTGATTTGGTCTTAAGACTGAATCTTGTTTCTGCAGCATTCTGCTTCATTCTTCAGGCAAACTACGGAAATAACATACCAGCCCCAAAACAAACCTAAGTATTGATGGCTCACAGACATTAATAGCTTCAAGAGTATGGAGTACGACAAAAATCCCCAGGTTAAAATCTTGTTATGTTCTAGAACCTGGGAACATGGTTTCTAAATCTGCTTTTCTCAAAGAAATATTTTATTTCCTAGGGAATTGGATTTCAACTAGTACCTGGAAAACAAATATACTCCTTCAGATCATGGTTCTAAAGGGAGTTGGATTGATATAGGATTTGTAACCAAGTTTTCTCAATTTCTTAAAGTAAGAAAACAACAACAACAAAAGAGATCCATGTTAAATCCATGTTTGCCAGACTCTTACAAAATTTCTGAAGCTACTTCAGTACCTGTCAAAATGTTTCCTATTTTCCATTGCATCAGTTTGGCAGGAAATAATCAGAACGAAATGATAAGAAGAGGATAGGAAAGGAAAACTGGGAGAGGAAAAAGAAGATATGAGATATGATCAGAGCATTGGAAAGTTTGAGTAAAAGAAAGAGATATAAAAAAGAAAGAGAGAAAATGAAGGGAAACTAAATGTAACCTAGTATCCTAGGTTGGAGCTCAGAAGAGGAAAAAGGATATTAGTGGAAAAACTGTCAAATCCAAATAAAATTTCTTATTAATAATAATGTAGTGATGCTAACTTATTCTTTTTGAGAAAAAAATGGTGTGGTTTTATAAGATATTAACTTAAAGATAAGTTAGTGAAGAGTACATAACAACTCTGCACTATCTCTGCAATTTCTCTGTGTATCTAAATGTATCAAAAAATAAAAAGTTTATTGTAAAATATAAAAAAGATAGATGAAGAAAGGAAATGAGATATATTCAACCCATTTTCTTTCTCACTCTAGGGAAGGGAGAAAAACAGAATCATAAGCGGACAGGTTTGGTTCTGGCTCCACCAATTCATGCTGATCTGTTGCAAGCACTTACCAAACCTCAGTTCTCCATCTGTAAAATAAAAGTGATGCTCACCCAACCATTCTTTTGAGTTCTAAGTGGAATTATGAATGTAAAGTGCTTAAAACAACTACTGCCACCTTAAAAGTCTTGTCTTCATTTTAGTGTTGCCATTCATCTTTAAAATAAAGTTAACCTTCTAATACCTTTACTCTTTTAGTCCAACTGAGGAGATTTCTCTTGTTCTTTTTCAAACAGCTTTAAAACCCAGTCTCAATAGTCACTCTTTTCTCTTTCCCTATCATAAGTTATGAGATGACATAATTCATTTCTAAAATTGTTCTCTTATCAATAGAGATAATATTTAAAGTTTTTTTTAAAGAAGTTTCAACTATTACCACAGATACCACAGCCAATCAAAAAGGATAGAATCAGTCAGTCCAACCAAACAGGAACATACTCACAACCATCAGCCTTGATTGTAAGAGTCACAGATCATCTAGGCTGTGAGTCATGCCAACCTCCTCAGCAGAGAAGACTATGTTAGCCAGCTCCTCTCCTTTTCCTTTGTTCAAAACAGGGCTTCATGTTCAGCTAGTGACAGACCTAAAGGAGGACACCAGGTTCACCTGAGCCAATCACTATCCCTCATTGCCTTGGCAACTGTGCTTAGTGTAAGGAGTGCTCAAGCCACTGAGGCAGAGACTGAGAAGACACTAGAGCCCCCTAGTCAGGGGACAAACTCGGATTGCTTGTTCCTGGGTACGTGAATCACACTGAGCCAAACTTATAATTTTCCAAAATAGAATTTTTCCTCAGGATGAGAATTTGTAAGGATACGAGTGCAGGGCAACTGGAAGACTGTGTCTTACTTTATATGTATATTTTCAAAGACTCAAACACAATACAAGCAAAAATATGAGGATAGAATAAGCAAGAAAGACAGTAGGGGGGAGAGGCTAACATGGCGGCGAAGGGACTGCATCACCCCAGGGCGCCGCGTCACTAAGTAGGAGAAAGACGATGCAAAACGGCTGAAGGATATCTTTGGGAAGTTCAAGTGAAATTGAGGTGCTCCAGAATCTAGTGGACAGATTTCCATCGTGCGAAGTTCGGCTCTGAGAGCTCCATTTCCCCGCACCGAGGGTCGCATAACCTGACAGGCGATCGCCCCGCGGCTGGAGTCTGTGGCGCGCGCCGGGGAGCGGCAGGGTGCCGGAGCGGGGGAACAGCGATACGGATCCGGGGGGGCTCCCGCCTGTGGTACATCGGAGCCCTTAGCGCTGAGTTCCGGCTTTGAAACAGAGGAGAGAAGAGGCCCAGTTTGGCTCCAGACACCGGTCGGACCACAGTGGAGAACAGCAGCCGCCATTTCGGAGAGATGATGTAATCATCCCCGTGTTCTACTGATCTCAGCCCATTCAACTACCAACAGGTGATAACAGGATGGTATTTGCCTGCTTCTAGCAGACAGATTTTCTGCTCAGGCTCGGGGCGGGGGTTCTTGTGGAGAATACTCCTAGAGGCTCGTGCCTGGCAAGGCGTGCGCCGGGCACTGAGCAGCTGGATTCGGGTTCCCGGGGCTAACCTGGCCCAGGTCTGAGGAAACTGCGGAGACTGCCGGCGGAGGCCAGCTCCAAGTGGAGCGTGCGCTGAGCTTGGGGCGACTGGGTTCTGACTCCCGGAACAGTTTTGGCCTGGGGCTGGGAAACCCGTGGCGTCGCTCCCTGGAGCCAGCTCCCAGCGGAGAGTGTATCAGATCAGAGAGGCGGGGTTCCGGCTACCTAAGCTGCTTTGGCCCAAGGCTAGGGAACCGGCGGTGACTGCTTCTCAATCAGGGTCCGGCGGGGTGTTGTAGGGACAGAGTGGATCTTCCTCCTGCGCCCAGAGCAGTCCAAGTGACCCGCCGGCGTGGTGCCATGACACCCCAAACGCAGCTGGGGCTGAAGAGAGCAGCCGCCCACGCATAGAATAGGACCAGCGATTCCGCGGCGCAGCAGCCAAGTAACCTCATTTGGAGTAGGGGCTGTGCGGAGCTGCCATCCGAGCAAGCAGGGCAGGCAGACCTGCCGCCAACTGGCAAGACAGGCCAGGTAGCTTGCCAGCGGGGTGGACACGTAACACCGAGGCAGTCGCGTCACACTGGTTGGAGTGGGGGTGGAGCAGGGTCGCCGCCCGGGTCCGGAGGGGGCTCAGCGACCCGTTGGAGAGGTAGTTAGGTACCCCCATTGGGAGTGGGGGCTGTGCAGAACTGCGACCCACCGGCCTAGAGGTCTGCCAGCGCGGTAGACTCGTCACACCAATTGGAGCGGGGGGCCCAGCTGAGCCGCCACCCACATCCAGATCAGGACCAAGGATCCCAGGGCGTGGTAGTTAAGTTACCACAATTGGAGTGGGGGCAGAGCAAAGCCACCACCCGTGCCCGCAGCGGGGGCAGACCTGCGACCGATCAGCGGGGTAGACAGACCACAATAATTAGAGGAGGAGCACAGCCAATACCCGCCCTGCAAGGGAGACTTCCCAACTATACAAGAGCAACATTAATAAATAGGGGGTAAATTTCAAAAACACAACAGTGGCACCAAGCAGAAAGAAACGTCAGCAGTATGAAAAGACAAGGAAAGAAAGGACCACAAGCAATGCAGGTCAACTCAACTTTAGAAGAGGTAATAGCTGCAACAGATGGAATGTCAGATAAAGACATCAGGATTTATATGCTTCAGATGATCTGGAGTCTCAAGGAAGACATGAGACAGCAAAATCAGACAATGAAAGATCACATTGACAAACAAATCCAGGAAGTAAAAGATCAATTTCACAGGGAGATAGAGGTAATAAAAAACAAACAAATAGAAATTCTAGAAATGCAGGAAGCTATAAACCAACTTAAAAACTCAATTGAGAATACTACCAGCAGAGTAGATCACTTAGAAGAGAGAACATCAGACAATGAAGACAAAGTATTTCAACTGGAAAAGAACATAGACAGCTCAGCAAGTCTGCTAAGAAACCATGAGCAGAACATCCAAGAATTATGGGATAATATCAAAAGACCAAATTTAAGAGTCATTGGGATACAGGAAGGCACAGAGCTCCAAACCAAAGGAATAAAAAGTCTTTTCAGTGAAATAATACGAGAAAACTTCCCAGACTTGAAGAATGAGACAGAATCCCAAATCCTAGAAGCCTACAGGACGCCGAATGTGCAAAATCTTAAGAGATCCACACCTAGACACATTATAATGAAAATGTCCAACATACAGAATAAGGAGAGAATTTTAAAAGCTGCAAGAGAAAGAAAGCAGATTACATTTAGGGGTAAACCAATCAGGATAACAGCTGATCTCTCAACACAGACTCTGAAAGCTAGAAGATCCTGGAATAACATATTTCAAACACTGAAAGAAAATGGGTTCCAACCAAGAATCGTGTATCCGGCGAAATTAAGCTTCAGATTAGAAGATGAAATTAAAACCTTCCACAATAAACAAAAGTTAAAAGAATTCGCAGCTAGAAAACCATCTCTTCAAAAAATCCTTGGCAAAACATTACAGGAAGAGGAAATGGAAAATAACTTTGAAAACCAACAATGGGAGGTAGGACAGTAAAGGGGGGAAAGTAGTCAAAGAGGATAACAAATCAGGTTTAGTAACATCAATAAACAAATATGGATAGAAGAACAAACCATATCTCAATAATAACCCTAAATGTTAATGGCTTAAACTCACCAATTAAGAGACACAGGCTAGTAGAATGGATCAAAAAACAAGACCCAACAATATGCTGTCTACAGGAGACGCATTTGATAGGAAAAGATATACATAGACTGAAGGTGAAAGGTTGGGAAAAATCATATCACTCATATGGACCGCGGAAACAAGCAGGAGTGTCCATACTCATATCTAATAAAATAGATTTCAAGCCAAAGCTAATCAAAAGGGATATAGAAGGACACTTCATACTGCTCAAGGGAACCATACACCAACAAGACATAACAATCATAAATATATATGCCCCAAATAATGGTGCAGCTGTGTTCATCAAGCAAACTCTTCTCAAGTTCAAGAGTCTAATAGACCAACATACAATAATCATGGGAGACTTCAACACACCTCTCTCACCACTGGACAGATCTTCCAAACAAAAGTTAAATAAGGAAACTATAGAACTCAATAACACAATTAACAACCTAGACTTAATTGACATATATAGACTATACCACCCAACATCAAGTAGCTACACTTTTTTCTCAGCAGCACATGGAACCTTCTCAAAAATAGACCATATACTATGTCACAGGGCAACTCTTAGACAATACAAAGGGGTAGAGATAATACCATGCATCTTATCTGATCATAATGGAATGAAACTGAAAATCAATGATAAAAGAAGAAAGGAAAAATCAAGCATCACCTGGAGAATGAACAATAGGTTGCTGAGTGATCAATGGGTTTTAGAAGACATCAAGGAGGAAATTAAAAAATTCCTAGAGTTAAATGAAAACACAGACACAACATATCGGAATCTATGGGACACATTGAAAGCAGTTCTAAGAGGAAAATTCATTGCTTGGAGTTCATTCCTCAAAAAAAGAAAAAACCAACAAATAAATGATCTCATACTTCATCTCAAAATCCTAGAAAAAGAAGAGCAAAACAACAGCAAAAGAAGTAGAAGGCAAGAAATAATTAAAATCAGAGCTGAAATTAATGAAATTGAAACAAAAGAAACAATTGAAAAAATTGACAAAACTAAAAGCTGGTTCTTTGAAAAAATAAATAAAATTGACAGACCCTTAGCCATGCTAACGAAGAGAAGAAGAGAGAGAACCCAAATTACTAGCATACGGGATGAAAAAGGCAATATCACAACAGACACTTCAGAAATACAGAAGATAATCAGAAATTACTTTGAATCCTTATACTCCAATAAAATAGAAGATACTGAAGGCATAGATAAATTCCTTGAGTCCTATGATCTGCCCAGATTGAGCCAGGAGGATATAGACAACCTAAACAGACCAATAACAATAGAGGAAATAGAAGAAACCATCAAAAGACTACCAACTAAGAAAAGCCCAGGACCGGATGGGTATACAGCAGAGTTTTACAAAACCTTTAAAGAGGAACTAACACCAATACTTTTCAAGCTATTTCAGGAAATAGAAAAAGAGGGAGAACTTCCAAATTCATTCTACGAGGCCAACATCACCCTGATTCCGAAACCAGACAAAGACACGTCAAAGAAGGAAAACTACAGACCAATATCTCTAATGAACCTTGACGCAAAAATCCTCAATAAAATTCTGGCGAATCGGATTCAAATACATATCAAAAAAATTATACATCATGATCAAGTAGGATTCATCCCTGGGATGCAAGGCTGGTTTAATATACGGAAATCAATAAATGTTATCCACCACATCAATAGACTTAAAAATAAGAACCATATGATCATCTCAATAGATGCAGAAAAAGCATTCGACAAAGTACAGCATCCCTTTATGTTCAAAACGCTAGAAAAATTAGGGATAACAGGATCATACCTCAACATTGTAAAAGCAATCTATGATAAGCCACAGGCCAGCATCATTCTGAATGGAGAAAAATTGAAGGCATTCCCTCTAAGATCTGGTACAAGACAGGGATGCCCTCTCTCACCACTTCTGTTCAACATAGTCCTCGAAACACTGGCTAGAGCAATTAGACAGACAAAAGAAATTAAAGGCATAAAAATAGGAAAAGAAGAACTTAAATTATCACTATTTGCAGATGATATGATTCTATACCTAGCAGACCCAAAAGGGTCTACAAAGAAGCTATTAGAGCTAATAAATGAATTCAGCAAAGTGGCAGGATATAAGATCAACACGCATAAATCAAAGGCATTCCTGTATATGAGCGACAAATCCTCTGAAACGGAAATGAGGACAACTACTCCATTCACAATATCCCCCCAAAAAATAAAATACTTGGGAATCAACCTAACAAAAGAGGTGAAAGATTTATACAATGAAAATTACAGAACCCTAAAGAAAGACATAGAAGAAGACCTTAGAAGATGGAAAAATATACCCTGCTCATGGATAGGCAGAACTAACATCATCAAAATGGCGATATTACCAAAAGTTCTCTATAAGTTCAATGCAATGCCAATCAAAATCCCAACAGCATATCTTGTAGAAATAGATAAAAGAATCATGAAATTCATATGGAATAATAAAAGACCCAGAATAGCAAAAACAATACTAAGCAGAAAGTGTGAATCAGGCGGTATAGCGATACCAGACTTCAAACTATACTACAGAGCAATAGTAACAAAAACAGCATGGTACTGGTACCAAAACAGGCGGGTGGACCAATGGTACAGAATAGAGGACACAGTAACCAATCCACAAAACTACAACTATCTTATATTTGATAAAGGGGCTAAAAGCATGCAATGGAGGAAGGATAGCATCTTCAACAAATGGTGCTGGGAAAACTGGAAATCCATTTGCACCAAAATGAATCTGAATCCCTATCTCTCGCCGTGCACAAAAGTTAACTCAAAATGGATCAAGGAGCTTGATATTAAATCAGAGACACGGCATCTGATAGAAGAAAAAGTTGGTTATGATCTACACGCTGTGGGATCGGGCTCCAAATTCCTCAATAGGACACCCATAGCGCTAGAGTTAACAAATAGAATCAACAAATGGGACTTACTCAAACTAAAAAGTTTTTTCTCAGCAAAAGAAACAATAAGAGAGATAAACAGGGAGCCTACATCCTGGGAACAAATCTTTACTCCACACACTTCAGATAGAGCCCTAATAACCAGAATATACAAAGAACTCAAAAAATTAGACAATAAGATAACAAATAACCCAATCAATAAATGGGCCAAGGACCTGAACAGACACTTCTCAGAGGAGGACATACAATCAATCAACAAGTACATGAAAAAATGCTCACCATCGCTAGCAGTCAGAGAAATGCAAATCAAAACTACCCTAAGATACCATCTCACTCCAGTAAGTCTGGCAGCCATTAGGAAGTCAAACAACAATAAGTGCTGGAGAGGATGCGGGGAAAAGGGCACTCTTGTTCATTGCTGGTGGGACTGCAAACTGGTGCAGCCAATTTGGAACCACCATTTGACCCAGCTATTCCCCTTCTCGGTCTATTCCCTAAAGCCCTAACAAGAGCATGCTACAGGGACACTGCTACATCGATGTTCATAGCAGCTCAATTCACGATAGCAAGACTGTGGAACCAGCCTAGATGCCCTTCAATAGATGAATGGATAAAAAAAATGTGGCATTTATATACAATGGAGTATTATTCTGCATTAAAAAATGACAAAATCATAGAATTTGGAGGGAAATGGATGGCATTAGAGCAGATTATGCTAAGTGAAGCTAGTCAATCTTTAAAAAACAAATACCAAATGACTCCTTTGATATAAGGGGAGTTAACAAGGACAGGGTGGGGACGAAGAGCTTGAGAAGAATATTTACATTAAACAGGGATGAGAGGTGGGAGGGAAAGGGAGTGAGAAGGGAAAGTGCATGGAAATGGAAGGCGATCCTCAGGGTTATACAAAATGTCATATAAGAGGAATGGAGGGGTAAGACAAGATAATACAAATGGAAGAAATGATTTACAGTAAAAGGGGTAGAGAGAGAAAAGGGGAGGGGGGGAGGGGAGGGAAGGGGAGGGGAGGGGGGATAGTAGAGAATAGGACAGACAGCAGAATACATCAGACACTAGAAAGGCAATATGTCAATCAATGGAAGGGTAACTGATGTGATACAGCAATTTGTATACGGGGTAAAAGGGGGAGTTCATAATCCACTTGAATCAAACCGTGTAATATGATGTATTAAGAACTATGTAATGTTATGAACGACCAATAAAAAAAAAAATAAAAAAAAAAAAAGAAAGACAGTAGGGCAGTCTGCTCATATGGATTTAAAAAGTTATCCTCTTTTTGGTCATGGCTCAAATTGGGTTTCACTCACTTGTAACCAAAAGAGGTCTGATATATCCCTCCTTCCATGTTTCTAAATCCCATCCAATTCTTTTAGGATCTCCTATAGACCCTGGATTATGCTTTCCCCTTACCAAAATATTTCCTCATTTTTACTTCAGTGACTTCTTCAGTCTGCCTTGAAAAATTCTCTTGTCTGGATCCCTCATCTTGAAATAAGTCTTCCTATGCCTCTTATGCCCCTCAAGTTACACTCATATTTCTTTCCAGCTATTTACAGAAAAACTTTCTGAATATGGTTTTATTTTCTCAACTCTTGTGCCTTAATCTCCTCTAAAATGAGCTGTTCTCAGTTTTCTGCAATACACACTCAAGGAGATTTCAAAAGTCCTTAGACTTCTGTTCTTCATTTTTCTTTCCTGTCATTTCAAATATCCATCAGAATTTATATCCTATATCATAAAGTATTAACTACAACAGTCTGAGAACTTGTCCCTCTGTTCATTCTCTGCCTTTCCTTCCTCTGGTTCAAGGGGCAATACAGATTGGGCACTGTGCAAAAATATACAGTTTTAGGTTTGGAACTTATATGAAATTAATAACATCTTAACTGCTAAGTTGCTTGGAGAATGAAGGAAATAATCTTTTATCCAGTATATTCCAATCATTTCAATAACATCCTATGCAAAACATGTTTCCAAATCTTTTATTCACTGTAATCCACATGTCAATTGTTAACATTTCTATGCTAATATTATAATTCCTAAATTCTAAGCATAATTAAAAATTAACTGAATCGAATGAGATTATATATGCAAATAAGTTTACATTATGACATTATGCCAAAGATCCTTTCTCTAAAACTCTCAGAAATGAAGTCAAATTCTATAAAGCCCAAGCTTAATCAAGGGTGATGAAACTAATTAGGACAAGACATCACCCTGCATTATGTTTAGATACTGGCAATAGGAAAGACCAATACAATTATAGTGCGGAAATAGCCATTCAGACCTGATGATGCCATGTGCAATTGGCTCATGACAAGAAATTTATGACACAAAGACAAATCAGGAAGAAACATTCTCCTAATTCATCTGTGACTAAGAAGTTTGAAAATAGGGGAAATAAAAACTTTGTGGATTTTTCTCATGAAAAATCTGTTTTCAGGCATCATTAACTATAGAAAAGTAAATGGGAAAATTGTTATTTTCTGTTAAAAAGACAAGTATTATTTTAGTCATCTTTGTATTATTGTGACCCAAAAACATGACAAGAACAACTTCAAGAGCAAAAAGTTTATTTTGGCTCATGGTTTCAGAGGTTCAGTCCATGGTCAGCAGACTCCATAGCTCTGGTCCTAGATAAGGCAGAACTTCATGGTGGAAGGACATGGCAGAGGAATGCAACTCAAGACACAGCAGCCAGGAAGCAGAAAGACTGGACAAAGGTAAAACAGGTTTCCTGTAAACTTTTAAGTGAAAGAAGAGAGGTATTACTGAAAGCCTTGAATGACTCAAAAGCATATTCCTCTGCCTGGGAAGGGAAATCAGGAATGGTTATCAGAGGGGATTTTCTCAGAGAAGTTGAAAAGATCCTATATAAATAAAAAGACCAACTTTCTAAGATAAATATAGAAGATCAATTTCAGTTTATCTGATCTGGATATAGATTGTTAGGAAGAAGACATGTCAATGTCTCAATATGTTGTTAAAATTCACTGGCAAAATAATAGAACAAAAATTACCATCCCTAAGGAAAACACTTGGGTCACTCACATGGTTTAAAGAGTATTTCCCTGTACTGTATGGTGCATCCCAAGTGGAGAAAAGGTTGACATACAAACAAAAAGGTGAGATTCCTAATCTTGGATTCTGCCTTATTGCATGTTGATTAAATTTTCTACCTACTTTCATTGTAGACAATCATATGTTCTATGTTGTAGTGGAAACCATAAATGTGAGGTTTTCTTCAAATCATGTGGATGAAATTGAATCTGTAATTCAGCAATTCCTAATGAGTTAGTTTCTACCTGATACTAAGAGTTTATGTTTTGATAAGTGTCTTTAAAAATTCATTTACAAAGATATACTTTCTCAATGAATAATTTATTTTGTAGATATGTAATTCATGTGAGAAATGAGCAAGGAAAAAAAAAAGCCTGGCATAGGCTTTATCTCATAAGCTCTTTCTCCTTTATCCATAGATTTGTGTGGTCCCCTAAAACTCACTACAAGTACCACAGCTGTAGACTCATGTCTTTAGGAGTACGTATAATATGCACACTTTGATGCTCTTATTGCTTAAGAAGAATATTTTCCAGCTGTGCTTTTGTGTTAAAGGAAATGACTCTATCAGTATAAAACTCTCTGCCATCAAAACCCTTGAGGATGCCGTGGCATATGGTGCATCTTCAGTGGAGTTTAGAATGGTGAGGATGACCCATGGTTACTTCTATGGGGAGAAAGGTACAGCTTCACTTCACTCCAGGAGTCACAGTAAAAAAGTATAAATTTGCTTCACACAATAAGAACATAAATGCCTTTGCCAACCTTTTGGTAATATCTTTTCCTCAAGCTGGCAAACAAAATTCAACAGATGCTTCCCCAGATGACTCCACACTGATGAGCATTATATATGCAATCTATCTCATATGATTGCACAACATAGATCATCATAGACATTGCATGTTTCACAGTCTGTCTGCCAACTGATCTATGATTCTTGAGGCTTCCTGGGCATGAAATCACTGTGCATTTGATGGTCTGCCCAAGAATCCAGGCGGGACAAATAAAATTTGTGACCACAAGTCTTGATGTCCCTGATTTATCAGTATATGATAGGTGAGAGGGATGAGTTCTGAACAAACTGCCTTATAGTGGATAGCACAGACCAAGGAGAAGACAAGAAAAACTCAGATAACTTGACCAGAAGAAATTTAAAAGTTTAGGTAATAAAAACCTCCTTTGCTTTGTGGTAACTATAAAAGCCCTGTGCATCCAACTGGAAATACATTGGCCCTTGCTGGATTGGCATTTGCTTGACCTCTGTGCTGGTGCTCCTTCCAGGTTACCTATGGAACAATAAGCACAGTAAGAGAAGGAGGTCTGAAGTGCAAATCTAGGAGCCCTAGTTTCAAATTCTGCATCTGCTCCTTATTAGTTGTATATCACCTTTGGCATCTTAATCAATTTGAAATATATAAAAATAATGACTGTTTTATGTGGCACTTTACTATGTCTTACCCTTTATGAAAAGGTCATAAAGACAGAGACATAAAAGACTTATCATCTAATTTAAACTCCACCATAACATGAGAAATGGGAAACTTGTAGCTCCATTTTAAAATAAGGGAAAAAAAGCTTAGAGAATTTGAATTTTCTGGCCAAGATATACAACAAATACATCATAAGTCTTTTTCAAATGTTTCTTACACATCCAGGCTACCTCTGCCTAAAATCAAACCCTAGTTTCTATTGCCTAAAATAAAGCAAAAGCCTCTTGGAGATCAATAAAAGGGAAAATTCAAAATTCAGCTCTAAGTTTCATCATTTGGAAAGTGGATAATATTGGTAATGTTGTTAACCAGAATATATTTAATAGGATGTGGTGTGTGTGTGTGTCCTAGTACATTGGAAAGAGATGATTGTGTTTTCCCTAATGCAGTGGAAAGAGATGATTTCAGTTAATAGAAAGTGTTGCTGTCCTGTAGAATACATAAGTGGGTTATGATCACTAGACAAGCAGACATAGATGGTCTCTGACTTCTGGACCGAACTTGACAATACACCATATAAGTGCAGTACATTAAAAGGAGAGAAAGAAATGTACCAAACAATATAAAGAATCTAAACTAGAAATGAATCAATACTATAGAAAAGGAAATCTTTCTCATAATTACTCCATGATGATATGATAAAAATTTAACACATTGAATTAGGAAAATAAAATCTCAAGTTACATAATAAAATAAAAGAATAAGATACAAAGAGGTACATTAAGGAAAACAGTTGCAGACAAAAGCTATCTACTGTGGTCAAAATGTTTGTGTCTCCTCAAAATTCATAGAATAAAGCTCATCACCCACATGATAGTATTAGAAGGTGGGGCCTGTGTGGGGCCTGTGTGAGGCGATTAGCTCATAAAAGCACCGCCCTCATGAATGAAATTAGCATCTATTTAAATGAGGTCCCAAAGGGCTTCCTTACCCCTTTTCACAGTTTGAGGAAACAAGGAGAAGCTGGCTATCCATTGAACCAGAAAGCAGATCCATACCACACACTAAATCAAGTGGCACCTTGATATGGGCTTCCCAGTCCCTTGAAATGCAAAAAAAAAAAAAAAAAAAATAGTATGTTTGTAAACAAACTACCCAGTTTATGGTATTTTGTTGAAGTGGTCTAAACCAACTAAGATATCATCTTAACTAATGAGAATGTCTAGGTTAGAACAAAATAAGAAAACAAATACAGATATTTAGAATTGGAAAAACTGAGGTAGAGGAAATATTCTCATTATAAAAAATGAATGCAGATGTAAAGTATCTGAATTCTAAGAATTTAGAGAGAAGCAAATGATATTTTAACAAGTAAAGATGTTTCATTATAATGCTTTCGCTATAGTAAGGAACTCATCCATAAAATGAATGAATAACACACTTACTCAACTATGCACTTTAAGAAAATTTCCTTGGGAAAAGAAGAGAGAAAAACTGCAGCTCAAAAGAGCATACATGAAATATCAACATAGAGCAATCACTCCAAGACATACTGTATTAAGCAGTTGAACTTCAAAGATAAATAATAAGTTTTTCAAGTATAAAGACATGCTCGTGGTTTCGTCTGGGAAGGCAGAAAAAGGGTGGTGTGGTCTTGCAGAGACAGGCCTACATGAATAGACAACATGGGAGCACTTCCTGATCTGAGGCAGACACAGCCCAAAACCACTAAGAACAATTCAACTAGCATGGATAATAAATTAGTAAAGATGAATGTGGGCTGCTAGAAGAGTATGTGGGCCCATGGGGATAAAGATACAAGGGGAGCTAGCACTGGCTTACTGACTTTGTTTTGCTCCATGATTGATCCCCACTTACTGAGAGCACTGATGTGTCCTTCATGCAGCATTTCAGGAGAGGGAACTGCAGCTGCTCCAGAGAGGATAAAAATCTCCATTGGGAGCCTTCCACCCATCACGTCTACAGAATAGAAGATTTAATTTGGAGGAGAAAGGTAAAACAATCTTAGTGCATACGACACTGGTAAAAACACAGCAGGTACAGAACGGGAGATGAAAAAAATTTTACCATCAAGGAGTTACAGGAATTCATGCTGCCTCCATAATTATGGCTGAGGGAAAAACATGAACACTAAAAAGGCTATACACTGAAACCCAGGACCACAGAGCCTGCCTAAGAATAAAGCTTAATCAGAATAGTAAAAATGTAACTTTCTACCACCTCCAGCACCAGACTAATAAGAGTGCCACATCACCCTGATCATGGTAACACACAACCATAATCCCAAAGTACTGTGAAAACAGAGGCAGGGGGATGGCAAGTTGGAGGCTAGCCTATGCAACTTAGGGAGACCCTAACTCAAACTAAAAAAAATAAAATGGCTGGAAACATAGCTCAGTGATAAAGTGCTTGTCTACCATACATGTCAAAGGCCCTGGATTTAATTCAAGAATCACTAAAAAAAAAAAAAAAAAAGGTAAAAGAACGTGATATCACACAAAGAGCATGGAGAGAGGTGATAGGTGGCTATCAGAATCCTTCTGGCTTATCAGCCCACATTCTAAACACAAAGTATCACTCAGGTATTTGTTGCATGTGTTACACTGGGGATAAACAATTGTTATAGTTTGGATCTGGAATCCCCAAAGTCATTGAAGGTTTGGTCCCCAATGCAGCATTGTTCAGAGGTGGGATTTTCAGGAAGTAATTGGATCATGAGGGGGGTAACCTCACCAATGGATTAAACCATTGATAGATTCATAGCAGAATGGCATGTTGGGAGGTGGTGGAATCTGCCAGAAGTGGTACATAGTTGAAGTCAATAACTACTTGGGGGCATGCATGACTTTAGGAGCTATATCCTGTCCCAGGTCCAGGCCCCTCCCTTTATTTCCCCCTCTCCTCCTCCCTCTACCCCCTCTTTCACCTCTCTCTGTCTCTCTCTCTCTCTCTCTCTCTCTCTCTCTCTCTCTCTCTCTCTCTCTCTCCTTCCTAACTACCATGAACTGAGCAACTTTCGTCCATCAAGTCCTTTCACCATGATGTTCTGCCTTGCCTTGGGCTCAAACTAATGAAATCAACTGACTGAAACCTCTGATACTGTCCTTTAGGTTGATTTTCTCAGGTATTTTGTCACAGCAAATAAAAGTTGATTAATACAACAAATGTCCAGTCCAACATACTACAGACTAAAAATGATCTACTGTCCTACACAAGAATGACTACTAACAACAAATAATTCCTAAACATAAGAAATAAAAACAAAACAAAACATCCCAAAAGCCAAAAGAATCAACACAGCTAGACACAAATCTGGCACCATTGTCAAAACTATCAGAGAATTTAAAATAACTATATAATGTGTTAAAGAACCTAACTTTAAAAAAGTAGACAATTTGCTAATTTTAAAAGTAGACAACATAGAGTATACTTTTAAACACATACTAAAGCAGTAAATTTAGAAACTCATTCAAAAGATAGAATCAGCCAGGCCTCAAACTCATGTAAACATTCAAAAACAGTAAAAATGGATTGGTATTTACAAAGTCCTAAGAGCAGAAACTGTAACACATTATACCCACATTATAACAAATAAGATATTATCCAGATGTTGATGCCAACAAAAAAAATCACAAATATGCTACCTATATCCCCTGTTAGGAAAAAATAATAAAATCCATCCAGTTTAAATTAATATATATAGTTGAGAAATAAAGATACTATATTAAAAGGAACAGAAGTGAATACTGAATTCATTCTATAAAAGTATTCATTCAACTCAGTAAATACTATTGAGATAAATAAAATTTCACTGAATAAATACAAAGTGTCTATTATCTTCCAGGCATTACTCTGAAGGATGAAATAGAAAAGTGAAAACAAACAAAAACCTTGGTGTGACTGAGTCTGACCCAGTTAGACATAAAATTGTCAAATAACCAAGAGCATTATGGTTGCAAACACTGATGGGAAATGTCATAATTGTAGAAAGTTACATGCCAATTTTATAAGCAAAAAGTATAAAGACATATGGATAAGAAAGCTGAGAAATGTGTTGAAAACCTTAAATTCTTCTTATTCATGACAGCATTTTCATTGTTTAAAATTATAAATATAATGCTTTATAAAACACAGTGACTTAAGTCTTAATCATTTTCATAAATTTTTTCTTTATAAGGAATTTTTAAATTGTTTTTTAGAGACTCAAGGTATTTAAGACTCAATAGTTCATTTCACTTCAGTCTCTTTGCCTGTTGATTTCAACCAAAAGTAAAATTTATATTCATTTATTTTTAAGTCATCTATATTACCCAATATTTATTAAAATTATCTTTGTATTTTTTATCTGGATTATATCTGGGACAATGTCTGCCTAGAGTATTGAGGTTTATTCTTAAACAGGGGTAGTTGCTGTTTTATTTTTAATTTTATTTGTGTGTGTGTGTGTGTGTTTTAATTCTCTACAACAAGCCTACATTATTTTTGATAAAAGACAGGATAGCAATTTTTCTTTTAAAAACAACAAAAAAAGTTGTTACTAGATGGCAGGAGTACAAATGATGGTTAATTTATTTTTATTTTCCTATATTTTTAATTTGCAAAAAATAAATAGATTTCAATTAAAAAGCAATGTAAAATGCCAAGCGACATTCCATATGATAATGTTTTAATAAATGGAAAGGCTGTCAGGCTGGGACATACATGGACTTCCAGAGAACACCTAACAGGAGTACCCAAGAAGAGTCAGTAAGGGACCTTCTCTTCATCTTTTTTCAACACTAAGGTCAAAGTTTCAACCTTTGAGAAATGCTTGCTCATTTCAGAGTAGTGATGGACAGAAGATCCACACGGGGAGCCCAGACTGCTGTCTGTCTGGCCTGCTCCAAGAAATGCACGTAGTTATTACAGCTTGCTTCCCAAGTGGTCTGTATTGTTTCCACACAGAATCCTATATGCTGGAACTGGAACTGAACCAGACTAACACCTAGACTACTGTTTTTTTTTTTTTTTTTTTTTTTTTTTTTAATTCCTGAAAGGAGACATATATCATTTCCTTTAAAATATTATCATTTAATAAGCCTTAGCCACGCTGCCCAGGAACTTCTGTTCATCTCTGTCTGAGGGAAGTTAATGGCTACTGGGAACCCTTTCCAGGAAACAGTTAAAAGGAAACAGGGAATGCGTCCAGGTTCCCTTTCATTGTTTTTGTCAACTGATAGCACAAATCCTCTTGAAACCTGCAGCTCATCCTGCTCATTATCTAAAGTGGAACAAAAACTGCCATTAGTGTTCCAAAGGGGGCTGGGGCGGGAGGGTAGAGAGACGAGAAGCTTTATAATGTGGAACATTTAGTTCAGGCTCGAAAACGTCTGAAGTGAAGTTTTTAAAAAGAATCGTAGCAAAAAATAGATTGCATATTTTCATAAAGTAAATTTTGCAGTTAAGATATAGATTCAAAAGAGAGCAGTTCTTGTTATCTTCAGAATGTGCCTTGTATTGTGAATATTCTGTCAGATTCTGCCTATACATGAATAGCAACCCTTTAAATTCTATGGCCATAAGAAGATTTCTTTTTAAAACAATAGTGAAAGTCATCAATTAGCAATGAAAAAAAAAATGAAAGCCATTCCTCATCCAGCAGGGATGCCTTTTAATGCTTTCTTGTCAGATCCCTATGGCTCATGTGCTCTGTCAGTTACTTTAGGTCTCTGACATGGAACGTTTCTTTCAAAAGGTCATCCCTACATGGCATTTTCCCCCATTTATTTTTAGATGTTCTAACCCTAGTAAATTTAACCACCTAGCCGCCTGAGAGTCACACATATTTTATGTGCTGCTAAAGCTTGGGTTGAATTAAACCTACACCTTCATGAATGCTTTCCACAGGACATCTCTGCAGCTGCCACTGCCAACTCAAAATTCGTCTACATCCAAGGTACTTGGTTTACATGGCATCAGGATAATTAAAGAGTGCACCATTATTTGATTTTAAACTCTTGGTCAAAGCAGGACCTGTTATGCATTTTCAACCAATAAAAGGTCAACACTAACTCTTGATGCATGAACATAGGAACAGCCCCAGAGCACTTCACAGTACAATCTGCACAATTTCCTTCCTACTTTAGTATAACTGCAGTTTCTCTGGGACCTGCACGCCTACCCAAAGTCACCTTGCAAGTCAACTTTTGCCTTTCCCACTAGGGTGAAAGTAAAGCAGACTGTAGCGTTAAGCACATTCTAAGTTTTGGAGGCTTATAAGCACTCAGAACCTGTTTGAGGAGGATCAGGGTCGAGAGGCTTAAGCCTCTGAATCCACTTGGGATCACACCTGAAGCAAACTGAAGACATCTGCAGTCATTGTGGCCCAACACACGGGAGGAGGGTGACTGGTTTCTGCAATAATTTGAAGCAATATAAATATTTTCTGCACATAGCGATTACATCATCTAGTCTGATTAGGGCCCAAGCTGCACCACCATTAATATGCCCTATTAGTATTTCAGTGTGTGCGTGTGATGTGTATGTCTGTGTGTGTGTGTGAGGCAGGTATCACTGTGTTTAAGTTAAGAGGTAGATTTGGTCAGGGACTGGGAATTAGTATTCCAACAATTACATGTGATTAAATTTAATAAATGTTTATATAGCCACATGTACCCCTGTATGTCCTATTCAAGATACCATGTTTCATAGTGGAGGCAGTGAGGCACAGTGACATTCATGAGACATTTTAAAGATCTTAAAATGTAAAGGAACAGAAAATAATATTTTTTTAAATAAGAGAAACATGAGTGAGAGTTGAAATTTAAATTCCATAGGCACAATAAATATTCAATTCTTGTTTTAGCTCTCTAGGTGTATGAAAGAAAATCAAAAACTAACAAAGAAAAGGAGGGTAGAGAGAAAGAGTGAGAAGGTGGAGGGAGAAGAGAAACCTGAGGAGGGATGTACATGGACTGAGGTTGACACAGAAGACAAAATAAGGGGGAAATAATATGCAAGAAATTCAGAAGAGAGAAAAGGGCAATGGGAAAGACTAAATTAGAGGCAGACAGAATGGAGAAAGTGAGACAGGGAAGGAGAGAGATGGAAACTGAGACTGACCAAGATAGAGGCAACAGAGAAAAGCGTTTTTGATTCTGAAGCATTAGGCAGAAATAAATTGCCACTGCTCTTTTGCAGGGTGGGTTTAGAAAACATAATCAGTCCTCTTTGAAGTCCTGAGTGAGCTCTGGTCATAGTCCAGAGGGTCCCCTGTGAGTTTGTAGCTACACTAGCCCTGTAAAAAGAAACATTTTCTCAGAGTTGCCCAGGTAGGACTAGTGGGATTACTCCCTAGAGGGTACTCCATGAAAAGAAAAATAGGTAAGATCTGGATTTGACTGAGAGATTTCCTACAAATGATTCAAGCAAGGTTTTTATAAGACTCTTTGAATGTGCAAATCTCTACTTCATATTTCTCAACAGCAGCACTGTTGACATTTCAAACAGGATAATTCTTTCTTGTGGCAGGGTTGTCCGTGTATTGTAGGATTTTAGTTAGCTGAATTCCTGGCCTCTGTAGACCAGATGCCAGTAGCACCTGCCTATAGTGCAATCCAAAACCACACCAGACATTGCCAAATGTCCCCAGGGAGTGAGAGGTGGTGCAAAATCATTCTGTGGAGCACCACTGTTCCTATGTATTGGCATCATTGAATTTCTATAGTCAGGCAGCAAAGGGTAGGAAATATTTTCTAGGTAAGGTGCCATACTGCACAGAAATAAAGCTTATTGAAATTATAATTCAGTTCCAGTTTCCCCTCACCCACCATCATAATCCCATTATGTCCCACTTCTAGGCCAGCCTGGGACTTCTGGTCTACCTAGAGTTTGGGGCTAGTCACCAGAGCACCAATCTGCAGCCAAGACTGTTATTTGGGTCCTTCCTATCAACTGAGGATTTAGGATACTGGCCACTGCATCAAATAGGCCAACAGGTATACTGAATAACAAATGCTTAAGAGTTGGATTAACTATGGGACAGCAGGGAGCATGATTTTCTGGCACAGAATCCTCCATTAGAGTACCATTTTCCTCTCAGGCCTTCTATTTGAAAGCCCTCAGGGAACATTAAAACCCTTGCATAGCAGGCACCTAGCTTTGCCTGAGTTGAATTAGGTTGCACAATCTCTATATTACCCCCCTGGATATTAGCCACAGGCAATCGAGACACAAAGCAAAGCAGGATGCAAGCCAGGTTCTGAGGATATAAGCCGACTCCAAAAAAGGAACACCAACTCCCAAAACACCCATTGAACTTTACCATAGACAGGTCCTTTAGTTTTGCTGTTTTATTTGAATAGCTCCATGGCAAGGCACAGCCAGCATGACACCATTACATTATCTTTCCATAAGTCACTACCTTGATTAGGACACCAGCTTTGTGTTAGCCTTTACCCCGTGGTTTGTGTTCTTTACTTTGTTTCTGTTTTTGTTTTTCTGTATATAGATGTCTTTTAAGTAAAGCACTTTTTAGTGTGGAGAAGACGAATTTAAGTACAAGATAACCGTATTTATATTGGTTGCGGGGGGGGGGGGGGGGGGGGAATATGAGAAACACACACATGATTAGAAAGCTCAAACTCTACCCACACAGTACAAAATGAAAAGTGAACCTCTCTTTCTCCTCACTCTCCCTTCCTTCTCCTCAAAGGCAATCATTCCTTACAGTGTCTAGTGACTCTGTCCAAAAGGATTGCCATAACTGACTGCACTTATATAGTCAATTATGATTTTACATCTAAAGATTTTGTAGTAAACATCCTCTTCTATACTTCTCATAAAATCTGTTAAGAGATTATTCCATCTGTTCATATTGTGACCTTATTTAGTCTTTTTTGGATCTGTAGGAAACTGTGAGGAGAGGTAACATTAATTTGTTCTTGGGCTGG
The DNA here is from genome assembly GCF_045843805.1 of Urocitellus parryii. Classification (NCBI taxonomy): domain Eukaryota; kingdom Metazoa; phylum Chordata; class Mammalia; order Rodentia; family Sciuridae; genus Urocitellus; species Urocitellus parryii. The sequence goes on from NC_135532.1 coordinate 153,640,387, forward strand.
AGATGTGGCTCAGCGGTAGCGCGCTCGCCTGGCATGCGTGCGGCCCGGGTTCGATCCTCAGCACCACATACCAACAAAGATGTTGTGTCCGCCGAGAACTAAAAAATAAATATTAAAAATTCTCTCTCTCTCTCTCTCTCTCTCCTCTCTCACTCTCTCTTTAAAAAAAAAATTGTTCTTTAATGAAAGCAACTTTACTTTTGCTTTTTGTTGTCATGATTGATTTATTTTGATATCACACATAGAGTATCCTTAGATATAAACCTCTGTTAACTTTGGCAAGTATATTCACTTAAGCTGATTCTTTAATTATTTTGGAAATATATCATCTCTGGACTCTCTCATAGAGAGAGAAAAATTCTCTCTCTCTCTCATTCATTCTGAGAATAGTTCCAAAGAGATTCCTCATTTCTTAGTCAAAAAGTGTATGTTGAATATGATTATTTGCATTAATTTGATCTAGTTGAGATCTGTTCTTTGGAAATGTAATATCATTGTGCAGAAATGATATATTAAATCTTTACTATAATCTGAACATATAGGAGAAATTTTTTCAGACTAATTATAACAACTTTTTGATGTGTTTATTTAAAAAATAATATACTAATAATTGTCATTCATATCAAAAATAAAAACAAGTTTATGATTTATTATATTTTAGTATAAATTAAATTTCATATTTTAATATATTTTAAAATACTATTAAAATATACTTGATTTCTCATATATGCCTAATGGAATGTCAGCATTGGAATTTAGCAGTTTCTCAGAAAATGTAAACACTGGGTTACATATGACCCAGCAACTCCACCCTTAAGAGTATATCAAATAAAATTAAAAACACGTGTCATACTAAAGAATGTACACAAATGTTCATGATAGAATTATTTATAATAGCCCAAAGGTTCAAATAACCCAAATGTCCATGAATTGATAAATGGATAGATATACAAAATTCAATATATGAATATAATAAAATATGACTTAGCCACTAAAAAGTAATAAAATGTCGATACATGATACAACATGGAAGAACCTAAAAAACATTATGCAAATAAAAGAAGCCAGACATAAAAGAATACATATGTGTATGTTTCTATTTATATGTAAAGTTCTGAATAGATAAATCCAAAGATAAAGTAAACAAAAGCATGGATTGAAAGGAGAGATTCATGATAAGTATAAGGCTGCTTTTGGAGGTGATAGAGTCATAAAGTTGTTCAGGAATTAGATAACAGTAATGGTCACATAACTGCAAATGTACTAAAAGCAACTTCATTATTAACGTTAAAAAGAAAAATTTACTATGTATGAATTATACCTCAATTTAGCTATAATTATAATCTACATATGCTCACATGAAATTTCCACTTAAAAAAACAAATATTTTTGCCTATAAATACGACTAAGAACAACTTGGAAATCTTGGCCCAGTTGGGCTTAGACTGACCCTGAGAGAAAAGTAGTAATGGCTTTGGGTACAGAAGAAGTCAACCTACATTCCAGGATCCCAGACATTCCTTTAGTATTTTAAGGGCATTTTTAGCAATGTGTTTGTTGTTATTATGCCTTCTGAAGCATACTTGAAAACCTGACATAACTGGTACAAGTACATTTATCATCAGACTTATAGTCAGAATGCTGGAAAGCAGGTTTGTTCTGGGAAGCTGAGAAGTGAGGCTTCAACACATAGAGATATTTCTGAAAGCAAACCTTATGTTATAAGTTAGTAATAAGAAGTTTACTTCAGATCAGTCCTAAATTACTTATTATTTGAAATGTCCCATTGGAAATGATAATTATTTGTTTCATTTACATGTATCAATTGAGATATAGAAATATTAAATAAAAGTTGTCCAAACCACAGAATTTAGCCAAAGAGGAATATATATAATACATAGATACATGTATGTGTGTGTATGGGTGTGTGTGTGTGTGTGTGTGTGTGTGTGTGTGTGTATGCTGTTCTAGAAGGAAAATTAAGAAAGATTCTTTCACTATTACCATGAGAATCATTGTTTGACAATCACCTGATTTACATAAAATCAAATTTGGATACTGAAAGAAAGGGATAATTACATGCAATTACTTTGCAAAGGAATGTGGTTCCTATTACTAAATAGACTTACATTTCTTTTTTCTTCCCCAATTATCACCACCTGAAAAGAAAGGGAAAAAAGTCCTGCACATTAAAATTCTTGTGTAGCTACATTTATCATTTGAGGATACAGGAAGGATTTTCTAACATTCACTCTTAGCTGATGGTGGGGATTTAGATATGCTATAGATCATTAGGAAATAGACATCATTTCATTTACTATTCCAGGTGTATATGCTGATCTGGATCAGCATGCATCTTTGTTAGACCAAGTAGCTATTTCTACAAATTTTGTGCATTCTGTTTATAGAATGCTGTAAGCATCATGGGTTTTTGCTTTATATCCCAACAGTTGTGTCTTTTTCCAGACCAAAAAAAAAAAAATGAATTATCTGAATCAGAGAAAAAACAATATAACATGTACTTTGTAGAGGTTGAAGAACAAAGATGAAAACATCTTGAGAATTACAGCTTCATTCTTATTACAATTAAGAGAAATTTTACAATACATTAAAATTCAAGGTGTGTATTTATACTTATAATTTATAATCTGATCAATAAATATAATTTTAGATTTTTTCTTGCTCATTTGGAGCAGGATCAAAGAGCTTATGTTTGTTTTATTTTTATTCAAATTGGTTGCAAATTATAAGAAAAAATATATTCTTCAGAACACTAGATTCACAAATAGAAAATATATTTTCTATAAACACACACACACACACTCAAACAGTGGTGGGAAGCATACATGAGAGTCAGAGTACTGAGGTAATATTATTCACTGAGGGAAAAAAAGATGCTGAACATGCCCAAGATTCTAGATTAGGCTATTAAAAGGTTATCTCACTACTTTTGAGCCACTATAACTCTCATATCCTACCCTATAATTTCTATAAAAATTAAAATTGCACCTTTCATCTACATTTCAATGGATTGAGTCAATAACATACTCTTTTCTTTTTAAGAAATGAAAAATGATATTTACATGGACTTCTCTAAATTCAAAACACACTATCACCTCTTAGGTTTTGAGCTCTACCAAAATTGCAGTGTTTGAATCAAAAAGAGTGATTAGGAAGTCCGTAATAAAGCTAGGAGATCAACAATCATTCAAAATACTTGGGGGAATGTGATGGTCATCATTATACAAAATATATGTAAGAAGATTTGAAAAAATAAAATACTTAATCTATTCCCAGGAAATTTTAGTACTTAAAACTAAGAAAACCAAGTTGAACTACATGTTTTTTTTCCCATTCATGAGAATGCCACAAGAAAGGGTAGAGAAAGTAGGGTACCACAAAACAATGTTCCTCTCATAAAGCTGTTTCTCATATAGCGTAAAGTCAAAGCATGGCTTCCTTAATTTTGGACATTGTTCACTTCTGTTCAGGAAAGTGGTTTCCAAGGATAACCTTTGCCATACAGCTAGGTCCAGAGATGGAAGGGGAAGAGAAATGAATCGTTCAGGTTTTCCTTTCCAGCCACCTCAACTGTGAAATGAACTTTCTTTTCTAAAAAAAAAAAAAAACCTGAAGAATTTCATTCTGCCAGCTATTCTACAGCTAAAGCAGGATTTCCAATCTTGATGAATTACAATCACTACTAAAGTATTTAGAATAGGGAATGTTGCTCTTTTGCACTAACCTCACGTGTGTGTGTGTGTGTGTATGTATATGTATATATATGCTCAATATATGTATATATGTATGGGAGCACAAGTGTGTGTGTGTCTGTGTGTGTGTGTTTGCATGTATAATCAGTTAAATCAAAGCAATTAAACTGGAAAATGTGCCAGGAATATCAGAGAGCATCTTTCTGTTTGTTATTACTATCAATATAATTATTAAATTATTTCACTTACATGAGATCTCAGTCCAAATAATGCAATATTGTTCCTGACATCTAAGGACAAATCAGCATCCCTGAAATTTACACAAGTCTCTAATTCCAAGGGCTGCACCATTAGAAAATAACAGAACAGGACTTTTGTAAATAAGAGAAATATACAAACATTATCTCCTTTCACACTTCTTTACTAGTATATCATTGCTAAGACTCTGGTAAGTGACAGAGCATCTGATGAATACAACTAAGTTTCTACAGAAAAAAAAAAGTATTACTTGAAAGGAAAATAATAATGACTAAAATCTGTACCTCATTTTGTAAAGCACTTCATCAGTGTTTTTTTGATTATCATATGGGTTACGCTTTTATCCTGAAACCATAGATAAGGAAATGGTAAGATAATATAATTTTTCTGAGGTCACACAGCTATGTTGCTGGTTCTATTCATGATTCCATTCCAGTAATTTTCATTCCAAAGAACAGATTACTTTCATTTCCTTTAATGAAATCAGTATCTCAAGAAGATATCTCTTCATCCATGTTCACTGCACTATTGTTCACATAATTGAGATGTGCAAACCACCTAATATCTGTTGACAAATAAATGGGAAGGAAAATGTGAAACATACAGTGGAATATAATTTAGCCATAAAAGAAGAGGTAAACCTTGCCACTTGTGACAACATAGATGAATCTGGAGGACATTAAGCTAAGTAAAATAAACCAGACACAGAAAACAAATACAACACGATCTCAACTGTACGTTTTATCTGAAAGAACTGTAATCCTAGAAGCAGAAAGTAAAATTGAGGTTGCCAAAGGGTTCAGGGTGATGGCAAAAGACTTGGGGAAATATAAGTCAAAGGGTCCAAACTTTCAGTTATCAGATGAATAATTTCTGAGGAACTGAACACAATATAGTGACTATGGTATAGTATTTTCTTGAAATTTGATGAGAACAGTTATAAGTCTTCTCACCGCACACACACAGACACACACAAAATATGCAATGGTAACTTTGGGTGGTGATGGATGTTTTAATTAATTTGATTTTGGTAATCATTACATGCATAATGTCTGTATGTACCAAATCATCAGGTTGTGCACTGTGAATATAAAATTTTATCAATGAAATATTTTTATAGAAAAAAGTAGAATTCAGCTAACAGCATGAGAAAATTATATCTTGTTTTAAAATTTAGTTTTTATAAGAAATATTTATGAATATAAGAATACATCAATCATTTTATACAAGAGACAGCACAGTTATTTAGAAAAGGTCATCAAGTTCATTATTTGAACTGAGTTTTAAATTTTGTCCCAAATTGGAAATTTCTCTATATTTATGGGGACAGCCTGAATCACCACTCCTAGATTTCCAGTAAATGTAATGGAATTGTCATGTTGAACTTAAACAAAAGAAGTTGTTTTTTTCTTTTTATTTGGTTAAATTAGTTTTGTTAAAACTGCAGAAAATTCAAATCGCAAATAAACTTTAAGCTACACACTATACTTGCATGGATAGAAAAGATAGAAAATTTGGAGTTATCCAAGACCCAAGGATAAGTCTATATGGTCATGCCAACTGGTTATTAAGTTCATTTGTTTGGAACTCTGGGTTTCATTTTACCATGGGACCATTTCCCCCAAGGTGAAAAACAAGCATCTCATATCCACTTAACAAATGGGAGCATTATGAATAATAAATGAGAAGTAAGGCACTTAACTGAGTGCTATGTAAGTAATATTTTTAAGAGGAAGAAAAACATTCTTAAGGGAATTGAATATGATTTCTTTTAACACCATGTGGTGGTTCTGTGTGAGTGAAAAGAACAGTCTGACTGTTTTTTAATGGGATAGTTTTTGATTCAGGTCAAGACAGACTCATGCTACAGTGTTAACTGTAGTGTATGTTAGTCAAAAATAATTAAATCACAAAATAATTAAAATCACAAAGCTAGTATATCATTACTAGTATATATATATATATATATATATATATATTCAAATTAATAAGGTTAAAAAAAGGAAAATTATAACAATATCAGGATTGAAATGTGGCAAGATATGTCTCCAAAGTAATGAAATTCTTTTTATTAAAACACAAAAGGGAGAAATGGTGACTTTCAAAATATATACCAGGAAGTTCTTGGCTAGAAAGGAAAAAAAATCATAATTATCATCAATACATAAAACATTAAGCCAAAGAATGAGCTCAGGGAATTGATTCCTTAGTTCAAGGCACTTTCCAGTTAACAATGTATAATAAATTCAAAAGCATTAAATTTTAGGAATAAAGACTTTTTTAAGGAGTGTCTAATCTTTTATGAGTCACAGACCAAATTAAGGATATATAGATGGAATGCTAATGTATATAATTATTAACTTGTATGTATTGTTTTGAGGTGTTCGTGATACCTAGTGGAGTCTGTTGGAAGACCCCCTAGAAATCCAGATCTTCATGTGAATGCTTGAGTTTTTCAGTTCTTTTCTCCAACCTTTCTCTTAACACATAATTAGTGAAGAATATCTCAAAAAAAGGCCTGGATGAGGAAGGCAATGTAAAGGCATAAAGATTAATAAAACATAAAAAGTTACCAGCACATGAGAATTTAAAATATTAAATAATTAAATAGTAACATTACAAGATACTGTTGCCTGGGGGAGGTTTAATGGTGTGACACAATGCCCAGGTACTAGGCAAATGGAAAAATGCTTTCCTCTTATACTTGTTACTACAAAGTGAATCATAACCCTTTCTCTTTACAATATACACATATATACACAAATCAGTATTTAGCAGAAACTTTCCAATTCTGGAAAGTAAATGAAGTCCCCCCAAAGCATTTAGATAAAGAACATTCAGATTTAAGTGACGGAGTTCTAATGTCAATTAATGTTACTGAAGATAACAATTAAAGACTAAAATATTGGTTTCAGCAATAATGTTTCTACAGATGGTAGAAAATTTTATAATAGGCAAGATATCATGAGAAAAGAATCAGCCTGAAGAAAATATAGAGAAGACCAACACAGTTACTGTCTGATAACCACGCTTTTCAAAAAATAATCCTCTCTGAATAAAACACTGATATCCTTCAGAACACATTAGATATGATATGTCATGCTATTTGTTATATGCACATCGCACACTTTATATTGTTCCCATTAAAGAATAGTTTCACTAATTTCAGTAAATATTTTTGTCATCATCATTTAAATAAGTTAAAAATTCCTTCAGATTTTCTATAGTTAGATATGTCCCCCTACATCTAGCTAATATTCCATTGACCTAAATAATTTAATTAAAGTCAGTTTATTTAGATAATTCTTTACATGCACACCATTATTCTCAAATCATTTAAAATTAAATCCATGCTGTCATAGGTTCATAGCACTAACATAGACTATCCTTATAATAATTATCTAGAAAAATCATAGGGAACATAAAAGGGTAATTTACAACTCACGTATTGTTACCCTCTATTTTTAAAAGTACAGCTTACATTTTCTACCCAATGATTCTTTCCAAATATAACAGAACAAATAATATTTATAGGAAGAAAAAAAGAGTGATAAATAACAGAAATGGGAGATAAATTGAGGAATATAAAATAGTTGGAAAAACATAAAGCATCACTATATCATTACATTTTATCAAGTACACTAATGTTATACCTCTCTATTCATGAGTTTTTTTAAAAGTAACATTAGTATTTTGATGTGATCCCTTTGAAACTTAGGAACGTCTATATTATATTATTCAGAAATTTTTAAAATCTTTCCATAACCTATAATTAAAATGTTAGTAATTTCTCAGAAAATTTATGATAGTTTAGGGTAAAAATTAAATGTTAAATTTAATTTGTAAAGTTCGTATTCTAGTGCTAAAAGGCTTATGGATTTTGTTGTTGCCTTCATTATTTTTCACAGCTCTATTGAGATGGAGAGTGGTTGCTTTCTTTTCATAAAAATTGCTTACTATAACTTAAATAATAAATGTCTCCCAACTTCTTTCTTAGGGAAATGCAGTTCATATATTTTTAAAGAAAATTGATGTTTCAATCTGTTTTTTTTTTCTGATGTGATTAAAAGACATGCTACGAACAATTTTAGGAGTAAAAGTTTATTTAGGACTCATGGTTTCAGAGGTCTCAATCCAGAGACAGCTGTCTCCATTCCTCAGGGCTTGAGGTGAGGCAGAACATCACGGTGGAAGACTGTGGTGGAGGAAAGTAGGTCAGGACATGGTCACCAAGAAGCAAAGAGAGAGCCTAATCTCAGCTAACCAAATATATACCCCAAAGGCACACTCCCAATAAATACCTCCTCAAGCCACACCCTACCAGTTTGCAGTTACCACTGAGCTAATCCATGTCAGAAGATTAATTCACTGATTGGTTTAAGTCTCAGAACCAAACATTTCATCTCTAAACTTCCTTGCATTGTCTCACACATGAGCTTTAGGGGGACACCTCATATCTAAACCATAACAGTTATCTTTGTCCACCTACCCATCTCTGAAATATGATGGTGTCATGAGTTTATTTGGAACATTTCATCTCCCTTGACCATTTATTTCAAGGATTGGTATATGCACTCAGCTAATCACCTCAGGATTGCTGAACCAAACCTATTGATGGAGATGCTCTTTTGCTTAAGCTATTTTGAGTTTAGTTTCTATTACCTTTAATTCAAAGTCTTGATTAATACTTCAGTGCAGTATGCCCTTTACATAAAATGAATTCTTTGCATTGTGTAGGCTGAATTGAGAAGAAGAGATTATATATAAAACCTAGTGTAGTCCCTTTTATCTTCCAAGAGGTGGCACATATTTATAAGATAGATCATGAGGGATTAGAGCACAGTCTATGTTTATAAATTTGTTGGTTTATTCTGTTAGATTCAGCACTGAGTCATCGCAGACAAATAAAAGGAGTAGAAAAGCTTTACTTACATGTCTGAGAAAATGAGACACACATGAGTAGTGATGGATGGCTGCAACATTGGTGTTTTAAACTGAGAAAGTGAATCATCATAACTTTCTATCTTTGCTACAAGCCCTATGAAAACCATAACACTGATCATTTGTTTGCTTCATTAAAAAAAATGAAACTCCAAAATATCAAAATTAGAATAAGCTAAAATTGTGACTGGAAATACCTATCATTAATAACAAAACAATAGAAACAAACAAAATATACTTCTCTAAATTCAACAAGTCAATATATGTAAAGAAATTCATGAACATTTGTGGTCAAGAATTCCAAAAGTAAAGGATTTTTCAATTTTCAGGCAATTAATAACAAGGACTATACATTGGCTTGAATTTCTATCCAAAATGCAGCTCATTCTTTATTGACAGATTCTAAAGCATTTTTCATTTTGGAAGAAGTAGTCAAATGCTGCCAACTCAGGCATCTGAATGGATGAGCTTCCTCAGGAAGGAATTATGGAAAGCTGCCACCTTCTCAGAATTGATGCTAGAGAAATCAGTGAGCAGAAGTCAACTTGATTAAAAATTCGTTCTGATCACAAAATCTTCCTCTGTGACCTAATGGCATTTTTAAACATGTAGTAGAGATTTTCAGATTTAAAAGAAGAAAAAAAAGAAACATTGAGTCTCTAAAACCAAATGTAGAACTAGATTTTGGAATTCCTCCATTTTAATCACACAAGATAAATGGTTAATTGACAAAGCAGAAGAGGGTAAAATTGTCAAATTCAACGTCTTCAAAAAGTTCAGAAAGCATAGTATTTAAAATCTCATTCAATCTATATACGTGAGGAAACTTCTGCACAAGTGTGAACACCATTTCACCCAAAGGGAGAATAAGTCTTACAGTGCTGTCTGTGTCGACCCAAATTCCTCTAGTGTTCTGAAAGAGGTAAAGATTGGGCAAAAAGAGTGTATGTAACTAAAAGTAAGATTATTTCTTCCTCAGAATTCAGTGAACACAGCAATAGTTTCAATACATAACCTTCTTTACAGAATGTTACTCAGAAAAACATGGCTTCTAAAACAAAATAATTTATATAAAGAAATTTAAATGGAGCAGATACTTATTCTGTTCTACTAGTATTCAAAAAGTATCATCAGTCTTGGCTTCCCAATACCTTACTCAGTAATTCTCAACCCAGCTGTATATTAGAATCACCTAGAGAACTTTATGAGATTAAATTCCCAAACTTTACCACCACTGCACTCGTCCTGAGATTCTCCTATGACAGATGTAGGTCCAAAGCATTTGTAAAGTTTTAAAGGCACCAAATAATTTTAATGAGTAGACAGGATTAGACAGACACACAATAAGAGGTACTCAAAAGTTTTGATCGAATGAACAAGTAAACCAATCAATCAAAACAGAAATATTTAATCTTTGCTCAGAGCCATTCTCTTTCCAGCTCCTTTGCTCCTAAAGATAAGTGTCAGCACACTACTCTATTTAGATTTTTCCTTATTGCTCCTGGTTGTCCACAATTCCACAGCATCATTTTAGGTCAAAAGACAGCATATCTTTAAATGATTCTTCTACCTACCTTGATTGTGATCAGACAGTGTGTTTTAGTGTTGTACTCTTGAAATGATAATAACATGCATACAATCTCTATTTCACACCAGGCACTGGAAAAAAATATTGAAATTACTGCCCTCTAAATATTTGAGGGAAAAAATACCTTTATCTAAAGACATTGGATTTTTTGGTAACTTTAGGGAAAAAAATCATATTTGGGGGAGGGAGAAAGAGTTGTTTCAAAGGAATGACAATTATTTTCCCTTTTAAATTATTAAACCCTTAAATATAATGACTATGTTTTATTTGCACATACTGGACAGACTTCAATAAATATTATTTAAAATTATGAAATAAAGGAATCACATTTTTCAAAGGAAAACTCCTAGATATAATACAAATTTGAAAAAAATACATGTATTGTAATGAAAATATGCAAAATTTATCCCCGTTTAAAAGCATAGTATGTATGTAAATGAAACCTCTCATTTGCAAAAAACAAAAAATATGTAATGTTTTAAAAGAAAAAAATAATGTTAAAAAGAAACAAGACCAGCAAGAAATTTAATCATTAAGGTACAATTTTGCTTTGGTGCTTTTAATTTTTTTAGCTCTTAGATTTATGACAAGACATTTTACTTTATTTCTTGTTCACCAAACATGATCTCAGAGCTTATGTTGTCTTGTACATTGCAAACCACCAAAATGTGCCCTGATCATTCAACTCCATCCATCTTACCTTTCCTCTAGAAACCTAGGATAATTTTTTGTCTTTCTTGTCAACTGAATGTACAATAGATGCCCAATATTATGAAACATGTTCACCCCCTCAGGACTGCAGCAGTTTCAAAAATGTTAAAAGATCACACAATATATCTACCTGCAAATCAAATGTCAAGCTAGTGTGTTTCTATAGTTACTAAACTTTCATTAAAAAAATGCATGCATGAAAAAAATAAATGCATGCATGTGCATAAATTATGAGTGTGTAGCTAGAACACACATCAGTTTCATTTTAGAATTCTGAGAGTCAAAAGAATTATAAAATAAAACAATGATTCTTAGTGATTAAACAATTATAGGAACTTGAGATGCAATTAAGTGACATATTTGGGGATTATTTCTTTACCTTCATTTGTAAACTCTCTATGGTTATCAAAGAAATCCTTCAGTTATAATGAGAGAGAAAAATGTAAGATTTTGAGTTCCCAAAATAAAACTTGAAATCTTCTTATGATTCTCAGGGTATAAAAATATCTTCACTGATACCTGATGTGCAAATCCCTGTAGTATATCTTTTTTTTGTATGAAAATAATGTCAGCTATATCACCAAGGGTTTGTTTAAACTCTTCACATAACACATGAAAACGAATTTGTCCTTCATTAGAATACGTTTGAAGATATATGTATACACCGTGGGTGTGTATTCAAAGCATTGTTAAACTAATCTAGGAAATTTTAAATAGGACTCGTTCTAATACGATTGATGGAAACTTCACCATTTTTCTTCTCATTTGCTTTAATTTATCCCAAGAAATTTTTAATGAAAATCCCTCTTAAAGCTTCTTGTATTTTGCTTTTCCTAGGTTAAAGAAGAAAAAAGCCAACCACCAACCTCCTTGGCTATCATATTTTTAATGACTTGTGAATTTTAAATAAAAGTAATGAAATTTTTTCAATTGTTAAAGGAATAGCAGTTGTCAATAAGCTAATGAGAAATGTTATTAGAGAACAAAAATCTATAGACCACTATGAGATATGAATACTACAGGATCATGAGCCCAGACAGAATCCTGATTGTTCTTATTGAGCAAAAATTCTAATCTATGGCCCATGGACCATCCAGTTGTATAAAAATCAATCTTAGGCCATCAGAGAACATCCCAAAGGTGGAACTTCCAGTATGTTTGTATATAAGTATATCCAAAAATGTCAGATGCAGTCTGGACAAAGGATCCATAGACATTTTCCATATGTAAATCTTACTACCATATTTTCATACACACACACACACACACACACACACACACACACACATAACATCTGTATCAGACTTTGTTTTTAACTTAATCATATGTAATGCTATTTTAAAACTGATTTTGTTTTATTTGCATTTATTTCCTAATAGACATACAGCAAAATTTACTTTTTTAGTGTACAGTGAGATCTGAAAATGTATAACATTGTATAGCAACAATCGTATTATAAAACAGAAACCCCCTACACGAAAATGCTCTTATGTCATCCCTTTGTAATCACACTTCTCCCATGCCTAATTCTTCATTAAAATTTATCTATGTCCCTAGCCTGTCATTTTTCACACTATCAAAAAAAATGGAATAAGCCTAGCATGTAACTTCTGATATCTTTTTTACTTAGCATAATGTATTTGAGATTCAATAGTTTTATTCCTTTTTAGTAGCATGTAGTATTCCATTGTGTGAAGGTACTCAGTTTGTTTACCCATTCACCCTGTGAAGGCCATTTCAATTTTCCAGGCTTGAGAAATAATGGGCATTACATTACTTCTATAAACATTCATATGCTGGATTTTGTTTGCATACATGGCACTTCTTTGGGTAAATATCCAGGAATGAGATTGTTAGGTCATAGGGTAAATGGAGGTCTTATTTTTTTCAAGAAACTGACAAATCATTTTTCATACCAACTGCTTTTCAATCACACAGGTAATGATGTAATGTCCCATTTTTCTCAACCTCCTCCTCAGGACTTAGTATGCTCAGGTTTTGTATTTAACTAGTTTGATGATTATGTAGTATTCTCATTGTGCTTTGAATTTACCTATCTCTAATGATTAATGTTCTTGACTCTCTTTTATGAACTAATTTGTCTAGCCTTTGATGAAGTATCTCTTCATATCTTTTGTCCATTTAGTAGTATTTTTCCTATTGCGAGGTTTTTAGGTTCTCTTTAAACATTTTAGATAAAAGTAATTTTCAGATCAGTTATTTGTAAATATGTTCTCCAGGCTTCTCAACCTTCTCAATCTCTTAACAAAGAAAAAGGTATCAGTTTTGATAAAGATGAATTTATCCCTTTCTCTCTCGTAGATACACAAGAGAGAACGTCCAAAGACACATTGGCTAACCAAATGTCAAAAATGTTTTCTATATTTTATTGTTAAAGCTTTACAGTTCTACATTTTACATTTAGGCATAGCATTCATTTTTGTTAATTTTGCATAAGTTACTAGATATTATTGAAATTTATTTTTTGTTTATGGATTTTCAAATGTATTGGCACCATCTTTCAAAATATCAAGTTTTCTTTTCTGAATTACCTTTGTAGATTTGTCAGAAAAAGTAGTGAATCTTGTTTGTATAAGTCTATTTTTTTCTGTTCTATCCTATTGATATGTGTCCATTCTTTTATCAATACCGTATTGTTTTGGGTGCTGTAGATATACATTAAGTCTTAAAATCAGATAATCTAGACCACCAACTTTGTTATTTTTCAAAATAGTTTTGGTCCTTCTGATCTCTTTTCCTACAACTAAATGTTATATCAGATTTTCAAGATCTATAAAATACCCACTGGAATTTTGATTGGATTGCTTTCAACTCATAGGTCAATGTGGATAAAATTAAATCTAATTTGGAAATTGAGTCTTTCAAACTACAATCATTGTGTTTCTATTTATTTATTTGATGGCATATGATAAGGAATGTGAATTGGTATGAAAGACCTGGTTTTCAGTCCACAGCTGAAAACCAGCAGGGAAATGGTAACCTCAGACTAAAATTTATAGGAAATATAGTTTACTGACATCATGAATGAGCTTGAAACTAGATTCTTCTTCCAGGTAAAGATTAACCCAGACTACGCCTTGCTTTTGGTCTTCTAAGAATCTAAGCAGAGTAACAGAATGTCAGAATTCTGACCAATAATTTGGTGAGTGAATAAGTCTGTGTTGCTTTCAGGTAACATGTGTGTTGCTTTTGCTAAGTTATGATGGAAAATCTGTAACCCAGAGTTCTAGTGTGTAAGTTGGACATACTGATTTGCTTCCAACAAATAGAAAACAGTAAAAATTAAAAGATATCCATGATTAGGTTGCAAAAATCTCTGACTTCCACCTTCTGGGGCTTGAATGGGGCTTGCCTGGGGTAGGTTCAGCATGTTTAAAAGGAAAATCTCTAACTTCCAATGACAGGCATTGTCTCAGTGTTGCATGTATTAAAGAAGCAAGCTGTCATGATATTGAGGTCCATGGATTGAGGATCTGAGGGCAGCTTCTGGTTACCAGTCAGTGAATAATTAAGGCCTTCAGACTAATAGCCCATGAGTAAGAGTAACTAAATGCTGGCAATAACTGTGTGAGCTTCCCCAATTGAACATTTTCATGAGACCCCCCAACTTGGTAAACACCTTGACTGTGAGATATTACATGTGTGTTGTCCTAAGTCACTGAATTCAAAGGTCATTTGTTATAAAGCAATTGACAGCTGATACATATTTCATTTTAATTCATCTATCAGGATTTAGTACATTTTTTGTATGTATGTATGTGTACAATAAAATAAGGTATTGCCCATCTACAACTAATAAATAAATAAATAAGCAAAGCTGTATTAAAAAAATCACATGTAAGAACTTAAATCCAAATGTAATGATACTAAAATATGGGGTTATTGGAAAGTGAATAGACCATGGTGCACCACTCTCATGAATGGAATCAATGCCATAATGAAAGTGGCTACTGAGAGCTGCCTGGCTGGGATGTGCATTTTTTCAACCACATAAAAACACAGCATTGTCCACTCTGGAGGATGCAGAAGTAAGGGCCATATTGGAAGCAAAGAGCAAACCCTTACTAGATGTCAATATACCAGCAATATAATCTTGGACTTTGAGCTTCCAAGAAATAAACTGAAAGAAATAATTTTTCACTATTTATAAACTACCCATTCAAGGGTATTTAGTTATTGCAGCCCAAAAGAACTAAGACAAAGACCTTAATCTTTCCCTGGATTATCTGGATGTTCTCAAGTCTAATTACATGAATCATTAAAAGTGGAGAACTTTTCCTCGCTGCTATTAGAATATGATGGAAGAAGAAATGGAGAGATTAGAAATATAAAATGGATATGACTCACTATTTTTAGCTTTGAAGGTGAAAGAAAGTGGCTCTGGTTCAAAGAATGAGGGCATCAACATTTATATATCAACATTTATAGGCACACATGTAAAGAAATACACACACACATACATACACATATTCTTACCTACACACACACACACACACATGAACAAAATATGGATGAAAAGAATAAAAGTAAATGGGGATGCCTTTCGTGTCTTCATGTTCTGTAGGTCACATACATCTGTTCTCCACGTTCTTCTGGTGAGCGAGAAGGTTTTCGTCTCAGGGTTTTATGCTCTTGCACAGCTGCTACTCTGCTGCCACAATCACTGTCACCCCAGGAGTGTAGCCTCAGGAATGGGGCTTGCCTGGGGTGGGTCCAGCAAGTTTGAAAAGGAAACCATATTGGAATTTCCCCTCACACACCAATTTCCATTCCACAGATCCCCACTTCCTGGTTCTCCAGCCCAAAAGAAGAATTTTTTCCTATAGCTTTTTCTGTGAACGTACATTGTGAAATTTCATAGGCTGCCTGGAATCTAACAAGGAGAAATGGAATAAAAAGGAAAACAAAAACAAGAAAATTGACCACTGCTTTGGTCACTTTTTCTATTCCAATTTCTTAGATCTGCTGATTATTAATTGCTTTTCAGAGGTATCAAATAGTTGCTCTGTGTATCCTATCCAAGAATTTCAGCTGTTATGAGCAGGATAAATATGGCAAAGTGGGTTTATTTTTTTTAAGTTCAATCTAAAAATTGTTATTTTAAGAGGACATTCACATGGCCTGCATTTTTTCCTCTTCTTACATTTCACTAAGTTTTAAAATTATCAGTTACTTGCTTTGTGGCTCATTTAATTACTATTGAATCGTATTTTATCACCTGACTCCCTCACATACATCACACTATTATTTCTATCTTTAATGATGAATATCTCTTAAAAAGAAGCAATCCATCAATTTCACAAACCATTTTAGGGAAAACTAGCAAAATAAAACAATTTCTTTTCTATAGAATTTCTCAGGAACTTTAACATGTTAATCTTCATTTTTAATTTCCAGGTCAATACAGTACATTGAATTTCCTAAATATTGTTTATTTCTAAATTTTTCCCCACAAAACTAAAATCATTCAAGATACAACTAACAAATTATTATAATTATTATCATTAACATTTCATATATTTTATTATTCATGTTATTCACCCCAACTTTTCTTTCTTCTATCTTATTAGATTCAATTCTGGGACCTCTGTAGGGTGTACTCTTTGTAGCTTTAAAGAGCTATTCCAGACCTTTACTAAAATAACTGCTTTTAACAACATTAAACATATGCTGTCACCTAATGTTCCAAAGTATTCTGAAGAAAATTTCTGAAACAAATGTATAGAATGGCTTAATTAAAGATAATCTATGAATTCTGTAGCTAATTTAGATAGAAATATGCTTTAGAAATATGCTAATTTAGATAGAATATGCTTTACAAAAAATAGTTTTGAAATTAAAAGGGCAAAGATTGGAGCACAATTTCATTGTTTTTGGGTTCTTGAATAATATTGTAATGAAAACATTAGGTGACTTGTGATTACCATTGTAATACATGAAAAAGGAATTTAAAACCAAGGACAAGTAGGTAGTAAGGAGCTCTGTATATGGCATATTATGCAAAGTGCTTATAAGTAAAACTCTGTGGTTTCTCCTTTACTATCCATTCTCCTTTGCCTGAGGATTCCTGATATAGGCTTTGGAATTTCTATAATTCCAAGGATTGGATAAATATATCAAGGCAATCCAATGATTACATTCTCTATCACTGTACACCAATATTATTTTAGAGGTGGCCATGGAGTTTAAGATAGATCAATCATAATGAATGTCAAGATTCCTTGTGGGAATAGTTGAACAAAACTGACCTCTTTGCTTTTTTTAAATATCTTTATTTTATTTTTATGTGGTGCTAAGGATCTAACCCAGAGCCTTGCACATGCTAGGCGAGCGCTCTACAATCCCAGCCCCCCTCTTTGCTTTTAACTATATAAAATATGTATGTGAAACCATGGAACAAATGTAACTATTTTTCTTTTATGACTGTATAAATCCAATATGCAAAGAAAGCTGAAGTTGGTTTTCAAAATCACAGAGAATGACAACCAATCCTTGATCAAATCATTCTTAAACTTACACCATCTTCTCTTTTTTCTTTAGTGAACTAAGTTGTATTCATTAGATATTATTACCTACCCAACTGTCCTAAAATTTATTCACTTAAAATGGTGATAAGCATTTATTATCTCTTAGTTTTTGTTTTTTAAATATTTATTTTTTGGTTGTTGATGGACCTTTATTTTATTTGTTTGTTTATATGAGATGTGAGAATCAAACCCAGTGTGTTGCACATGCTAGTCAAGTGCTCCACCATTATGCCACAAACCCAGACTACATCTCCTAGGTTATCTAATAGGTCAAAAATTCAGAGAGCATACTGTGTGGAATGGCTTACCTCTGCTTCATACTTGAAACTAAAATACTTTCTATGAGATGGAGTCACTTGAAGTTCATTCACACATGCATTTGGAGACTAATGCTGGTTGTCAGTGGGGAATAAATTAAGGCTCTTGGCTAAGACACCTACAAATGGCCTCTCCATGTAAGATAAGCTTTCTCCCAACATGATAACTAGATTTCAAAACATGTCATGCAGAGAGAAAGAGCAATAGAAATAGATGATAGATAGATAGGTAAATAGTGTGTCTTTTATGATCTAACCAAATTCACACAGATTGCCTCTGCTTCTTTTGATTGGTTGAGATTCTTAAAGAGGTTTGCCTACTTTGACTTCTTTAAGGAAAGGTAACATAAACTTTCACCTCTGTATGAAGAATATCACTATCACATCATAGAATAGTATTTAATATGGAATATTATATTAGTGATCTTTGATGGAACAAATCTACAACAGAAAGCATTGATATATATTTATTATCTAAGCAAATTCACATTAGATTATTTGTTGCTTGCAATTAAAATGCACTTACATCAGATATATATATAATTTCATTTAATATGCACACTAAAAGAATATATACTTTTAGTACATGTGTCAGGGTTCCCCCAAGAAATCAAATTAATTAAATAATAAGATAATAGATAGATAGATAGATTTTTAAGAAATTGGCTCATACAATTGTGACAGTTGGCAAGTACAAAATCCATAGATTAGGACAACAGACTGGAAACTCAGACAAGAGTGATATTTCAGTAAGCTGGATACTCAGAAAGAATTTCTATGTTACAGCAATAAGGCAGAATTCCTTCCTTTCTTGGAAACTTTAGTTTTTTTTTTAAGGATGAGATTCATTTATAATATCAACAGTAATCTGTTTTATTGTAAATATTAGTCATATCTAAAACTGTCTTCATGCTATAATATAGACTAGTATTTTACCAAACAGCTGGGCACCACAGACTAACCAAGCCAACAAAAGTAAACCTAGTATCTGCTTGGCACCCATGCACATGACCAAAACCACACTTTATCTTAAAATAAAGACAACAACAAAATCATACTTCCAGCTAACATGAAGGAACTATTCTGCATACAACTAAAAACACCCATTCTAAAAAGTGAATGCAAACTCTTTAGCTGTTATTTATTCTTCTCCTTGACACCTTATAATTTAAATACTATAATAAAATGTTTAAAAATATTTAAATACTATGATACAAAGTTGATACATACTATGTGATAAGGGGATAAGTGAAGGAAGGAAACAAATACAGTTACTTCAAGCATACAAACATTTCCATAACAAAATAAGATGCTCATAAAAATTAGTTTCCATTTTTACAGTCAGTCACGTGGTCTTAAGCATTATTTACAACTACCTTCTTCTAATTCTTGTTTCATTTTTCCTTAATCCCCAAGCAAGCACATCAGCTGATCATAGTGCTTTACCTATTGGTATATCCCAAATCTTTATTCCTGGAGAGTCTGGGACTTTAGTAGCCATTTCTAAATTGGGTCATGTAGTTTCCCATTAACTTTAATCACAAAGCATGGTACTACTAAGAGAAACCCTGAGGGATTTCCTGTGTTCCACATGTACTCATACTTAATCACATGGAATAGCAACAGTCCAACTTTCCCTTGGTAATGAGGACCAATTACCCCAGCCAGGAGAGCAATTCTTCTTCACCCTTTGATTCAGAGGCATGAGGAGTCCAAACTTGCCAGATGGCAGCTTATCTGCCACTTTAAGGGATCATTTTGTGCATCCCAGTGGAAGCAGTATTCTCTTTAAAACTAAGACCTCTAGACATACAGAGCCAAGGTGGCAAGAAGAGAAAGCAAATATATCGCCAATGGGCCACTACAGCTGGGTGGTGCCACAGTTCTACCCTTGATTCCTGGACCAGTGAATCCCTGGGAGGAAAAATGTGAATACTTATTACTGAGTACAGATAGTACGCATTTTAAGAATTAGAAAAATGATGTTTAAGAACTTTGCCCAGGGTTACTCAATTAATATGAGGGAGAAAAAAAGAGTTTAAGTCAAGTTCTCTGACATGAAGATTGTTCCAAAGGATCTCAGTGTAGTTTATTGACCTTGAAAGTTTTAAGACTGCTTTCAGCAATTGTGGCGACTTTTGACTTTGATGTTTCTTATTCTGTGGAATACTTGGCAATAAGGGAACATTTTCAATTTGTATTTTCAGATCCACTCTCCACCCTTCTCTACCCAACTATATCCTACATTCGGGAAACTGCTTTATAAACTACAGCAAAGAGGCTCCCTTGTCCTCTTGTTTCTGGTTGAAAATGGCCAGAAGAAGATGCAAAGGTAAGAGAAAATGTGGCTGGAGTACTTATTCTTCAGCTTTTTCACTGATATTCTGAAATGTATAAATGATTATTGAATGATTATTTTTCTTTGAAAGCATCTGTGGATGTACAAAGTATCTTCTTCTTCACCATCAGATTCCACACAATATTGCTGCTGACAAACAAAGCTAATTACAAAATGTGACAATGGGCTCACATCTATGTTTCCATGTGCCTTGCTAGAAACATGTGACTTTTAAGAACAGTGGTGGCTTTTAAGAACAGTGAACGATTGTCATAGTCTCACTGGCTGTTTGTTTGGAACACCATCCTGTGAGGCCTCTGAGGTTTATACTTCTTTAAGACATGGCATGAATGTTTAATCTGTAGCCTGTTTAGGGAGTTCTCATAATCATAATCCAAATTAGTAGAACCTAAACTAAAAGATGGAGATTTAGTGATCATTTATCATAATTATATCAAGTAATTCCCTTAAGGAATGTATGCTTCTTGTCCCAGAAACACAGATCTTGATCAATTTGATGATTCTGTACTAAAGAGAGACATGGTTCCACTAGTAATTGAATTAAATAGATGCTGAGACTAAAAAAATAGCCATTTTGTACTCATCCTTGAACCAATAGGAAGAGAAAGAGATCAGCATACCTGAGGAGTGATCAATCTTAATTACCAAGTGGAAATTAGTCTGTTGTCTTCTTGCTCTCATCGTGGGGCAACAAATAAATTTGCATTTGGTAAGTGAGATCAATCATTCATTCAGTAGAACTATGTTTGAAAACTGGGAAATCACCAGAGTACCTCTTAATGTTCCTTTGCCAGAGTTCTGGTGAATAGAAAACAATCTAATGAAGATAGAACCACTAAAAAAATCATATTATTGGTTGGGTTTATCACTAAGTAGTAAAGCACTTGTCTAGCATGTTTGAGATACTGGTTCAATCTCTAGCAACCCCCCATACACACACATACATTGTAGAGCTTATGTCACACATTGTGGTAGAAACCTCAGGCAAGGTATTGCTAGATAGTAGAGGGATCATGTTACTTTCTGTGAAGCACTAGCAATGGTTAATAGTTTATTCTTTTTATTCTTCTGGGATGAGTGTGACTGAACTGATAATCATTCCATAATGAGATAGTAGCTGATCAAAATTTCTCTGTATTCCCTACAGAATGGACACAGCTTTCCATTCAGAAGAAATAGCAAGAATGGGTGCTGTGGGAAAAAAAGGGGGTCAGTTTTTGATGGTCATCTGTCTATTGGATCCACTGTATTATTTTTCACTTCTCTTTGCTCTGAGGATCTCTTTGTCCCTGGCTTCTGTTGGAGTTCGGTTGATAAGAGGATTTGCAGGGAGATCAGAAGGTGGAAGAAAGGCATCCACAGAGTTTCTGTATCACAAGTCACAGATGGTGTCACAGAGTCCCCCCTCAGTTCTGATAACCACTCCCTCCTTCATCCTTGGGCTCAAGAGTGATAATTTCTTCCTGCTGTTGCTAGCCTAGAATTCTTCACTATCCTTCTTATTTTCCTTAACCCTGCCCAGGAATGTAAATAATGCTTTCATTAAACTCTCTTCAGTCACAATTTTGAGGATGCCATCTGTTTCTGAGGAGGTATCTCATTCCAAGAGGTGACCTACTGCATTCTAAGAAGGCTTAGCTTCTTAAACTACCACCTGTTATTCCCTATGCCCACATTTGCAGTTGCTGTAGTTACATGAATATAGTTAATTCCTGACTTAATATTTTGAAGTCTGACTAGTTTTGCAAGATGGAAAGTGAACACAGGTAGTATTATTACCACATCGGGGCTTAAACGGCTCTCTACCCCTCTCAAATTAGCTATGATTTAAAGACCAGAAAGCAAAGCCAAAAGTATGGCAATTAAAAATGAAAGATGTTCAAGTGAAAGGGGATCCTAGATTGATAGTAATAAATTAAAAAGATGAAAAGTTTGAATATGTAATTTAGAAGCAGCCACATATTCAAAATGCACATATTATAATCTAAAATAAAACAAAAAAAAGTTATAAAATAAGTAGCAACTTAAGTTGATAGCATATGACCAGAGAAAGTTTTTAAACTGCTAAGAATTTCAGGCTAATTTAAAAATCCTTGCAGAGAAAATTAATTCCAGAATGGCAGTCTATTCTAAAAAAACTGCCAGGTGGACTATCCACGCTGTGGTGCAGTGCACCAAGTGGGACCTCCTGTGCCACCGCTTGCCCTGCAATGGCTGGCAGACAGCTGTCAGCACAGAGGACACCAGGAAACCAAATAAGGTGGTCTCTCTAGAAATGTGCTAAATATTTTAAATAATACATCTTCTTTCTAAATACAGGACTGTCTTGATCTTAGTGAGTGCCCAACTGGCCCTTCCTACCTTCCAAAACTAAAACAGCAGGAAAAACCTGAGGATTTTCATTATCTGCTCGAAATCAGAGATTTTTGTGCATTCAAACCTACAGAAGCATGCACTAAGTATTGCCGTGTCAAGGCATTTCTGACACAAATCAAGGAATAAACAGCAAGAATAAATATTCATATCTTAGATAATCAGATGGAAAACAGAATGTATGATTAATTTAATCTTATTTTCCAAGGCTCAAACAGAGTCTAGCAGAAACCAAAACTTACAGATAACTTATATCTCTTAAGATGTGGAAATATGGAAATCCCCGTATATGAGGTCTTTTTTAAAGTGTCAAGAGTAGATGAGGCATGGAACAAACTATGTGCACAAAGGATGGAATAAATTTCAATTTAAATTGATTATTTTTAAAACAACCATGTTATCAGTATGGAATTCTATTTCAAGAAAAAAATATCCAGGAGAAAAATACATTTTACTTTCTCTAGTTTATGCCATATTGAATTCTTAATTGTTATAAGAGACAGGTTACCAGAGTAAAAGTGTAAGAGTTCCACCTTACTAATTTCCACTGTTCTTGTTTACAGCAGACATGTATGCATGACATGGAGCATAATGTGTACCAAAACTTCTGGTCTCAGCCACTCTCCTCCCTATCTATCTGTCTATCTGTCTATCTATCTATTCTGTCCTCCATTTTTTATTGGCACATTATAATTATTTACACTAGTGGGATTCATTCTACCATATTCATACATGCATATCACATAATTGATCAATCTCATCCTCCAATTTTTCCCTTTCCCTCCTCTCCTTCATTCCTTTTCCCTCTCCTCTCTCCTCCGACGGGCTTGCTTTGCTTTCATTTTATTTCTAGTAAAGTATAAAAAGAAGAAGAAGAAGAAGAAGAAGAAGAAGAAGAAGAAGAAGAAGAAGAAGAAGAAGAAGAAGAAGCTTCACACAAAAATTCAAAGGTTGGAATTTCAGAATGAGAATTTAATAGTCCTACCCAACTCACCTGAGGTAGAAATGAAAATGGGCTTTACTGATACATGCTGTAATTGTGGAAAGCATACATGAGTTTCAAGATCATGTCGAGTTATCTCTTGCTATTATATGCTAATTTTATCATAACTTTGTTCTCTATTCTGACTTTTTAATAAAAGAAAGGAAAAACTCATGAGATGCGTAAGAGAAATTTCTGTGACTGCATGCCTACTAGCAACATGTATATTTTAAACAAATATTCTAGCAATTTCTGATAGATTTGTTGCATGGAAATAAATTTTCTAGAATTAAGATGTAATTATTGATTCACTTTGGTAATTTTTATGGAATAGATTTTTTCCACTATTTTTCTAGGTACTTTTTAATATCCAACCATGTACTAATATGATGAGATATAATTTTAATGTATTAGATTTTTTTGTTGTAAATACTGAAAATTAATGACTAAGGTTCCTGAGATGAGAAATTCTCTAGTGAGAATGGATGATATATATGTATTTGGGGAGAAAATGTGTTAGTGTTCCTTCTTAACTCTTTTTAAATAAACAGAAAAAATTCCAAGAAATGAATATAAAGAGCAAAAAAATACTGAAACTATTTGAGAAGTTTAAGATATCTTGACTTCATGGCATACTCTCTTTAGTTTCTCAACTAGTTCAGTACAGAAAATAAGAAGCATATGAAAGAGTTGAGAATAAGTCCAATTACTGATTTTAAATAAGCAATGACATTGGCTGAGACTCCCCAAAACAATCATCAATGATGTGATACACACTATGCTCTTGCAGTTTCCAAGGAGATGGCGTTAAATGGAAAGTAATTGAGGAAATGTCTGCATAATGTCAAATACAATATAATCTTTTTTTAAAAAATGTTGGTCCTTAGATGCTTTGAAATAGCAAAAAAAAAAAAAAAAAAAAATGACCAGTATAAAGATGGAAACAAAAATTCCAAAAATTTCCTTAATTTCACTAAATTATAAAGTTTGAAAACAACATCATATTTCACTGTTGTATTGGAAAGAGCCTTATATTAACACAACACTGAACACCTTCAAAAAGAAATAGCATGACAGCAGTGCTATAAGATTGGTAACAGCGAGATTTGGCTCTACCCAGCCAACCTCCTTAGTTAATTGCTGTCTCCACCATGTCCATGGGATACAACAATGATTACTCAGAAAAGCATATTTTGAAGGTATTCAGGACAGACAGTAGTATCTTCTAGGCATTCTTATCCATACCTAGAAATTTAAGAGGATAAGTAATTTGCATAAAGGCACACAGCCAGTTAAAATTTTTACCATACAGTCTTTATTGCTGCTGTTTAAGTATAGACAGTTTCTTAATAATTTATCAAGATTCAAATATCACATAGTTGTCAGTGAATAGGATAAAAATTACACAAGATTAATTGAAGATCACTACTTTTATAATCTCTGAAGATAACTACAGATAGATAGTTCCAATGTAGATATCTATCTACAAGATAGATAACAGCAAATACAGCCTGTTTGTTTTGTATGGCCCAGTGGTTTAATTTTAAAAAGAGAAACTTTTAAGTAATTTGAAGACAAGTTTTATCTTAATGAGTTGAAGGGATGTGGACACAAAGTATCAAGATATGAGGGAAAAGAAAACTGGCGTGTAATTGAAATATTTCCTCATTTTTTCCCCATGTTACTTCACACCTGCATCACAATGGGGTAAGTGTTTTAACTGAATACTTTAAACTCAATAAATAGTTTGATTTGGGATTAAATTGCATGAATGAATATCATAGAAATTCCACAGATTCTATGTAATTCCTTAAGTATACAAAAGATACCTTCTATGTACCAGGTTTTCTGCTAGTTACTGGCGTATTGGACAATATTTAAGCTATGATGGTGCTGCTGTATATTTGATCTGCTTTGAACTACTTTAAATGAATTTATCAGAATTCTGTGGCAAGAAAATGAAAAAAACAAATCACAGCTGACAGTAGTAAACCATGCCTGAGCTTTGATTGATTGGACTCACAGTCATACACTGGAGAGGCTTTCCTTCAATGTTCACTATGAAGGCATTAATAAAAAACATAACACAGGAATGGTCAGCTCTAGGCTGCTGCCAAACTATAAAGAAAACATAGGTAATTCTTCTACAGGTTTTGCCAACAACCATTAGTCATCTTTTTTTTCCAGGGCAAGAATTACATTTATGTCCTCTTCTTGGTATTTGGTAATATTCTTTGTAGCTTATATATGTTTTTCAAAAGACCAGGATTCATGTTTAGTGAAACAAATCTCACAGGTACTGCATAGGTCCAGTGGTTTAGATTTCCTGTTTCCCTTTCTCCTGTACTACATTCGTTCATTTTCTGTGTAAAAGCCTCTAGCACAGTACTTATGAAGCCTAAGTGTACATCATAATCCTTAGAAAACTTTTTAAAAACAAAACAAAATTAAAAAAAAAACTGTTGGGTTTATCCCAACAGTTACTAGGTGAAAGATGAGGATCAAGAATGTGCATTCACCACTGGTGATACTGACACTTTCAATGCATCAACCACTCCTCAAGTAGCTTGCTCCAAAAGTGTGCTCTGCAGACTGCAACAAAACCATCAGTTCACACTTTGTTATAAATGCAAAATCTTGGGTCCCACCTAAATTTACAGAGTCCTTCATCAAGCAACATCACAAAGTGAAATTACACACCCATGGAGTATAATCTGTCATTATTAGAGGGCACATAACACAGACCCACGAAGCCTCCATGATCTATGCTTAGTTTAATAGCCTTTGTGTTAGGCCTTTGTCATCAAGTACAGCTAGTTCTTGGGTGCTTGTAATAGTTTGCGAAATTAGCCACTATTCTTGTAGTACATACTATGAGGGGTGTGATCTATTTCCTCACTTCTAGACTCTGAGCTAGGCAGGTGATACATTTTGAATCATAGGTTGCACTGGCATTAGCATTGGGATAATTACAAATCAAAGCCTCAAGAAGCCTAGCAACAACTTTTCTTGATGCTCTATGAAATTCTAGCACCATTTGAAGTTCAGATGAGGCTGCAGGAATGACAAGTGACATGTGGCCCACTGTTGCCCTGGTCAATAACCAGACAACTATCAGAAACAGAGTACTTAGTTAACTGACAACTGAGTAAATGGAGGTAAGAACATCAAAACTGCCTGGCTAAATTCTAACTATAATAGTGAAACCATAAAATTATGGGCTCATAAATAAATAAATAAATGGCTGTGGGTTTTAAGATTTAAGGTGGTTTGCACATGGAAATAAGTACTGATTTTTTTTTCTTTTGTGAGATAGGATTTTGCTAATGTTTCCCAGGTTTAGCCCAAACTTAAGATCCTTCTTCCTCAGACTTCTGAGTGTCTGGGATTTCAAGGACATGCCATCCTACCTGGATAAGTACTCATATGTGCTTCTTGTGGATAATTTTCTTTGAAATCTATTGTCTTAGCCAGCTTTGTGTTACTATTACCAAAATAACTTGTAAGAATAACTTTGAGGAAGAAAAGTTAACATGGACTCACAGTTCCAGAGGTGCAGTCCAGAGTCAGACCGCTTCAATGTTTTGGGTATGAGACAAAAAACATCATGGTGGAAGGAACTGGAGGAGGAGAGTTGCTCACCTCAAATCAGCCATGAAGCAGAAAGGACAAGTGAGGCAAGGGGGACTAAATATAAACCCCAAAGGAACATTCACAGTGATTTACAGCCTCCAGCCACACCTTACCTGCATATAGTTATCATCCAATGTAGTAGTATTTTCAAACTATTCATCCATCAAGTGGATTAGTCTACTGGTTAGGTTACAACTCTCATAATCTAAACATTTCACCTCTGATCATTACCACATTGGATTCTATGGTTTTTTGGGACACCCCTCATATTCAAACCATAACACCAATGAAGACTAATAATAAGAATATTATGATAGAACAGTCTCAGATATCTTCTATTTTTAACTGCTTGGCTCTTTTTTTTTTCTCCTCACTAAGCCAGAAGTAATTATTGACAACAGATTAAAGACAAAATTGTAAATATTCCATCACATAAAAGAAAGAACAGCAACAACAACAATAAAAAAATTTTAAAAAAACACTCCTTATTTTTATGAAGCTCATAAAGGAAAAATATTGATTTTTAAATGTATTCCTGGAGTCAATGATCAAGAAAAAGCTCCAGGGATGGCTGACATACAAGTATTCACAGGCCTCTGTTTCCTTGGGTCTTTACAGTACCAAGGGCCTGTAAGATCTCTCTGATACATTCAGATTGATTTATGAAAGTTAAGCCTCAAGGAATAGACATGCTCTTCTTATAAGATAGTGCTAGTATGAAAAGATACAAACTTTTCTCAAATAATTCCCTTGTATTAGCAAATTTTCTACTAATATTCTATAACTTATTTTCATTGGAAAAGCTAATATTTGAGTGTATTTAGTAATACAAGCAGGATTAAAGAATAAAGAAAAACTTTTCTAAACAAAAGTAACAGTTTTACAAAAATTCAAAACTACTAAAATTAAATCCGTGAGAATTAAATGATAAAGGATAAATCATAAATCAGTAAGTCCCATCACATAGTAAAAAGTTATGAAGCTAAACAAGTCAATGTAAAGATTGATCCTGATAGGCAGAGAGAACAACAGAAAATATAGTTCAAAACAAGACTAGTATTTATTAAGTAAAGGTGGCACACCACATATGTAGAAAACCATGCATTGGTCATGTCCAAGCAATGTTTGTACAACTGGATAAATTGGTGAAAAAAAATATATTAGCTATACTCCATCATGCATTACATATAACACACTCAGATGATCAAAGTTAATTAATAATAAAAAGCTATATGTATTAGGAAAATCTGAAAGAAATGTTTTATTATTTGATTGGAAAAAATAAAATAATATATGACAATAAAATCAGAAGTCATTAAAGAAAAAAATGAAATAAACTACATTATTGAACAAAAATTCTGCTTGACATACAGCATAAATAATGTTAAAAGAAAAAAAACTATATAGAAAATAAAATTCCCATGGGGGGGGAATTGTTCTTAAATATATCTAAAGTTGATAAAATCTCATTCATAAATTTTTAAAAACCACTCCTTACTTTTATGAAGCACATAAAGGAAAAATACTGATTGTTGAATGTGTTCCTGTATTCAATGATCAAGAAAATCTCCAGGGATGGCTGACATACAAGTGTTCACAGGCCTGTTTCCTCTTTCCCTAAGAATCTCAAATTAAGGGAAAAGAAAAGAAGATATTAATTTTGTTCTGTCAGATAAAGCAATGAATATAAGATAAAGTAGAAAAGTAAATGGTATAGGCTTACAGTAGGGTACTTGAAAGTATCTATCAAAATTACCTTTTCCATATATTATTTCATATACCTATCCATATATCTTTTCACTCAGCATTTCAACATCTGGGAATTATTTCTACAGCTATCACTGACAAGAGTTAAGTAATACATTTAGAAAGTTACTCATGAAAGAATTATTTGTAATGATAAAAATATAAATAAAATACACGCTCATCAATAAAAGATGGGCCAGTATGAAGCAGGAATAATAAAACATGCAGATCAGCTCATTCTGATATAGAATGATTGCAAAGATATAGATTTTTAAGTGAAAAATTTCACATCCATAACAGCTTTTATAGTATATTACCACTTAGCTCAGTGGTAGAGCTCTTGTCTAGCATGCATAAGTTCCTGTATTTGATCCCTAGCATTGCAGAAAAAAAAATTTGTAAAAGAATATATGCAATGCATAAATTCTATTTAATTCCATGAGAAGATGCAAATGAAAATGGTAATAATGCTTGCTTGTTCAAAGAAAACTTGAAAATTGAAGAAAATGAAAAGTTAAGTGACTTTTCAAAATATATTCAATTAATTCTTTTAATTTTAAGATCTGTGTCAATATTACCTGTTTGTAAATATTATTATCATTACTACTAATAATATAAAAAAAATACATGAGAAGTTATTTAGCTATGGTCCTACAGCAATTTAGCTATTTGCAAAAATATCTTTTAGAGCCTTAATTCATACCTAATCAAAATGAGTGTCAAATGGACTGATTAATTAATGGGAAGACAACTAAATAATTTCAAATATTTGGAAGAAGAATATTTGTACAAATTTATGTAATCTATAAAACTTGATAATATTAAAAATCATTGAAAATTATTTGAAATTATTGTTAGATTTGACAACAGTGAAAAGTAAATATTTTAAAAATAATAGTTAAGTGAAGAAGAAATATAAAACTTGGCAGAAAATACATCAACTGTTCAATATCAGTAATTAAAATAAAGCTTATACAAGTTTCTGAGAAAAAAATCATTATACAAATTAATTAATAGAAAATGAATAAGAATGGGCAGTTTTTTAAAAAAGAAAATCCAATTAGTAAATAATATATGAAAAATTACTAGAATATTTGCAAAATAAAAATTAGACATAGAATCATTAATACTACCACATCAGCAAAATCTATTTAAATATGAATAACCAATTCTAGTGGATTTAAAATCAAATAAACGCTACAAAACTGTTGATATATATATGTATACATATGTGATCAGGAAATATATAATAAGTTTTGATAAAATTCTCTTTATCAATCTCTTTTTATGAAATAGTGGCTTTAAAAGGATTTATACACACAGTTATTTGCAGTAATTTTATATATATTATCAAACAACTGGAAACAACCAAATAAATATTAAATAAATTGCTGTGTATTTTCAGGTAATTAAAGAGTTGGGATTTGAGTTTGGTGAGGAAAGAATTAACTCAATCATTTTCAAATTTCTTTGTTGCCAAAAGCAGAGGATATAAAAACTGGAAAGAAAAATCCATGGTTCAAACTACTCTGAAACAGTTAAATATTTTGACATATATGAAGATCTTTTTACATATGCTTTGCTGCGTTCAGATATCATTGCTCTCATCTGTAAAGGACAACTAGAGAATATCAACTTTTTCTCAAAACTCTCACATTCTGATTTGTATTGTCTCAATAATGAATTACTAATTTATCAACAGCATTTTTTGCCAATAAGGACTTTTCATCAATTTTTAAAATGTTTTTATTAGTGCATTATAGTTATACACAATATTGGATTCCTTTTGATGCAATCACATATGAATGAAATATGATTTGCCCCATTTCACTCTCCAGTACTTCCTCTTTCCCTCCCCTCCTCCCTCCTACTGTTCCCCTTCCTCTATTCTACTGGTCTTCATTCTGTTTATTTATTATTGTGTTTTAATTGTGCTTTATAGTATAGTATTTAGTATTAAGATGAAGTTCATGTGCTATCTTCATATATGTACATTAACATAATTTGGTCAACTTCATTCTGTGGTTCCTCCCTTTTCCTATCGCTCCTCCTACCCTTCAATCCTCTTTTTTTTTTTTTTACTCCATTTATCTTCCTTGATCACTCTTCTATTTCATGGGATATCCTTTCATTTTTTTCCCCCTGTTTTTGTCTAGTTTCCACACATGAGAGCAAATATTTGACCCTTGACTTTCCGAGTCTGTCTTATTTCACTTTTCCATCCATTTATCAGCAAATGCTATAATTTCATTCTTTATGGCTGAGTAAAACTCCATTGTGTATACAGACCACATTTTCTTCATCTATTCATCTGTTAATGGGCACTTGGGCTGGTTCCATAACTTAGTTATTGTGAATTGTGCTGCTATAAACATTAAGGTGCCTGTATCATGATCGTATAATGATTTTAGTTCTGGATATGCACCAAAGAGTGGAATAACTGGGTCATATGGTGTTTTTATTCCTATTCTTTTGAGGAATCTCTATGTTGCTTTCGAAAGTGTTTCTTCTAATTTTCAGTCCCAATAGTATAGGAATGGTTTTTTTTTTCTGCCTATACTCATAAGCATTTATTATTATTTGTAATCTTGATTATTGTTTTTCTAACAGGATTGAAATGAAACTTTACTACAGTTTTGATTTGCATTTCCATGATTGCTGGGAATATTGAATATTTTTTACATATGTTTGTTTGCCATTTGTATTCCGTTTTTGATAGATGGTTGAGTTTTTTGCACATTTATTGATTGTTTTATTTGTTTCTTTGGTGTTAAGTTTTTTGTATATCCATGATATTAATCCCTTGTTTGTCAAAGATTTTGTCCATTTCTATAGGTTGTTCATCACTTTCTTACCCAGCCAGGAGTTAAACAGGAATCAAATTCCCAATTATAAGATGAATATAAAATGAAATATTGTGCAGACATTATACATTATGTCAGCAAAAGCTTTTTAATAATATGAGAAAATGTAGTTGTGGGGGGTGGGGAGTAGGACATGTGGCATCAATAAAGGCAATTTATAAAGAAAGAAAATCACCATAAACAGTTATCAGTGGCTATCTATTTATGGCAGGGATTATAATTTACTATATAAGTAACTTTAAGAAAGGTGCACCACATTTTTACAAAATAATATATATTTTCTTTTCAAGATTTACTGTGACATTTTTGAATAAGAACAAAGAATTGGCCAATTAGAAAAACTTTGAGAAGACTATGAAAGAAGTAATGAAAAATGATGCCCATAGTCCTATAGTATAATCCTAGCCCCTCCTCTTAATTTGCCATTTTTCCAGTGATTTAACCTTTCTATCTGCTTTATCTTCTCCCGCTCTTTTGTCTTGCGTATCTGTCATTTTATAAACCTCTGCCATTTCCAATTACTTTCCATTGTTGATAGGTTAATTCTGTGGTTTCAGTTTTCTTTGTTTTTTTCCAAGTCCTAACCAGCTGTGAGTTGCCTGATTCTGATGTCAGATTTAATCTTGCATTTATTTTTCATTTTTCTAGAATATTCTTTAAGCAATAATTTTATAGACAAAAATTTGATTATCAATGAGGAATATTCTTCTGCTTACAAAAAAAAATGTGTTCTGCCCTACATCATCTCTGCTCTCTGACTTTGGATTTCTTACAATAAAGTTATTGGCCCTATGGAGTCATCCTCAATACCATCTCATCCCACTCTCATTTTTTTTTCCATCTCTGGCATTTTCACCTATGTGACAGGAAATTGCCTTAATTTTAATTTCCATATGACCTGTTTGGTCTTAAGACCTACCCAGACCATTATTGTATCTATCCATTAATTTCATTAATTTCAGATACTCATATGACAGAGATGAAACTGGATTCTTTCAAAAACACAAATTTAGGGTCTGAAATTATAAAATTCATGAAGGAAATTTAAGGAGAAAGATTCTTGGTATCTTTCTTGGTATCTGGCTTTGTCAGTGATATTTTGTCTATCATTACAAAATGTCAGGCATGAAAAACAAAAATTAAGTGAGACTACATCAAACTGTACAGCTCCTTGGTGCATTGTAGCAATCCATAATAGTGGTGTTCACTTTGACATCATCATAGACACATGAAATGCAATTTGCTCCACTTCAATCTCCAGCACTTCCCCCTCCCCTTTCCTCCTCCTTTGCTGTGTTCCATCCTCTATTCTACTGGTCTTCCTTCTATTTATAGTTTTACATTAGTGCTTTATAAATATCACATAAAGGTGAAATTTACTGGTATATTCATATATGTACATAGCATAATTGGGTCAATTTCATTCTGAAGTTCCTCCTTTTACCCATCCTTCCTCCTGCCCCCTCTATCCTTTTCCTCTGCCCAACTGATCTTTCTTCTATTTTCGTGGAAAACTTACACACATACTTTAATTTTCTTATTATTTTAGTCTACCTTCAGCATATGAAGGAAACATTGAACCCTTGACTTTCTGAGTCTGACTTATTTAATTTACCATGATGTTCCCCAGTTTCGTTCATTTACCAGAATATGTCATCATTTGATTCTTCTTTATGGCTGAAAAAAAATTCCAGAGTGTATATATACTATTTTTTTTATTCATTCATCTGTTTATAGGCATGTGGGCTGGTTCCATAGTTTTGTTATTGTGAATTACGCTGCTATAAACATTGATACATTGCTATAAATGTTGTAGGAATTGATATATCACTACAGTATGCTAGTTTCAGTTCTTTTGGATAAATACCAAGGAGTGGAAAAAAAACACTATTATTTTTTTAATTTTTAAAAATAAAAGATAAAGTTTAACTTGGCGTTTTGATCTATAGGTCGCTATGACAAAGTATTTTAGCTTGAAAAGAAACTTAAATCACTAGACAATTTTTCTTCCTTGCATTCCTTTTATGCCTCTTATTTTTTTTAACTTCTTTTTCTTTAGGAAAACCAATGGAAAAAATGTTAATAGGTTTTAGTTGTTGATGGACCTTTATTTTATTTACTTATTTATATACAGTGCTAAAAATCAAACCCAGTGCTTCACACATAAGAAGCAAGCGCTCTACCACTGAGCTACAAATTCAGCCACAAACCAATGGAAATTTATCTCAGCAAATTGTAAAGCAAATTTTTTAATTACTTACATCTCAAATTTGAATAATTGCACAGCTTTTATCCTTCACACATCTAATAAGTTTATCATGTTTCTTTTATTTAGATTAGGACTTTGGCACAATATGACATTTAGTAACAGGAAGCTTTTGAATAACATCCTAGTTTTAAACAAATTGAAGTAAAGAAAATTTTATTCTTAAATACACTTAATAATTTGTGTCCAGATTTTAACTGTCATAAATAAAGTGATATATTTTCTAAAAAAAAAAGAAAAAGAAAGACAAAGAAAAAACATAAAAAATCATATTGGTTTGGCACAGCAAACTAAGCCATCAACTAAATGGTAAGGCAGACTACAGATAGATTATATTAATATATCTGATAAATGGTTACTATCCCAAATATATAAAGAAATCTTATAACTCCAAAGCAAAACAGAAAACAGATAATCTAAATAAAAATTGGACAAAGGACCTGAATAGATTTTTTTCCAAAGAAACCATAAAAATTGCCAACATGTGTATGGAAAGAAGTTCAACATCACTAAGAATCAAGGAAATGCACATCCAAAACACAATGAGATATCACCTCACACTGGTCAAAATAACTACATCAAAGAGAGCAGAGACAGCAAGTGTTAAGGATATAAATAAAGGCAACATTTATAAATTGTTAGTGGGAATGTAACTTGATACAATCATTAATAAAAATGGTATGGAGATTCTTCAGAGAACTTATTAAAAAAATAGAGAGAGAGAACTACCAAATGATCCATCGATCCCACTTTGGGGCAATTATCCACAAGAATTGAAATATAATCTAGTATTGGCACTCTCATATTCTTTGCAGTATCATTCATGATAGTCAAGATGCAAAAACAAAGTAAGTGTCCATCAACAGATAAACAAATTCACACACACACACACACACACACACACACACACGACACACATATGACATTTAGTAATAGTAAGCTTTTGAATAACATCCTTGTTAAACAAATTGAAGAAAGTTTTATTCTTAAATACACTTAATAATTTGTGTCCAGATTTTAACTGACACAAATAAAATGGTATATTTTCTTAAAAAAAAAACAAAAACAGAAAAACCATATAGGTTTGGCACAGAAAAGCAAACCATCAACACACACACACACACACACACACACACACACACATTAGAATATCATTCAATGTGTAAAAGAAGAGACTGTTATTTTTGTCAACCTGGCAGAATCTGGAAGATATTATGTGAAATAAGCCAGATACAGAGAGAAAACAATACTATTAATATCACTTATAGGTAAAATCTTTTAAAAGTAAAATGTGGAGAGTAGAATGGTGGTTATCAGGGTTAAGGAAAGGGATAAATAGACAGAAAGAAATCAAAGAGTGCAAACTTGCAGTCAAGTAGGCTGGATAAATCTACAGAGCTAATATACAGCATCTGGACTATAGTTAAAGTATTTTTGTACTCCAAAGTTTTCCAAGAGAATATGGTTTTTGTCCTTCCTCCCACACACACACA
Source organism: Urocitellus parryii (assembly GCF_045843805.1). NCBI lineage: Eukaryota > Metazoa > Chordata > Mammalia > Rodentia > Sciuridae > Urocitellus > Urocitellus parryii. Next base: position 153,676,179 of record NC_135532.1, read on the forward strand.
GTAAGTATGAAGAATAGGGTGATCTTCTTGACTTGTAATCATTTCACTAAGTATTTGTATATCAAAACATCATGTTGTACACCTTTAATAATACAATAAAATAACTTTTGTTCAGAATTTATGAAAATCTTTCACTAGAAGAAAAATTATAGTTAAAAATGGATAGAATGTTTGAACAAATTTTTTCAAAGAATACATACAGAGATGGCAAATAAATGCATATAAAAATGTTCAAAATCCTTAGTTTTACAGAAATGAAAATTAAAACTAAGTGATGCTGTACTACCCATGTATTTTAAGATTGAGCAAATCTTAAAAAACTAAAAGAATAAACCCTAGTGAAGATGGAAAGCAACTGGACTCTCAGATATTGCTAGAAAATGCAAAACAGTCTAGTGTCTTTGGATAAGATTTCATCAGTTTCTTAAGAAATAACAAGTAGACTTACCACACAAACCAGCATTTCATTCCCAGGTTTTCATGAAAAGAAATACAAACATATGCCCACCGAAAGATCTATATTAGGATATTTGTATTGTCTATTCATAATATTGGACATGTAGAAACAACCCAACTACTGACTATATAAACAAATTGTGATATATATGAAAAGTGACATGATACCCAACAACAAAAAGGAGTAAACTACTAACAGATGCAAAAACATGAGTGAATAAAAACCTTCATTCTAAGTGAAATAAGACAAACTCAGAAGGCATTCCATTAATGCCTGGAGAAGACAAAACTATAGAGACGTATCAGATCAGTGGTAACTAGGGACTAAGGACAAATACGCAGAAGAGATTTGGGGGAAGGATAACAAAAATATCCTAGACCACAACTATTATGTTCATCTACTAGGATTTCCATAATAAAATGCCACAGACCAGGTAGTTTAAACAACTGAAACTTATTTCCCCACAAGTTCAGAACAGATAAAGATCAATATCAAGAATGTAAAATCCAGACCAAGATCAAGGTGCTGGCAGAGTTGGTTTTCTCTGAGGCAGCTCTCCTAGTACTGCAGATGGCTCCACTTTGCTGCCTCTTCCTGTGGTCTTCTGTGAAGGCTCATCCCTGGTATTCAGTCTTTGTACTCTTAAAAGGATCCAAATCAGGTTTTCTCAGGATCAATCCACAAAACCTCATTCAACTTCACCTCTTTGAAAACTTTATCTCCAATCACAGTCATGTTCCAAGGAACCAAAGAACTGAGATTAGAACTCCCAACATGAATTTTGGAAGGACACAATTTACCATGTAACCACTGTAGTGGTAGTTACATAACTATATATATTTGTCACAACTCATCAAATTTTACTCCTACAAGGGTAGTTTTATTGTATACAAATATAATACAAATAACTAATAACTCAGTAATCCATATTACTGAGTTATTATTTTTATTATTTTTATTTTAAAAATAAAAATTGATATTTATTATACTTCTTTTACTTTTGTAATAATATAAAATTTTTAAATTCATATTGATGCAAATTTCTAATGAAATCATAAAATATACTATCATCATTTAGAATTTTTCCATAGAAAATATTATTGAGGAGGAGTTTGGTAACTTTTGTAAAATTAATGACATTTGCCAAGTTCATGGTGTTTTGTTAAAAGAAAATGGGAAATAAATTTTAACCTGCTGCCACATGTTTGTATTATCTTTAAGCTACTACATATATGTATCCATTGTAAAACCATTGTACTCCTCTACAACTACATTATATATCCTGAAGCCCACCCGTTCATCTGAATGATCATTGTTTAATTTGAAAGATGCCAAGGTCTTTAACTGATATCATGTTGAAATTGTTCAAAGGTTTAATGGCTATGTCGTTGCAGAAAGGATTATATTGAAAGTATAAAAGAAGGCTTATACTAAAATTCTAGGAAATATCTCAAAAGCCTCTCTTATTCTTCCATTTTTATTTGGGCTAGATTTGGCAAAAAGCAGCCAGGGACATCTGGAAGGACACAAAAGATGATATAGGTTTCCAAAAACAAGCTAGACCAGCTGGCTTGCCAAATATCAGCATATGGGTATAGGAATGATTGTTATTTTTGAATTATGGATGTCAGGCTATGTGGAATTAGTAGGGAATATCTCTATCATTGAACATCACTGCAATATTCACATACATACATATACACACATGTACATACATACATACATTAAAAAAGAATACCACTGTATGATGAAATTTAAATTCATTCTCATAGTATACAAACGACACAATACTGCAGATAAATCATGTAAATCCCCCATGTGGAAATTACTGCACCAAACTGGGATTGTCATTAAAATATAAAATAATAAATGTCAGGCCTAAATACCAGTCATAGTGATTATTCCAGTCTATTTTACTTTAGAATCTAGAAATGAAGTGATACTGCTGAAAACTTCTTCAGGATGTTTTTGATCACAGCAATTTATGAAGATAAAAACACTTTTTATCCATTTGACAGGTTGTTGGTGTTACCATCAGACAAGAGCTTTCACTAAGTAAATATACATGTCAAGATTGAACACTATGCTAACAGAGGAGATTTCCAACAGACTCCATAGTCTCACAGTACAATTCTTGGGGAAATACATTTAATTCTGATCTACAAAGGGAATAGAAAAAAAACTCTAAGATACTCAGCTGTTTACCACTTTGTGGTGCATAGCTGGACAGCAGCCTATGTTCAACAAACTAATTTGTGAGCCAGCTCAATACAGGCATACAACCTCATAATGATTAGACAAGAAATATGTTCTCAAAACTTATATGTGTAGCAGAATCAGGAAAATACTCACCAAATACTTTAAAAGATAAAATAAAGACAGCAGGTGCAAGGAAACCTTCTCCATTGTTGAAAATGCACATAAGAGGTTCTCATTCTTTTTGGCTACTTCAGTAATAAATGCTTTTTCCCCATCAAGTATTGACACAAAAAGAGAAATGTCATTGCTTCCTGCAGGACCACCACATGTCCTGGCTGTTCCTAGAAAAGAGAAGTCATATGTCAAGCAAAATATACTGTCACCCTGGTGACTGAAATATTGTAAAAATGATTTCAAAAACAAGTGTGCTGCATGTGGTCTGGAAAATTCCCACACATTGCACATTATTTCAAGAAATTCCAAGCCTTGCCTATTTTCATAGATCATTTGAATTCAATAAAAGAAAATAAATCCCTAAGTATATTTTTAAAGGACGGCTTCTCAAACTTTACTGTACATATGGATCACATGGAAATTTTTTTTTAATTTGGATGCTAATTCATTAGGTGTAGGGTGGACCCCAAGCTTTCATTTCTAACAAATTCTTGGGTGATGTTGATACTGCTGGTCTGTGAACACAGTTTGAATAACAAGGCTTTAGAATATTATACACTGTCAGCTGAAAACTGTCAGGTCTATGATCTGTTGGAGCAGTTGTATTCTTTTTAGTGTTGGTGAGGTTTTTATTTACTAAAATTAAAAATGTCTCTGTACAGCAAAGGAAAACATCAAGAGAGAAGGAACAACCTTCACAATGGGAGAAATTATTTTCTAACTATACATATGGGTATTAATTCTCAGAATATATAAGGACTCAAAAAACTCAATAACCAAAAAAGAAAAAGGAAAGAAAGAGAAGGAAAGAAAAAATCAAGACCAAATAACCCAATTAAATATTGATCAATAAATCTAAATGGGCATTTCTCAAAAAGTGTACGCCAGTTGATATATGAAGAAATGTTCAATATCACTCATCACCAAAGGAATGCAAATCAAAAACATAATGAGATATCATCTCACCCCAAAAAGAATGGCTATTCTCAAAAAGAATAATGGTAACTAGGGCTGACAAGAATATGGAGAAAGGAAAACCTTATTTACCATTGGTGAGAAAGCAAATTAGTACATCTATTATGGAAAACAGTAATGGAGTCCCCTCAAAGTAAGTAAAATACCTGCCATATGAGCCCACTACTGGGTAAATATTTGAAGGAAAGGAAATCATTATCTCAAAGAGAACTTCACTCCTAGGTTTATCCCAATACTATTAAGAAATGAAAACAACTAGACTGTCCATCAACTAATGAAGAGATAAACAAAATATGGCATATATATATATATATATATATATATATATATATATATATATATAATTAAGTACTTTTAATCATAAAAAGAATGAAATTCTGCCACTTGCAACAATGTGGATGGAACTAGAGATTATTCTGTTAATTGAAATAAGCCAGGAACAGAAAGACTAGTACTGCATGATCTCACTGATATGTGCATTCTATGTTATCTCATTGAAGTTAGTGGAACGGTGGTTCCCAGATTCTGGAGGAGGGGGTAAGGGGAAGGGAGGGATATACAAAAGTTGGTCAATGGGTACTAAGTTAGAGTTAGATAGAGGAAGAATTTCTGGTTTTTCTATTGCTATCTACCTATTGTGAAGATAGATAATAATAATGTACCATATATTTCAAAGAACTAGAAGAAAGAATTTTCAATGTTTTCACCAAAAGAAATTATAAATGTGGGTGTAAAAAAGTTTACTCTGATTTAAGTTAACAGACATTATATCCCTCACTGCTACACATTTGCAATAAAAATTACAGTTTCACTTTAGAATGTCCTTAATGCTTCAGTAAAGATTATTAATTTAATTTGATCCCAATCTTCACTGTGGGACTGTTTAATACAAATCATTGTTGCTATAGTTAGCAAAACACAGCACATATGAAGGTTATTATAAGAAAAACTTCTTGTGCAATTATTTGAGTTGCAAGCTGAACTAGCTGCTTTGTTCATGGAGCATTAAGTTTACTTGAAAGAACTATGGACACATAAATGATTGTTATTTGGACTTGAGCATTTGGTAGACATTTTCTCAAAAATGAATATAGTGAACCTGACACTTTAAGGAAACAAGTGACAGTATTTGTTGGCAAGGATAAAATTTGAGCTGTCAACTGGAAGCCAGGAGTTTGGGAAACTTTTATCTGTCACAAGTTTGACAGCTCCTCAAGACAGACTTTTCTAATGAGATTAACAAATGTTACTACTTAATAATGTATCATAAAATATTTTAACATTTGAAAAAGCTGCATAATTCAGTAAACCAACATTTTCCAAATGACAAATGTATGATGTTATAAAATCAAGCATGGTATAATATGCAAGTATAGTCTAATGATTTTAATGAAGTTTTAATGGAGTTGAAAAGTTCATTGATTATGGTTTCACCTTTCTCATTGCAACTAACCCTTTAAGAAATGGACACTTGTAGATTTTTGGTGTAGTATGAAAAAGAATACCTAAAACTGCTTCAAAAAGCTATTAAAATACTTCTTTCTCCATCTACATATACTTAATAACATTGACATTTATTTATTTACTTTGATCAAAACAACACATTAAAACAGACTGCAGAAGTAGAGGTGTGAATTCACCTTTCTTCTAATACACTAGACATTATAGAAATTTCAAAATGTGTAAAATAATGTCAATTGGCTCATTTTGGTTTTTTGCTTTGAGAAATATAGGTTTTTAAATAAAAATATTTATGTATTAAAAGGATTAACTGTTGCTGTTTCAAATAAGTTAATATTTAATTTTTCAGTGTTAATTTCTAACATGTCAAGGACTATATCCCATACAAAAAAAAAACTCTTTGCTATCTTTAATAATTTTTAAGTAAATGGGTCATAAGGCCAAAAAGTCTGAAACCCATTGTTCCAGGTAGTACATACTCTTTTATTTTGTCTGGAGATTCTGCACAAATCCCTTTGTGATAATCCATCCTTATAATGCCAGGTAGACCAAGCATAAACTTCAGAGTCCCTTTTATTTTTCTTCCTCAAAAAGCAAAATAGAACTTGGCCCTTCCTTTTCCCCAAGATTAACTAAAACTTGTTTTTACGTAGGTGGCAAGAGGCTAAAAGAAAAAACAAACTAATCTATTTGTCTTATTTATAGAATTAGAAAATGAGAAGTTTTATCCCTTTTTACACTTCTCCCTGAATACATAGTTCAGAATCATTTCCAGGCAAGCATCATTATTCCTACCTGGGCCTATTTAGGCTCTGAGGGCAGGTGTTTCTTCAGCAGAAAACTAAAGATGTAGCACCATGGTATCAGTCAACAAGATTGTGTGTTGAGACAGTTGTCCTCATCTAGGTTAACATCACTGATATCATCATCATTGTCAACATAATCATTACCACCATCCCCATCATCATCATCACTTCCTACCACACTTATATGTGCAATAGGATTAGCTACTGGGACTTAAGCCTTTCACGCTAGGTACTGTGCTATTTTACAAGAATTACCTCACATAATCTTCACCACAATAATAGAATTCAGGAATATTGTCATTTCCAACTAACAGATGGAAAACTGAAGTAATTTATCCCTAATAATTGGGATGATTTGGGATTTACATAAACCTAGATAGTATTCTTCCAGAGTGTATTAGCTTTTGCACCATGATTAAAATATCTGACAAGAACAACTTGGAGAAGGAAAAGTCTCTTTTGGCTGGAAGTATCAGAGATTCAGTCCATAAATGGCTGACTCCATTGCTATGGTGGATGAACTCTGCTCCATTCATAGGGCCAGGAAACAGAGGGAAAAGGACCACAAGGAAGATGAACCCAGGGCACACCACTAGTTATCCATCTCCTCTACCTCTGCCAATCTATATACAGTTACCACCCAGTCAATCAGTTCAAACTAGGATAGACTGATCCAGTTATAGCTCTCATAGTCTGATCATTTCACCTTTAAATATTGCTGCATTAACATTGGAGCTTTTGGGGGACACGTCAAATCCAAACCATTACACGGAGTCTTAACACTCAACAGAAATCCTTCACTGCTTTCCATCAAGTTTGTGTAAAGTAGATTAATGAACATAATTCTGAAAGGCCACACTTGACATTTTATTTTGTTTTTGTTTTGTTTGGGGATATCGGAGATTGAACTCAGAGCACTCAACCACTGAACCACATCCCCAGCACTATTTTGTATTTTATTTAGATACAGGGTTTCACTGAGTTGCTTAGCACCACACCATAGACTGGCTTTGATCCTCCTGCCTCAGCCTCCATAGTTGCTGGGATTACAGGTGTGGGTCATAGAACCCTACATCATTTTTTTTTTCATCAGTGTTATATTTTCCTTAAGGATGGAGTAGGAAAGAGCTTGAATTTTATATTTACAACTTTGGGAAGTTTTCTGGTAAATTTCTTGTTAAGTTATAACAGAGGAGTTTTATTTTGAACTGTTTATTTGTTTAATTTAAAACTTTATTTGTTTAATTTGTTATGTTTGCATAATTGTATATTTTCATTATAAATTAAACCATTGGTCTTATAAACAAAATCTTACAAGTTTGTGTAGCAAAACACATATTTTCCCCAACACAAAATTAAATTTTTTTTATCATGCCAGTTTTACATAAGAGATTCTAAGATACATAATGAACAATGTCTTCAACTACTATTTTTCAAGGAATAAAGAAATGTTGTTCAGGCAGACATTTCTTTATTGACCCTCATAAATTAAAACTCAGAAGATAATACTAAACCATAGAGCTGTGAAAGTATTTCTGAAAGAAACTAAGCTATTATCCCTCAAGTAAGTTATTTTGACTGACCTAACTTGATACAGAAGCTCAGCTTAGAGAACCTAGAGAAATAAAGAGTTAATATATTCTTAGCATCCATTACTGGTATATCAACAGAGCTGATGGAAAGTGTTGGCTTGCAGTCAACTCTTGATTAGACTTCCTGACATTGCCTGAAGAAGTGATATTATGCTTTGTTTATTAGAAAGAAATCCTAATGCTTTAGATGCCAAACATTCAGGCAGCTGGCAAATCTGTTTTAAGAATTTAGAAGACTGTCATATTCTTGGCAAAAGACACATTCTAAAGTATATCTAGGTGAGTCTCAGGCATGCCTGTGGTTTAATCTCACTTGTTTTTTTCAGTTCATGGGAACAGACATTGAATCTTTCTACAGGTCCCCATAGACAAGTGTGAGTCCTTAGGGACTAAGTTCCAGGGCCTAAGGATTGGATTGGGTGAGACTGATCCTGAATGTGTAGATTGTAGAAATAAAGATGCTATGATAGACAGAGCTGAGGAGTAAAATGCCACAAAAAACTATTGAAGTGTTCACCAGTACTCTAAGAAGCAGGTAAAACAAAACTAAAAATGATTACCAGAGTGAATAAGGGTTTCCTTAAACCATATAGGAGGTGGTAAAACCAAGAGTTCATTTTTCAAATGCTCCCAAGACTGTGTAGTTGAAGAACGTAACTGACAAGCCTACTACAACTAAAGCTGATCAACCCAAAAAAACTTCACCAGGAAACTTCTAGAATTTATAAGTGAATTGAGCAAAGTAACAGTATAAAAATTAACACCCATAAATTAATTGTGTTCCTATATGCCAATGATGAATCAGTAAAAAATGAATTGGGAAAGCTATCCCATTCACAATAGCTTTTAAAAATTACTTAGAAATCAATCTAATAAAAAAGGTGAAAGACCTCAATGAAAACTACAGGACACAAAAGAAAGAAATTAAAGAAGTCCTTAGAAGATGGAATGATCTTTCAAGTACTTGGACAGGCAGAACTAATATTGTCAAAATGGCCATACCACCAAAAGCACTCTACTGACTTAATGGAATTTTTATTAAAATTCCACTGGTGTTCCTCATAGAAGTAAAAAAAAATATATATATATATATATATAGTCAGGAAATTCATCTAGAAAAATGAGAGGTCCAGAATACCACAGCAATCCTTAGAGAGAAAAGTAAAGCAGGAGGCCTCACAATACCAGACCTTCAATTATACTACAGAGCATAGTAACAAAAATAGCATGGTATTAGCACCAAAACAGGCATGAAGAACAATGGAATATAATAGAATACATAGAGACAAGCCCACATAAATATACTCATTTCCTACTAGACAAAGGTGGCAAAAATACACATGAGAAAAGATGGCCTCTTCAACAAATGGTGCTGAAAAAATTGGAAATCCATATGTAGCAGAATGAAATTTAACCAATATCTCTCACCCTGAAAAAAAAAAATCTGAACTTACAGTGACTCAAGTATAAAACCAGAGACCCTGCACATACTAGAAAAAAATATAGGCCCAAAATCCCAGTATGTTTGCTTAGAAACCAACTTCCTCAACAAGATTCCTAAAGCACAAGAAATAAAATAAAAAGTCAACAACTGGAATGGTATCAAATGAAAAAGCTTCATCACAACAAAGGATATAATCAAAAACATAAAGAGAGATTCTACAGAATTGGAGAAAATTTTTGCCACCCACACCTCAGATAAGGTGTTAATTTCCAGGATATACAAAAAATTCAAAAAGCATAACACCAAAAAACAAATAACCCAATCAATAAATTGGCAAAGGAAATGAGCAGACCCTTTTCAAAAGAAGAAATATGAATGGTCAACAAATGTATGAAAAAATGTTCAACATCTCTATCATCTCTATTTGCTAAATGCAAATTAAAAGTACAAAGAGATTTCATCTCCAGCCAAATGGCAACAACCAAGAATACAAGTAACAATAATGTTGGCAAGGATGTGAGGAAAGTGTACATTCATTCATTTTTGGTGGAACTGCAAATTGGTGCAACCACAATGGAAAGCAGTATGGTAATTCCTTGAAAAACTAGGAATGGAATCACCAGTTGACCCAGTTATCCCACTTCTTGGTATCTATCCAAAGGAGTTAAAAATCAGCTTATGACAGTGATGCAGCCACATCAATGTTTACAGCAGCACAAATCACAATAGCTAAGCTATGGAACCAAACTAGATGCCCATCAACATATGAATGAATAAAGGAAATGTAATATATTTACATAATTAAATATTACTGAGTCATAAATAAGAATGATTTTATGACATTCATGTAAATGGATGGATGTGGAGACTATTATGCTAAGAAAAATAAGCCAATCCCAAAAAACAAAGGTCAGATGTTCTTTCTAATATGTGGATGCTAATCCAGAACAAGGGAGAGCCCTGGAAGAATACAAGTTCAATAGATTAGACAAAGGGAAATCAAGTGAAGGGAGGGGAATAGGACTAGGAAAGGCAGTGGAATTAATCTGACATAACTTTCCTGTGATCATATATGAACACACCATAGTGAATCTCAACATCTTGTACATCCTCAAGACTGGAATCCTAATTAGAATATGATATATTCCATGCTTGCATTAATATATCAAAATATATTCCACTCTCATATATAACTAAAAAGAACATTTTTTAAAAGTTGATCAAGTCCTGAAAGAAATATTCAGTTGAGACTACAACCACCACTATCACTATCACCTTTTTCATGTTTTTTAGTTTTTGCAAGGAAATGTGAAACAGAAAGTTCTGTAATATCTTATAGGAGTGGTTCAGTAAAGGATTTCAAGCTTCCAACACTTTTATTTGAACTCAGTTAAAATTAAAATGACACCATAAGTAAAAGCCAACAGAAATAAATGTGGAGAGATTCAAGAGTTTTTGACAATGCATTTGCTTTATTTATTTATTTATTTATTTATTTATTTATTTATTTATTTATGACAGCTGAATGCATTAGCTTTCTTATTACCCATATAAAGCACAATTTTTCATATCTATGGTTGTATACAAAGTATATTCACACCAATTTGTGTCTTCATACCTGTACTTTGGATAATAATGATCACCACATTCCACCACCATTTATAACCCCATGCCCCTTCCCTTCCCCTCCAACTCCTCTGCCCTATCTAGAGTTGGTCATTTGCTTCTTTATTATTTTAAAACAAAGTTTTCAATATAATAGGAAAGCTCTTTGCCTTTTAGCAAACAATTATGTTCAAATTTATTTTAAGAATATATAAACTATATAAATTTAAATGTTATACTTAACACCTATCAAGATTATACACATTAACCAAAAGTATAGACTATTTTTTTGGAGGGGTGGATCTGAGTTTGAACTCAGGGATACTCGACCATTGAGCCACATCCCCAGCCTTATTTTGTATTCTATTTAGAGACAAGGTCTCACTGAGATCCTCAGCGCCATGCCATTGCTGAGGCTGACTTTGAACTCGCGATTCTCCTGTCTCAGCCTCCAGATACCCTGGGATGACAGGCGTGTTCCACTGTGCCCTGCTCAATACAAAATACTCTAAACTGCTTTTACATTTCATCCAGAGAAATAGTTGTCTGAAATTTTAACTGCAATTATGTAGGTATGGTATAATCACTCAGTGTTGAGACTGAGATATTTTGTTGAAAAAAAAATACAGTCCTTTCTAGCTTTAAAATTTTTAGACAAAAAGGTTATTTGACCAAGCTAGCAGAGAATCCTGGAAGTGAGAAAATGCAAGTGAATATGTCATTAAACTGTACAAGCTAGGTAGATTCTATGCTTGGTCATCACGAGAAGATTTTAGTCAATCATTCATATTAATAGGTAATTCCATGAGAAACAGTATTCCACACCCTAACTATATCATAGTTTATACCTTAAGGCTTAGCCAGTCCTCTCACTGATTTAATTTAATTTTTTAAAGGATAAATTACTTACTTATAAGAGGATTTTCAACTAATACATTTATGTGTAACCTCATCTGAATTCCAATTGAAGTGTTGTCTCTCCAACTTTGCCAATTATCTTAATTATATTTTATTTTATTTGTTTTTTTAACTTCCTGGAAATTATGATCAAGAAATGGGTTTGGGAAGCATGGTTTATCACAGAGCAGTCAAAATTAATTTAAGCCTATCAACAGTTACTTCTAAAATAACTGAAAGGATCCTACATAATTCCTTGGACTCAGAACAGCACTTGTCAAACAAAAGCAACTGTTTCTCCATTTTAATCTTCTTCTGTTCTTTGGTCAGACTCAGGGACAATCAGAAAGATAAGACTGAGTATGGTATATGGGATTTTGGTTGTTTTCAACTTTGACCAAAACATCCACTTGTAGAATTGGTCCAAACAACAGCAAAGAATGATTATTATGGAAAGATAATGTAAGGCTTTTAGTTGGAGGTAACTCTTTATATACATTCCATTGGCCCTGTGTACAGAAGAAACAGTTTCTTTGTGCATGACAACCCTTACTCTTCCCAGGGCAGGGCTCTGATGTTTCTTTAGCAGAAAGATAAAAGATGTTTTTGAACTCAGTTGACAAACTGATTTCACAGCATAGTACAAAGGAAAAATAAGCCCTTCTTAAATACAAAATAATGGCAAATTTTTGCTGAGGAAAATTTCTTGATGAACCACTGTTGGTCATTCACATGAGGAACATGCATATATTTAAGCAGCTAAAGCTGTACTTCTGCACATAATAAGACAGGGACAATGCAAGGGAAGTACAAAGTGAGGAGAGAAAAGAGAGAGAGAGAATGGAGAAACTTGATATTCAATCTTAGTGGAGATGGTGGTACTAGGGATTGAAACCACTGATTGTTATACCACTGAGTTACATCCCCAGTCCTATTTTTGAATTTTGAGATGGTCTCTCTATTTTGCTGAACTGTCCTTCAACCTGTGAGCTTCCTCACTCATTCTCCCAAATTACTGGGATTATAAGTGTGCACCGCTATGCCCCATTGCAATCTTTTTCTTAATATCAAATCTCTCCAAACAACACTCACTGAGTCCAGAAGAAGCATTTGGAGGCTTAGAGTAGATATCATCACTTCTCTTTATATACAGTTATTTGAGTAAAAACACAAGAAAAAGAAAGAACAACAACCAGAGTGTTTATTACTAAACCCCAAAGTCTAGAATATCAATGACTGAAATATAAACATTTGTAAATAGAGAACCTTTATCCCCAGGGTATCCACACAGGTTTCATCCAGCATTCAGGATCAAATCTGTGAGGATAGCATGAGATTCAGCAATAACAACATGGGTTAAAGAAACAAAAGAAAGATAACCATAGAATATCTAAGAAATTCCAGAGCAGAACATAAACACTGCAAAATTCACTATATGAATGAGAAGTAATTTTGTGCAGAAAAATCATATGACTTGAGCATGGGGTTTGCTGCAAAGGGGTCTGGGTTTAAAATGTAACTCAGATAAATCAGTGGCATGATCCTCAGCAAAGTGCTTTTCCCCCTTAAGCCTCAGTTCCTCTCTTTATAAAAAATAAAATTCATAAGGGTCTGAAGAATAATGGATTCATTTCATCATTAAATTTTGGGATTAATAGCCAGATACCTTCAGATACTGGTTTATAAACATCTATCATTTGCACCATATATTTTGTTTATACTAACTCCTATTTTATATGTTTGTATTTATTGACTAATTCATTTGTCATCAATAAAAACCCTGAGATAGAGAACAACTTCAGCTCTTGCTTAACAACAACCCAAAAAAGGCATTCAATTGTATTTGACAAAATTAGCAACTCTGTACCCAGTGCCCCAATTGAGCAGACACATCCCTAGCATTTTATTTCACCACAATTTTCTGAATTGGAAAGGTGAAGCTTTTGCACAAATGGAATCCTGAAGCATTTGTTTGTTCCTGACATACAATAAAGCTTAATAAATTATGTCATCCTTATGCCACCAAAGACCCCTGAACAACATTTGCATTGAAATTGACCACAACATAAAGTCAAAATATTAGAACAGGTTTTCACCGTGTGCCTCTTTTGTAGCTTTCACTGGCAACAATTATCTGAAAACAAGCTTTGGCATACTCTTTACCATGTACACTTGTGCAATGAATAGGTAGAACATTAACTGCAGAGTTAGAATTGAAATAAACTGGTTCTATGCCAGAATATTTCAAATAAAATGCTTCCAGTTATGTACATATTTCTCAATCTACCCTGCCCTCCCGTATCCTCCACAAGGTCCCAACCCTGCCTGCCAATATTAAGTTTATTAGATTTGACTGAATGAAACCCTTTGATTTGCATTAAACAGTTTTTGTTTGTTTCTTTTGGCTTGAGATTCTGTGATCATTGAAAAATGCTAATGTCATATAGACCAGCCAAATGCTTTTGCTCATAAATATTGGATGTGCTAGTATTTTGCATGTTTTATACTTCTTTTGAATTTTAACAGGCAACTGAACACAATATTATTTACTTTCATTACTCACTGAACTAGAAATAGAAATGCAAAAGTGATGCTATAATGGCTGTGATCTTGTTAATGTTAAATAACTGTGTTATGTGATAGCATAAAAAGAAAAAAATACACTTCTCATCATGACAAAATCAAGGAAAGAAATTTCTTGAAAACAAGTTACCTGCTGACATTTAATTTGCCAATAATTCCAACACGTTATTTTGCTAAGGATACTATATTATACTTGATAAGTAGTCTCTTGTTATCTTAAGTGGTTTTGGGTATTTTTTATTTTTGGTATTTGGAAAACCTCTACTTCTGATTAAACACTTGACCTCATTTGTTCCCTACAATGTCCCTGACCCAATAATAGAGTAGCACACTTCATATTAGAGGCTTTGTGATGTTTTTAAGTAGTTGTTATGTGAAGCTCCATATATTCCAAGAAATTTTCAATATTTTATATTTTCTCTCAGCATCCCAATCTACTGCTCACACTTTAAAACAAAGGCCAACGGAAGATTATATTCTCTTCAACAGAATAATAAGTGGCAATAACTTAGGTCAGTGAAATCTCACAAATGCAGCTTGTGTTTACAATTCAACTCAAATAAATATGATGAAAGTACATAAGTACATAAATAGGCACTCATTTCACCCATTTATCCTATTTTCCCAAAGTGTTCTTCCTCTGATTTTGGATGTTTATATTTCCTGTGACTTTCAACTCACACTGGAATCAAAACTGTGCAGAACACTAATGACTTCAGCTTCTTCCCAGAAGCAAGAGGAGAAAGGTCTAAATATCCATTTGGACGAACAGGCTTGGAATATGAGACCTTCAGCACCAACTGGAATCCATCACAAGGAGCAAGATGACCATCCCAGCAACCGAGTCAGCTGACTGGTGGAAAAGCATGCATCCAAACTCATTTTCACATGACTTTTGACATTCCGTTCTTTCCAGTCCCAGGAGGGCTCACAAGGGTATATGAATTTAATAACCATATATTTCTTGTGAAGCTTCATGGTGAGGTGAACAAGAAAAATAAGTGAATGCAGCTGTGTCTGATCATTTGTTCTGACCCTTACTGTGTGCCCATTGGAAGCTTATTTTACTTTTCTGAGCCTCTGTTTCTTCATCTATAATTTGAAAAACATTACTGTGTAAGAATAGCTTTCTGGTTATTAAATTTTTAAAAAATAGATGTATATTTAATTGATAGTAAAAGTTTGAGAACTGCTAGCAATTACAGTGTTTACAATTATAATATCATTAGACATAGGTGCTTTAGTATAGATCATGAAGCTGAATTTCAAGTTGCTCATCATCCATTTGGGATCATTAGATTTAAAATCTTAAAACATTCAAACACTCATTTATTGCATTCACATTTTGGTACTGTCAATTGAGCCTTTTATTAAGTACATATATAATGTTACAAGGTGAAATACTTAAACACAGCATAATAGAAATTTTTACTTTTAAAATTGAAGTTTGAATTTTGATATGTCCTTTATGCTATGATTGGGGAAATTATTTAAACATTCTAAGCTTTAATTTTCTATACTTTGGAATAACACTAATGGAGATATTTTGAGAATTGAATGTATTTGTTTAGTATATGGCAAATACTAAACTAATATAAAATAGAAGATAAAAAGGAAAGAGTGAGATTACTTACCCACTGAAAACAATATAAACAAACTTCAATTTCATGGGGAAGTTGTAAGAAAAAATCCTCAGGAAAAATGCAAGAACAAAAAAGAGAGGAGGAAGATGGAGGGGGAAATGTTTAAGAAAATATGGAATTTAAGAAAATCAAAAGACCATATAAGCTAGAATTAATGGAGTAAATATCTCCAGAAAGGTAATATCATAACTGGCCTTTAAAAGCAAGAATAGAATTTGATACACCCAAATATGTGTCCAAGCTTTATAGCCAAAGGTCAATCTGATTAGATGGTACACACTCTTGAATGGCCTAATGAGGAAAGTGGATTCCAAGAGAAATGATTGAATTACACAGCAACTAGGAATAACATAATACATAGTTATTCAGTACACTTATTGGGTGCTCAGTTTTTCACATTAGGTGTTTTATAAATTATATGTGTGAAGGGATCCTATAGTGTATGTAAAGTGGTTGGAGAAAGTTAGGAAATAGTATTGGGAAGAACAATTAGGAAGCTACAGCAATTGGTAGTGTACTAAGAAAAGAAGATTAGACAAAGGTGATAGCAGTGAGATTTGAGATAATCTTTGAAGGATTAACCCAGTGTGCTAGTTTATTTGCTTGTTTTGCAAAATAATGAACATTGAAGTCCAATAGAAAAGTTTTCAAGATCTGAATGAGAATCTATTTGGACACAGGTAACAATAACAAAAGAGTATAATGTCCATAATATTAATAATGTTAGTATTAAGTATGTTTATATTGATGTAATGCTGAGACCTGCAACTGGAACTGGCCAATAGGATAAGAAGATAGAGCTAGTGGTACAGGGCTGTGTTATGGTTTAGTTATTGGATGTCTCCCCCAAGCTCATGTGTGAGATGATGCAAGAAAGCTCAGAGGTGAAATGATTGGGTTATGGAAGTCTTAACCTAATTAGTGTATTAATCCACTGATAGGGATTAACTTGATGGTAACTGTCGGCAGGTGAGGTGCAGCTGGAGGAGGAATGCTTTGGGGGTATATATTTGGTCCTTGTTTAGCACAGTTCTCTCTCTCTGCTTCCGGGTGCTATGCTCCCAGCTGCTTTCCTCCACACAGTCTTCTGCCATGATATTCTGCCTTACCTTATGGTCCCAAAGAATGGGGTCAGCCATCTGTGGACTAAGACCTGTGAAACTGTGAGCCCCAAAATAAAATTTTCCTCCTCTAAAATTGTTCTTGTCAAGTCTTTGGTTACAGCAGTGAAAAAGCCGATTAAACAGATTGGAAATACATAAACATGTATGAGCTTCAATCAGTCCTTTAAGGGCATTAACTTAAAGAAAACTACTTTCCCAGTGAAAACAATACAGACAAAAAACTTCACATTCACAGGGAGGTAGAAATGGAGAAAGTTTGAGGGAAAATGAAAGAGAAAAAAAGGAAATGGAAAGGAAAATTGCAAACTTCTCAGAAATAGAAAAGAGGAAGAAAACTAATGTCTAAAAATAGAACTTTGTTCTTACCTTTAACTAAAGGAGAAGGAAAAGGGACTATGAAAAGACTATAGAATTGATTCAAACACAGCTTAGAAATAAATCAAGAAAACACCAGTGATATTAAAGTTAAAGAAAGTAGAGTTTCCATAAGGGGAAAAAAAAAAAGGTCTTTAAAGACCTCAGAGAGGAAAACACAGGGAAATATGTTTAGATTTAAAGTAAGGGAACCCATAACACATTTGCAGTAGATTGGTTAAGACCAAACTCTAATTTAAGAAAGTTAAGATGAGAACAGATAATTAGGAGTTGTTTCTGAGAGAAGTGGCCTTCATCAATGAGCTCTTTTACAAATCTCTCATAAAAGCTCAAAATTAAAATTTAGACATACTACTCAGTGTATATTCTGTGCATGGGTAATTAATATACTACCTTCTACCAAAAGCCCTATGCTTATTTGTGCATCAGTCTTTAGAATATGTCAACAAATGAATGATACCAATTACTGCTTTCACTAGGTTGCAAATGGTGGACAAGATATTAACTGAAGTTTATTTACTCAGATTGACCATTCACAGGTTACTAATCAGCTGCTTTCAAGCCTCTTGCTCTGAGCTCTTTTTAACCTCACTAAGTGATGCAGCCTCTAATCCCCCCAGGGTAAAGAGGCAAATGACAGTATTTCTTTTCAGATGAAAACACTCTTCCAAATGTTCAGCATAGCAAAATTTGATGGGAAATAATATTTGAAAAAATTAAGGATGAAGAATAAAAATTATTCTATCAACAATCGCATCTTTAAATTTTAGTCGCTTTCAGAGATTTTGTTCATCTTTGTAATAACAACTTTTAATTTTTCACTTTTCCTCTATGCTTTTCTTTGGGGAATCACTTTTTCTCCACCTTTATGGTACAGATTAATTAAGTGGTAGCCCCAGACCAACCAATTAGAGTATCTATTCACCTTGATATAATGACTGGTGCATCAGGAAGAACATGAGACTGAGACCACTAAAATAGACAGATTATATGGGAGACAGATAAGAATGTTGTGTTCAAGAGAGAAAAGATGGTCCTTTTTCTTTTTAATTTGAACAAACCATGAGAATCATAACAGTCATCTCACCAAGAGAAAAGAGGAATTTTGGTATACATTCTGAGGGGAAAATTTTTTTTGATCAAGTGGGGGTAGGTTTTGTAACAATCATTTTGAATCTCTATATCAACAGTCATGTTCTAGTCTACCTTGAGACTGAGGGAATTTCACATACATGAAACTGGAGATATGGCATGTTTTTCCTGTTTCCTGTAATATTTAGTGCAATATTCTGCTTTTTAGAGGCAGCAGGTTCTTGAACTGCACTGGTCATTCCAAATTCCAACACGTGCTGCTTCAATGAACTATGTGATGTAGGTTTTCACTTCCAATCCCAATTCAAGCAGAATGACGTGATCTTATATCCTCAGTGTGTAATCTTTTTCCCCATTTTTTGAACTTAGAAACTAGAAAAAGGATTCCAAAACAATGTCCAAGATATTATTTCTCATGTTATGACTCTTGAACAACCACAAAGCTGCTTCTGAGATTACTCCCCTGAGATAGCCCATTAATTTCTTCTTCTATAAATTGCTTAATGGTTTAGTGTTAATGGTTTCTCAAAAATTGATCTTTTAAAAAGGAGTCTTTTGGAGCAGGGGTAAGACAATTGGGATTTAAATGGAATAATTGTGAAGTATTTTCTTCATTCTAAAAGAGGTTTTCAGAATCCTGACCATTATTGCACTGATGCTGAGAAGCAAGGATGGCATTTCATATACAAGATGTCAGTAATCTCTTGGTGAGCAGTATTGTAGCATATACATCCGAGGAACAACTTTGTCAGTGGCGTGATGTGCTATCTTTAAAGTGTTTTACTGTATCTGGTAATATGGGGAAGATGGAAATAAATCATAGCAATAAAAGAAAAAACATTCTCCTTGAATTGTTGTTAAAATGAAAGTAAAGGAATAATCATACTTAATTAATGTTATTTTCTAAACATTTTAAGTCACAAAAAGTTATGACAATCATGGAATATTCAGTCACAATATAATACATTCCAAATATTTTCCTTAATGATGTTTGTACATTGTAACTGGTACAAATTTATTGCTAATGAAGTAATATATGCTTGTATTCATTATTTACTACATTATGAGTACCATCTCTGCCTCTGTTTTATAATACTGTAGTCATTAATGAATTGAAAAAATCAAAATTCTCAAGAAATATAGAACTTTACTAAATGGTACAGTCTTCAATAAAATATCTAAAGTAGGACATAAAAACAATATGTTTCTGTAGAAAAATTATAAATCTTCATCTAATAATTTGACTAGAGTCCTATTTAAAAAAACAAGCTAATTGAACCTTATTTAAAAGCTTAGTTTATATCCTGATTCCTTTAAATATGAATATGAAAACAGAGGATGTTATATGTGTACAGATTTAACTTCACTAATTTATGCTGATTAATCAGAGTTGATTATCACCAATGTACAAAGAATTTTAATCACACAAGAAAATATATGGGTGAAAATCATGCATTGTTTTGTTAGAATAAATAGTAATTTATAACACAAAATAACTCATCAAAAGAAAATTAGGAAACATGAAACAAAGCCAAGAGATATAGGTTGTAAACAACATTTCTTGCACATTTTTATTCTCAATTTCCTTGTACTATGCTGTCCAAAAGAGAGCAAACACTGTTACTGCTAACTTTTCTGTCGCAGATCATAATCTATTTTCTGATTTAGTTTGTCTTGTTCTAAAGCTTTAGACTCAATCTCTTATTTTAATATCTTAATTTTTTCTCCTTCATAATGCCAAAGAAGGCCAATTTGATGTGGATTTTTTTGCTGCCATCCACTCTAGGAACTCAACTTTTGGTTTATTGTCTTAAAAATATAGAGAAAGAGTTGTTTTCTGGATCTTGCTAGATAATCAATTACTGCAACTTTGCAGGTTTATTCATTCACTGATCTTCAGAAATATATGAACCAGAGGCCTCAACTAGCATAAAGGGAATCAGCTTGCTGTTGTGGGTATCTTTATTTATATCATCACAATATTCTATTCATATCTTCTTTGTCATAAAAATCCAGTGATTTTTTTTCAGTTTCATTCCACTCATTGAAGAAAATTCCCAGTGACATCTTGCTAATCTTACTGAATTTCTTCTTAACATATGTTCTTCTCATTCAAATCTGCATATGATCATTAGTTTACCACATCCTCAATATCAACTCAAAAGCAATTGTGATTTAGTGTTAAATAATTATATGTGGCAGTAATGAATCCACTTTTTCATCAACTCATTTTTTCCCTTAGAATTACATCACAGTAATTACTACATTTGGAAGTGAGATCTTAAGAGTGTTTTAACCTGGTTAGTTTATCAGGGAAATTGAAGGACAATTACGATTCTTTGGGCTTTATGCTATTGTATAATCTCTCTTTGAAATATATTAAATAGTACATATATATTTTTCCCCTGTACGTATGTTGCTACAGCTTACGAAAAGTTAGTTCTTTGTCATGTAAAATGTACAGTGACAAAGAATAACTGAAATATCCAAATTGTGACAGTCTGAATGTGTCCCCACAAATTCGTATTTTAAAATATATTTGTCACTGTGTTGAGTATCTAGAAGTGGAGCTTTAGGAGGTACTTAGGTCACAAAGGCTTACCATCATGAATAGGACAAAAACCTTTATAAAAGAAACTTCACTCAGTGTTCATCCCTCTTCATCCTCTCACCATGAGAGGACACAGCTTTCAGGTCAGGACTCCATCTTGAAGCAGAGACCACGCCCTCCTCAGACATTGAAAGTGCTGTGCACTGATTATACTCCCCAGTCTCTATATTGATGAGCAGTAAAGGTAGACTATTTATAAACTAACCAATCTAATGTATTTTATTATAGATACCAGCAGAAATCGACAAAGACTCAAACAAAAACAATATAAATTTTCATAAATGCATGTATCATATATAAAGAAAAAATTTGAAAAGTAGCACAAAAGATTGTATAACAGCACCTATACTGAAATATGGGGTTGCTATGAACCGAAAAAAAATTTTTTTAATTGAAAGACTTTTGAGTTAAGTTTAGAAGTATGACATTTATATAGATGTCACATTAGATTTTCTAATGTGACAAATGGCACATTAGATTTCCTTTAAGTTTTGCAGTTATTTTAGATAGATGATAGATAGATAGATAGATAGATAGATAGATAGATAGATATATAGATATTTCAGGTTATATAAGGCAAACAGACCAGTTATGAACCAATAAAAATTTACAGAAGAAATAATTAAAAGATATTACAATTGAAATTACACTTTTTTGCATAGTAGTTTTGTCCTATGATATTTGCAGATGTCTGCTAAAACATTTATTAGTACACAGAACCTTAAAGCATATTTGTTGAATAAATGAATGTGTGAATAATGAAAAATGCTTTGGAGTGACTCTGGCTTTCTCCAGATTCTGGTGATATTTGAGGCCATGCATTTGGTGGTATGAAAATTGTCTACTTTAAACTAATGTTGTGTTGAGCAAAAGAAATCTGTGGGAACATAGGCAGGTGTAGGAGGATTGGAACTAAGGTAATGCAAGTGAGCTACTACTTTAGGTATGAAATTTCAAGGACAGCAAATACTCAGTAACTGATACAAAATATTTTAGAGAAATATTTTTTTAAATCCAAATTATATACCCCAAATTTGAATTAATGCAAAAAATCCATATTGAACAGAAGATATCAAAATGTTAGAATGATGCCTTCTTTTACTACTTTGTATATGTGTCAGGGAAGGGGGGGGTGCCAGAGGATCCAGTAGAGGTAACACCCAAAGAATCGAACTTCAAACAGTAAAAGACAGGAGACCGGAAGAAAGAAAATATTGACCTTCCAAGGTATAGTGCTTTTATTGTGCCTCTCTGGAAGATTTTCCATGTGGCAATCATGTGAAGCTGTAACCAGCTCAGAAAAATAACCTTATATATACTTTTTTTCTTTCTTCTCTGCCCTACTTCGTTTTCATGCACTCCTTCTGCCCTGAAATTGCATCTTTTCATACTGTAGGAAACCCTAGCTAAGACCAAAGGTGAGTAAGACAAGCAATCAACAGCCCAGTGAGAGCTGTGAGAGCTGTGGTTTCAGTCTAGGGTACAAGTGCTCTCCCTGGGAGGACTCCATAAGGAGAACCAGGGCCCAGTGAGAACAAGGAGTTTTAAAGGATGAAAACAAGGTCAGGAAGACCCAGCTGGTTAAGTATACTTTAAAGAGACGAATAATGAGAATAAACAAAAACATAGGGGCGTTTTTCAGGAAACAACCCCTAGAACTTGATCACACTCTCACACAGTAAGAGCTTGACTGAAAAATCTTTCCAGTGAATTCATTCTAATTAACTCTAAAATGGGGATTGTTACAATGTCTACCACATGACATCATCTGTTATATTAAATTAAGAAATCATGAAAAAGTACTTAGAAAAATGCCTGACAAATAATAAGACTTTCCTACTAACTTCCTATGTACCTGATACACTGTGAAAATCCTCTTTTCACAGAAGCACTCTGAGATTGCTATTCCACTCAGTCTTTATCATCTTTGGACAAATTGTATTGCATGTTAATAGTCTGAACTATTTTAATATGCATTTCCATTTAAAACTGACTACTAAACATCTGTTGAACCACCTACGAAATGGATTTTTGAAAATGAACTAGTGGCTTAATTTAATAACATGCAGAAATTCATATAGGTATCAAGCCTCAAACTTGACACAAATAATTTTTTTGACATATGTATTTTTCTACTTTTACTTTTTCATTAAAAGGATCTTTTTTTAAAAAAAAACTAGTTGTAGATGATGGACACAATACTTTTATTTATTTGTTTTCATGTGGATAGAACCCAGTGCCTCACATGTGCTAGGCAAGCACTCTGCCACTGGGCCACAACCCCACCCCATAATTGTTCTTTATGGAATACTGACCAAAAATTACCAATGCAACAGTTCTTGGCTGTCTTCTTTTATAATAATTTTTCTGAAATTATTTTTGCCCTACATGCTTTTTGTTTGCTTTGTAATGTATGAGGCAAAAGTGCCAAAAAAGTATTAGTTTTTACCCTAGAATTTTTACTTTTAGAAATATCTTTCTTAAATTAATATATATACCTATTCTTTTCTAATACACTAAAATGCATATCATCAACAAGAGTTGTGAAGAGGCTTTATGTTGTCTGACCAATTTTGTGTGTTTTTTACTTCATTCAGCAAATATTTTTAGGCTTAGCAGGAAGTATTTTTTACAAGTGTACATACCCCTGTCTCAATTTATTTCCCGTGATTTGAAGGATGACAACCTTGTTTAGGGAATTTAAATGAAAAGCAATTCTATACAAATTGGTGCCTCAAATTATCACACTTTAAGAATTTAGAGTAAGATACAATTATGAACCAAGTGAAAAGAGACAAAATATGGGCAGCAGAAATGCAGTTGAAAAGAAGTTCACCCTGTAAACTAGGAGTCCATTTAACCTATCAGATGACTTTTTATCCAAAGAGAAAAAGGGTCCTCTAGAACATTAATTAATACAATCTAATAGTGTATTTTTTAATATGTCCATAGTTGAATGTAAAACACTCTGGGTATATGTGCTACAGATGAACTGGTACTAGCATTAAATTCATTCCTGTAGGGGCTGGAGTTTGGGCTCAGTGGCAGAGTGTACACCTAGTGTATGCGAGGTCCTGGGTTTGATCCTCAGCACCACATAATAATAAGTAAAAAAAAATAGAAAAGGTATAAAAAATCATTCCTGTAATATAAATATTAGAATATTCTACATCTGTATATATTGTACTAGTATCCAAAATTATAGGAAACCAACTAACAGGAACTTAAATAAGAGTAGAGTTAGTTGCAAATAAATTAATTTTATAAAATATATCTTGTGGTTTTGAATTTATCTTTCTTCTCCTTCCCTCCTCCTGAATATTTTTCATCATATTAACATGAGGAACACAAGAATAATAAATAACCTATGATAACATTAATTCATAGATCTTTAAGGCAAATTCTAAGTAATCTGTATTTAGTTCTCCATGCATGAAGAAACAGCAATAAATCTTACTGATGTTTTTTCTAATATTCCTATCTCTACCTGTAATTACAAGCAGTATCTCAAAAACCCAGTTGCTGTGTTTACTTCCATGTTATAATAGCAGGTTTCTGTAATCATAGCTTAGAAAGTTAGAAATGAATATAAATAGGATTTTAATTTGAATGAAAATTAAGTTCTGAATATTCCACCATTAACTGTACTTGACTGATCTTTATTTATATATTTAGTTGTTTCTTCTATTTTCCCTTTTTTGTTGTTTTTTGGAAACATAAAATCAACATGACATTTGTAGATTATCTAGATATGAACCATTTCTTCATTATACAAGGTTTTTAATTATCTCTCTCTTTCCAACAGCCTAGTAGTTCAGGATTTTAAAAGGATAACATAATTAATGAAATCACATGTTGAAATTCTGAATGAAGTTGGCCTACTATATTATCTTACTTGCTGTGTGATCCCAAAATCTTAAACCTCTAGGTCTGATTCTTCATCAATAAAATGGGGAAACTTGGATCTTCTCATAGAGTTACTATGCAGATTTGAGATTAAACACACAAAGTAGAAGAATGCCTACCACAGAGCACATTTGATACAGTTTGATCATTTTTCCCAAATATTACTTATGCCAAAAATCTCTTTTATTATAGTAGACATTTAAAATTCAGTACAGCTCAAACAGAAAAAGTAAATTGTCTTCTATAAAATGCTATTAAAAACAGCCAAGTTGTATTAATTTAAATAATTTCTTAGTTCATTAGTTCTTGATACATTTTTAAGATTACTATTGTCATTTCTTTAACTATTACCCAAACCCCAGCTCCCTGGGAGCTGAGTAAAATAAGTTACATTAGAGAAAACACACGGGATATTGTAAGTGCTCTGGAAGATGAGCATGAACATTCATGAATATGAACACATTAATTTTGGATATACAGAAGATTCCCAACTTACAATAGTTCAACTCACAATTTTGAAAAAGGTGATACACATTCAGTAGAAGACATACTTTGAATTTTGAATTTTGATCTTTCCCTAGCCTAGCAATATAATGCACTCTGGAAATGCTAGGTGGCAGCAACAGCAAGACACAGCTCCAGTCAGCTATGCCACCATGGGGGTGAAGGACTGGTGCTCTACAGTGTACTGTGTTGATGAGTTATGATGTTCAGTAGATGCATCAAGTGCATTTTCAACTTACAGTGTCTTCAAATTGCAATGGGTTTATTGGGACACACCCCATTGTAAATAGAGGAGCATTTGTATTTATAGATCAAGTGCAAGTAAACAGGATAATTTGTCTTCCAAATAATATTGAAGGTGTTGACAATGCTTTAGCGTTGCAAAAAATAATAGTTACTTAGGAATCCTCTTTAAACTCTACTACCAATATATATGATCAAAAGCTAAAACTCCAAGTTTAGATAAACATGCTCCTCTCCTCTTTGAACTCAACTAGATTCTAAAGATCATTTCAGACACTCACATAAGCATAAGCCCTCTAACTGTACCCCATTTTCTATAATATTTAATTAGTTAAAGGTCAGCAATACTCCCATCTCTGGTTTTGACTGTGTTGCATTAAATGGAACTAATGATTGCCAGTAAATTGAACTCCTAATTGGATCACTTATGTATTGTACAACCCAATATAAGTTAATCACTATAAGTCTCCATTTTTTTCACCTGAGAATGAGATCAATAATTTATTTCACAGTTTTGTGGTAGGAATTAAATGAGATCATTTTAATAGATAAATAATTAATCAAATATCTTGAGAACACAGACAACTGAAAACAAAGTACAAACGTAGTCCAGCCCTCAAACACAGTGTATTCACTGAAAATTTTAGCACTGTGGCAGCCAACATTCAAGGTGATGTCCAAATTATAATCTCTTCCTGGTATGCATACCCCCATGTAGTAATCTCCGCTGGTGATTAAGGCTGAATTGTTTAGCAATGGAATATTAAAGAAGTGTTTTTGTGATTTCTGAGGCTTTTACAAAAGATGTTGCTGCTAACCAAGTCATATCATTGGGATTACTCAATCTGAGGAAATCCAGCAGCCATGTCATGAGGATATTCAAGAAGCACAGAGGACTGGCCACCATAAGGAAAGAATGAGGCCACCTGCCAACAACCAGCAGCAATTTGCCAGCCAAGTGGGGGAGCCATCTTTGAATTAGGCCCAGCCAAGCCTTCACTTTCCTGCAGCCACAGACAACAGCTTGACTGGGCCTCACTACAGACTATGAGCCAGAATTGCTCAACTGAACTACTTGCCAACTATGACCCACAAAAACAGAGATAAAAACACATGGTTTCATTTTAAGGCATACTAAGCTATTAGGGTAAATTGTTATGCAGTGGTAGATAACTTATCTCATTCCACTTGGATTGTTTTTCCAAGTAAAGAAATCATAACCAACTGTTAGAATAAGCACTAAATTTGTATCTTCAGAGAAGATGTGGATGAAGTTATATAATGCTGCATAAGACATTGCCAACCTAACTTACAAATGGAGAGTGATTCACTAAAGAGTGAATTTATTCAGGAATGAAACTTGCAAAGAGAAAATCTGCAGGTGTACCCAGGGAGGCAAAGGAAGACAAGAGTTTTTAAAATAAAATCAAAAAGGCTACAAAAGTTCTAGGAAAGAAATTATCCACTACGATCAGTAACAACCGTGGTATGAATGCAAGGTTGCGCAGGCAGTTGCTGGGCAGATGTCCCAGCATGAGTATTTTTTGTGTAAGGTTGTGGTGGCCTTTGTTCAAGTTTGTGCTTCTGGCAGAGTCTTTTGTGATAACTCTTGTTATCAGACATAGGTACGTGTGAGATCCTGTCTTTCATAACCTCCCACCTTTAATTCTTTGAGTGTGACATTGGTGATCCCATTGTAATTCTGAAAACTTTCATTGTAGTGATATTCAAAGTAATTAGTAATGCTCTAGTGTTAAGGCTGTGTTCTCTCTATCACAGAGTAACAAAGAACATAAGTCATACAAGGTATCCATTAGTGCCTTTTTGGTAATATATATAAAACCAACTTTCTGTTTCCATTTCCTTTTTTGTTGTTGTTTTGTTTTGTTTTGTTCTGTTGTTTTTTGTTTGATTTGGTTTGGGTTTTTTGTCTACCCAGCCATGTCAACAGTAGCATTGGGGGAAAATGTATTAGTCTGGACTTGTACATCTCTACCATGTTTTACTCTATACTTTTTAAAGAGGTGCCTTTTCTCAAAATAAAGAAACTTTTAACAAAAGAGTCCAGAAACCCCCGTGGAGTATTATTTTACTATCTGGTCTAAGCTAAAAAGTAAATAGGGGAAGACTGGAAACCTTGAGTACTCCAAACTCCACTCTTGAAATGGCTGCCACAAGGCCTATGGTCACACTTCCCAAATTTTTAAAGAATATATCTTCCTCATACACATGATTTCTGTTCCTGTATAGTCCCCCACCCACTAACTATCCACTGAAGCCTTTGATGCTCCATGCTCTGTGTTAGGCTTTGGACACTCTGAAAATTTTAAAGTTCTTTGATTCTATTTTCCTTTCTTGAAAAATGCAAGATATATACTTCCATATATATATAAAGGAACATATCAAGAAAAAGTTATAATATTCTTGTTTATAACAGAGTGTTCACTATACAGCATCGTTGGGATTAGTGCTGGTAAAACACTGTTGCAATCTGAATGCACGTTCACATGATGCCAATAGCAGGCAATCACAATTAATGCTAAATGAAACTCTAATAGAAAATCGTCAAGAAGGTAAGTGCTTTATGACAAAAGTGAAACAATCACCATTTTGTGACTAATAAAAATATCAATGAAGTGAGTACAATGGGGAAGAACTGAAAATTGTGAAAGTAAATGGACCAGAAATACCTAAATGGACTTCCCAAGATATTTTTCCTACTACATCTCTATATTTGATTGACCTTTCCTATCTGCCTTATGAACATCTCAGAATTTATTCTTATTTTTTTTCTACCTAGGAATCCCATGTAATTTTCATTGGCAGAATTAATATGCCAATAATTCATATATATAAGGGATTTATAATTAGAAATCTTCAGGTTTCTTTCCTGTCAATCCTGCAAACAATAAGAAAGCATTTATTTATTAATAGAAAAAAATATCTAAAATCTTAAATCTGTTGTATGTAAAACCTGATTAAACAAAGAAAATTTTAGAGTGATCAATTATCTTAAAGAAGAAGTGCAAATAATATGCTCTAGTCATCTTAGAAAGATACTGCTGTTGATGTTGTACAAGCTACACAAGTAGTTAGCACTCAAATGAGCATTTGCAGGATCATGAAATTGATAGACAGTATGACAGATTGTAGTGATATTCAAAGTAATTAGTAAACTGTATGGCATTGGCACGAACCAATCAGAATTAATACTGGACAAAGTGCCAAAGTAAGTTGGAGACTCCTGGCTTTACCCTGGACTAACCAAGCAAAGGGGCTGAGGTATTTGGGAAATTCAATAAACTGCATTTAACTTAGGGCAGAGGTTATTATTAATATATATCACATATTTCAATATTTTAGTAACATATGGCTATACCACATATGACCAATGTCAATATGACTTTATGGGATAAGAAGGCATCTTAAAATTATTTCAGAAATATTCTCACTGCCTAAGCCATGTATGGAATTCCTTTTTGGAATTGCTTTCAGAAGTATTTTATAAGCCATAACAAAAAAAGTCTCATTAATTTCTCCACAATTCATTTTTTTACCAAAAATGGTATTATACAACTTGGTCACTAACATTATTTAGCACTCTTGGCTCCAAGGGGCTTTTAGCTATTTCCAAAAATCAGACTCAAACTACAAAGACAAAGATATATTGAATATATTTTACAATGTTTTGTGAACCATCTAAAGCAATTCCAAATGAGGAAAAGAAAACTGCCCTAATCCTTATAATATACCATTACAGTACTAGAAGCTTACATATACTTATCCCACTTAATTTTAAATTATTTTATTTTATATCATTGACCACTTGGGAGTCTGAATTCCAGACATAGCAAAATTTTCAGGGCAAAATTCACAGCACTGAAAAGAGATTGATTTTCTCTGGTAGGATATTCTACCTCCTAATTATAACTTCTGACACTAATTACTAGACTCATGGAAAATAACATATTGAAGGAAATAGGACAATACCTTAAAATAAAAAGAAGCTAAGAATTATTGAGTATCCATTACATGTCAGGGCTACCACATGTTAGAACTAGCTTCTGCACATATGTAGTGAATTTTAGAAGACTATACTTAGCCAGGCAGTGTGTTACATTTCTACATATCTTTGTATTAATCAACTGTTAAATAAAAGAAAAAGGTTTCTATTTATTGTTCTTTTAACTTAACATTTTAAGCACCTACTGTAAAACAGGCATGTGTGAAATTTTTATACATATTTTTATTTAATCCCCATACTAACCCTTTAAAGTAGGTGCTATTTAAATTCCCATTTTAAGGATGAAGGCATGGAGCTATACTGACATTAATAAGTTTGTCTATGATGACAGGGAAGAGTCAGTATGTTAATCTAGACACACTGATTCTACAATCATGTTCTTATCACTGTGCAGCACTAAAGGAATTGACATAGATACATGTCATATAGTTCAAGTGGCTGTAACAAAGTACCATAGACCTGGTGGCTTAAAAAAAGTCAGAAATTTTACTTGCTAAATTCTGGTCCCAGAATGTCTGCAATTCTCTAAATCAATCCATCCTATAGGAAAAGCAATGATTTTGCTGTTTTGATACTGTTATGGTTTGGATGTGAGGTGTCCAACAAAAGTGCCTTTGTTAATGTAGGAATATTCAGAAGTGAAATAATTAGTATGAATGCTGCAACGAAATCAGTCCATCCTAGTTTATATGGACTGGCTGCCTTGTAACTGCAGGCATATAGGGCATGGCTGGAGAAAGTCAGTCACTAGAGGCATGCCCATGCTTCCTTGTTCCAGGAGGGGAGTAACTTCCCTTCACACTCTTCTGCCATGATGTTCTGCCTCACTTTGGGTCTAGTGCAATGGAATCAGCTGTCTATGAACTGAGACCTCTGAAACTGTGAGCCCCAAATAAACTTTTCCTCCTTTAAGTCGCTCTTGTGGGGCATTTTGGTTTCAACAACGCAAAAATTGATTAAAGAGATAAATATGTATTGCAAACTAGGTGTCACAAAAAAGTTAGTTACCTTCATACTGAAAGTATAGAATTTTAAAAAATATTTAATTTTAATTTGCTTTTAGAAAAGGGTTTGTTGTCCAACACATATACACAGAAAATTATAGCAAACTTATAATTTTTATATGTAGCAAATATATAGATTTCTGTTTAAACAACAGAGGAATTCTCCTGCAATTGTGACTTAGTTAAGCTGGGGATATAGCTCAGTTGGTAGGGTGGTAGAGTGCTTGCCTTGCATGCACAAGGCCCTAGTTTCAATCCCCATCACCACACACATACACATACACACACACACACACACACACACACATACACACACACCAAAAAAAAAAAAGGAATAGAAAAACTAGTGCTGTTGAATGCCTTTCCCTATCTCATTCCCTTCCTTCTACACAAGACTCTTTATAATGAATTTTGTGGTTTCATTTTAATGTTTTTCTTCAGTCTACTACTCAGTTAGTATTCCTAAACATTATGTTTTTAAATGTTGCCTTTTTTTACTTTATGCAAATGAAATTATTTTGAGTATATTCTGTAATTTGCTTTTTTAAAAAGAACATATGTGACATTCATTTATGCAATGTATAGCCTTAGTTTATTTTCTTGGCTATATAGCATTCCATTATAAACTCCAATACATTTATTTAGTCAATTTTTGCTGAATAAATAACTGAATTATGTCCAGGTTTTTGGTTTTCTTTGTTAATGTTACTAAAACAATGCAATGAATATTATTATACTGAATCTCCTGGTTCACATTTAGTATCAAGTCCTAGGGTTCATGCTTAAGAGTAAAACTGCTATGTTACAGGCTATGGTGGGCATTGTTATAATTCAATCTTCTCTTTTTCCGTAAAAATAGAGGGCTGGGGAAGACATTTCCCAGACTTGACAGCCATTTCTGGCCATGTGACTACATCTCACTAATGGTATATAAATGAAAAGGAAGTCAGACACTTCCTTGTCTAGGCCTTAAACAATTGGGTTGGTACTCTCTCTGTACTCTTTTCTCACACTCTGGGATACTGATGTGCCTGCCATTTGACTTGCAGATCCTGTAGAACTGGGAAATGGCCTAAAATTGGAGAATGGTCAACTAATGAGACAGAAAATCACTGGGCTTCAAATGACTTTGTGGAAAAAGCTACAATCAAAACTGGATTATAATATGAAAGCTAAATATCAAATACCACCAGGGTTTTCCTTTATAGCATCTTAGTCTCTGTTTTGTCGAATATACATATGTTTAATTTGAGTAGGTAATGCCAAAATGTATAGCAAAGTGATTACATTAATTGGAACTCTCACCAACAGAGTTGGAGAGTTCTCGTTACTGCAACTTCTCTCTTACATTTGGTATTGCTATTCGTTTTACTTTTTTAAAACGCTAGTGCCAAATGCTCTCCTTGATCTTTAAGTACATTTTCCTCATTGCTTTTTTCATGTGGTTTTTCTTCAAAGTTCTTCTATGAAATACATGTTTAAATCTTTTGCCCATTTCTCTATTTGATTGTGTTTCTTAATAATTTTTTAGAATCTGTATAATTTAGGTAAATAGTCTTATCCATTATACATGTTGTAAATAATAATATTTTCATTATATTTTGGTGTCAAGGTGATGTTTTTGTCATAATTAAGACAAAAACAGATTCTTTATTCTTTCTGTAGTTTTTCTTTTTTTTTTTGCCATTGTGAAAAAAAATATTTCTTCCCTAATTGTCCTGAAGATATTCAGTGAGGCTCATCTAAAAGCTTATGTCTTTTGCTGCTTGCATTATGTCTTTGATTTGCTGACTCCATTTCAGATATGCTTTTTTTGCAGATGAATAAAGGGTGGAGTTACATATGGTAGATGGATGTGAGAAATAATCATGGGTGTGCCAACCTGCATTTGTATTTCATGTAAACCACCATTAATGCTTATTGGGAGGAGGACATAAAGGTCGGGAACAAGTTGAAGGCATTGCCTCCAGAAGTTGCCTTAGTAAATTTTAATAGAAATAAATGTTAAACACTGCTGTTAAACATGTTCTTATTTACTCATGCATGGAACAAGCTGGACCTGCTTTCTAAGTGTTTCGTGTAAAAAAGACATGGAGTTCTGACTTGTGGTTGACAAGCTAGACATGCCCCCAACTGTGTAACAAGGTTGCTAAGAAATCTAATGAGGTCTTAGCTTACATTAAGAATAGAATGTGCAGATCATTGGAGATAATATCTCCCCTGTAGCTTGTACTCATTAGAGAACAATTAGGTCATTTCAACTTATTCTGGTGCTACCATGGAAGAGGCTCATGGGAGAGCAGTCAGGTTGATGACAAGGAGGAAAACCATAATAAACAACAATTGAAGGAACTGGGAAATCTTAGGTTGAAATGGAGCAGATACATATGATTGATAATAGTAGTGTTTAAAATTTTAAATTTGAACCTGTAATGTTGTGTATGTATGATATATGTGTATATACATATATACACATTCTCTTTGACAGGACAAAAAATACATAAAATATATTTTATATATAATTTTATATATAATATATATTTCATATATATATATACATATTTTATATTTATAATACATATATATTATGTATTGTATATATAAAATCTGTTTTATTCTAAGTAAACATCAGGGACCAATGGATGGAGGTTATAATAAAGTAGGCCCTAACCAATTATGAAAGACTTGATAGCTATTGGACAATGTGTCTTCAAAACAACCCCATTGACCAGAGAATGCTGTATTTCTTTCCCCAGTACTGATGGCATTGTAATGGAATCTGAAAGATCATTCATCAGGGATGTTACTAGTAATAGCTAATATCTATTAGTACTTACTACTGGCAAGGAATTATTCAAAGTGCCTTGTCTGCATTTTCCCACTTAATCCTCACAGTGGCCCTAGAAGATGGGATTGGTGTTGTCATCATTCTCTAATGAAGGATCTGAGGCTTAGAGAGGTTTGCCCAGAGTCACGCAATTTGTAAAAGGCAGAATGTACATCTGTCTTGTGTCCAGAGACTGGATTCTCACCCACGCCGCTTCTCGCTTGTCAATGCTGCAAGAAGGTTTGTGCACTGGGAGGGGAGCTGTACAATATGGCTTTCCAATTCTAAAACTACTTGATTCTAACAAGTTAAAAATATATTTCCTTGGAAGCAAAAAACAGTATGGAAAACAAACACCAGAGGGAATGGGAAAGGGGTAAGTAAAATTTAATGAGGAGAAAAAAATCTGGAAAGATCTTAAGTGCAAGGCATTGGTCCAGGAAAAATACATTCCTGACAGGTTGTAGGCAAAGGACATTTCCTGAAGGTTATGCACATATAAGAGAGTGATGAGGGAGTAGGAAGTACCAAAGACATAAGACACACAAAAAATTTCCCTTCTTTAGCCAAGGCATCACTTGATGACCCAAAAGGAGTTTCCAAACACTGTTTTGCTATTTGTCACAAAGAACTAAGGGAAACAAGGCAAGACTATCATCTCCCCATCAAGTTCAAGGGCCCTGAAAAGAACATACTTTGATTATTTTTCTTACAAATAATTAAATAACACTCCTCCTTTACAAAAAGCAGCAGCCAGAAAGATGGTAATGAGATTCAAATGGACAACTTTTAAGGATTCACTCATACATATATTCATTTAACTAGTATTTACTGTGAGCCTACTATTTGCTAGACACTTTTCTAAGGACTGGGAATAGAGTAAAAAAAAAAAAGTATTCCCTCACCCTCTTCAAAAACATTAGTTTTTATTTTCATTGACTATTCTCTGGGGCAGAGAAGCACAAAGAAAACAAGATGAATATGTAAAATTTTAAGGCATCTCAAATGGTAAAGAGATAGGAGAAACATAATGAAAGACAAAATTGAAGGTGAGTATATGTGGAGAATTGTAACTTTATATGATCTTAACTAAATATTCACACTAAAAAGAAGAGAGGGAAATTGTCAAGAAATGAGGATGTGTTCAGGTCCATGTGGGTTTAGGTCATGCTTATGAATCACAAATACTGTGAGACGTCTTATGGCAATGTGAAAGGGCAGTGGGAAAGTCACTTCCCTTCTCCTGTCTTCATTTCCTCATCTTTAAAACGGAAATCCTAATATTAGGCTTATAATATAAATATTCTGACAAGGAAGAAGCATGTCTTTAGTGGAAACTCAAGAGTGTCCATGGGCATTCCCAGGAGCCTCTAAACAGATTTGGGTCAGCACACTTTTTCACCATTCAGCTGCAAGGGTTACCTAAGACATTGCAAAGTTCTTTCAAACACCTCCCCAAATGCTGGTTTCCTTCCTCCATCCAAAAGACTGAACAAAATGGAACTTGTCAACTGTGCTTATGGTACTAAATCTCCTTTCCAGCAATTTTCCTGACATTCTAATGCCTTCCTGAACATAATAAAAAGGTCATTTTCCACCTGAATTCATCTTCTCCAAGCTGCCTTGTATTTCTGCAAATCCAAGTTTCAACAAGTTCGATTTCATTCCTTCTACAGTATTTTATTTGCTTTAACCAAGCTAAAAATCCCAACTGCCACCCAAAGCTCTACTCTAATAGCTTGAATGGGGATTATATTTTATTGGCTGACTGTGTAATGTGGATACATTCTGAAAGCTGAGCTGCTCCTTTTTTCTTGAGTGACAGAGAATTAAATGCTCTCTTTCAGATATTGCCCAAGGATTTCTTATGATTTTGTTTCCCACATTAACTCAATAATTTTCTATGTATCAATTATGCCAAGACCAACATTCTCACCTCAATATAAAACAATCCCCAAGAAGCCTTGAGATGAGCAGGTCTTTCACTTTGCCAATCAACTCAGCAGCACTGTCATGTTTTTCACAATCCTGTGTCTGGTTTCCAGAAGAGCCATGCAAATAGTAGCCTTCAAGGCTGCTGAGGGATTCCTTCCAATAAAAGTAGTAGCGTTTGATTTTAATAGATTCGGGTGTTGATTTAAAAGGAAACATCAATTCCTGAAAACATTACCCGGAATAAAATGTCATGAAAAGCTGGGGGCAGGAGTCATGGGCGATACCAGGAGTGTTCCCAGGCACAAATCTGAGAAAACCTTGGACTTCTTTCAGTGATAATGGTCAGACACAGGCACATACTTGCTTATTTCAACATATCTGGGACAGTCCTCTATGTAGATCAGTTCTTCCACTTCCCCAAAATGATGAGTCAAGGGCTTATGATCAACAAAGCAATCTCCTGCCCTTCTCCTTGAGGAACAGAATCCCAGCACTAGTGACTGCACTGATTAAGGTCCTTTTTTTTTTTTTTTTTTTTTTTTTAGTGAGAGAGAGAGAGAGAATTTTAATATTTATTTATTTTTTTTATTTCTCGGTGGACACAACATCTTTGTTGGTATGTGGTGCTGAGGATCCAACCGCATGCATGCCAGGCGAGCGCGCTACCGCTTGAGCCACATCCCCAGCCCACTGATTAAGGTCCTTTCTACAAAAGGCATGAGCCACTGGTGGCTCCCCAGCCTCTCAAAAAGTTTGAGAGAATCAGCTTACATGCCACCCACCAGGAGCCAAGCATAGCAAGCTCTGTGTGCTCTGCAGGTGGCAGTCAAACTCATTCTCTGCTTATCAAGACAGAGATTCTTGAAGAGCAGGGACTAATCTTTGAGACTCTGCAATTCCCCAGAAGTATGGCCTGATCTCCTGTGGATTGGTAGAGGGAAAGAGGAGCAGGGACCTGGGATATAAACAGAGAGAAGTGGGTCAGCTTGCTAGCCTGGTTGTCAGGGGACTAAAGGCAATGCTGACCTGGAGAATGGAAGTGATTGCAAGCAGCTTTGGACACTAAAGGACCTGAAGAATGCAAGCCTTTGGGCAGCAAGGAAAAAAAGGAAATGTGCCTTTGCTCGCAGGCTGGGGGCAGAAGGAAGGACACCTAGGAAGAAGGGAGGAGGAAAAGCACAGGAGGGAAGCAATTCTCTTTCCCTGTTTTGCTTTTGCTTTGCTTTTCCTCTGCTAAGCTCAAAAGGGAATCAGCCAGGACTCTGGCCTGGGGAGCATAAATTGTTTACTTTAAAACAATAGTTCTTCTTTTTCTTCTTCATCTTCTTTTTTTTTCCATTTTTGAAAAAATCATCAGCACTTTCCTCCACTTGTTGTTCTTTTGGAGTACAGCATTCCCAACACATCCCTAGCTTAATTCTCCATTGGTCTTTGCTTCAACTGAAAGAATTTTTCTCAATTTTTGCGTCCTGTGTGTCAGATTTTCATCTGCCTAAATGCCTTTGGAGTATACTATTTCACCAATATGGAATTTTTCACCCTTTCTAATATTGGACTTTCCTTAATAGGTGAAGTCTGACCTCCCTCCCTGCTCCTTGCCCTCCTTGACAAGAACACACATTTTCACTCTGTGTCACTTGCATTCCGACCCCTTGCTGAGTTGCTGTTTTGCCTGCAGGCTTGCAGAGGACTTCAAAGAAGTTTTGCTTTGACTGCCCTTAGACCCTAAGCTAGTGCTACAGTGGGGCCACTCTCAAGGCCTGGAATCAGCACATCTTCACTCCTTTTTTTTTTTTTTTTAAAAAAAAAAAAAAAAAAAAAAAAAAAAGCTTGTTTCAATTCCTGGTAATAAAAACAACCAAAATGCTCCAAGTTGTGAAGGAGGATAATTTGACTTAGGCTCTCAATTCCCAGCACAGTTTTTACCTCTCCTTCCCCCCTCCCTCTTTTTTCTCATCTGCTTTCTCCTCCTCAGCAGTAATTTAATTTCTGGCATCCAAAAGTTAATCCAATAACATTGATTTAGATATAGAAAAGGGAGCTGTCATTAGTCATTTGGACTTTATTGTTAGTTCACATGGATATCACCGACCATTCCTTCAATAACATGCACAGAGCACTTACTAGGTGCCAGACACTGAGAAGACGTTCAGGAACTAAAAATATAAACAAAGTTTCGTCTTTCTCCTCCATCTCCAACTATCTCCTTAGTCATTGTCTTCATTGTCATAACATCATCATCATCATCATCATCATCATCATCTTTATTTAATTCCATGAGCCCTTAATATATGCGAAATATTGAGAGCTATACATGCATTTTGCTATATAATTATTAAAAGGATCCTATGAGATGTAGTATGTTAGCTCAAGTTAATAGGTGAGAAAGCTGGAGATAAAAGAAGTTGTGAAGCTTCTTCAAACTCATACATTAATGTGTGTTGATACAGGTGTTTGTAAACCAGACAGTCTGACTCCAGACATCCTTTCTAAGGAGTCACTGTCTTAGTGGAGTCAGACTTGTAAACAGATAAATATATCAAAGAGGTAAGAGCTAGAGCTATAGAAATACAGAGGCAGCAGTGACTAACACTGCCTCAGGGAATCAGGAAAGGCTTAAGAGACAAATTGACATATATAGTGGGTCTCCAAATATGAGTAGGAGTATCCCAAGAAAACACAAGGGATGAGAATGGGAGGTTACATTTAGACTGAAGGAACCACATATGTATTGGCACAGTAGAGAAAGGCTGCCATGATATGTTTAAGAAATAGTGAAGAAGCACAGAGTTCACAAGAGAATGTTGTAATGTGCCAAAGAGGGCAAATGTAAAACTAACGCAAGAATGTGAAGGACTTCAGAGATCTTGCTAGTAAGTATAGCTTTCTTGTGAAAGTAAAATGACTTTAGCAGAGAATTTAAATGTGTGTGTGTGTGTGTGTGTGTGTGTGTGTGTGTGTGTGTTAACATGACCAGAAGTCTAGGAAATGGAGAGAAGAGCCCAATGGTAGGGACACTGGTCATACATAGGCTTGATTTACATAGCAGGGAAATTAAGAGTGCCTGGGCTAGAACTAATGAGATGGAAAGTTGGGACTTTTTTTCTCTAAAAACTATTGGCATTAGTATGTCTAACCCTGTCTAGAATAAAAGGCTATAGGCCCAAAGAATTCTATTGGAAATAAGAAGTCTTCTTAGGAGAGTACAAACCAGCCCTCTTACTTTATAGGCATAGTTAAAATCTATGGATCTCAGGAAGATTAAAGCCATGCAATTAATAGTGGAAGAATAATAGTAGTCACCTTTTATCCAGAAGCTCCAAACCACACACTAAGCATACTTTAATGCATTTCACGCTCATAACTTTTCAGGGTAAATACAAAGCTGCTCTGAACTACATTCAACGGATGAGGAAGCTGAAGTCAGTAACTTGGTGAAGTATGCACAGGTAATTAGTGACAGAACTAGAATTCAAAACTATAAAACTATGGTTATCTGATCCCCAGAGCTCATGAGTTTTTATATGCTATGTGCAGAGACTGAAACCTTGATATTCTTACTTTCAATCCAGTGCTCTTTTCACTAGTCATTGATGACTTTATCCTCTGTTAAATATATTTCAAGCCTCACTGGGCAGATAATCCCATTTGATTATCTACTGTACTAAAATCCCTTAAAGTAGTATATATTGTGGATTCATTGTCTACCAAATAATCTAAGCAAGATAGGATGGTCTTTTTTTTTTTAAGGTAGCCATGTTATGATAAAAGAAAGTAAAAAAACACAAATGATATTCAGAACACAGATAATATATAACCAGAAACACAGAAAATCAAAACTTTGTATGATATACATATGGAGAAAGAACCAATGTTATTCACCACTTTCCTGTGCCAGAGG
Organism: Urocitellus parryii; assembly: GCF_045843805.1. Taxonomy (NCBI): domain Eukaryota; kingdom Metazoa; phylum Chordata; class Mammalia; order Rodentia; family Sciuridae; genus Urocitellus; species Urocitellus parryii. Next base: position 153,715,561 of record NC_135532.1, read on the forward strand.
CTTTAAATGTATTATTTCACTGGAGAAAACTGACTTTGCATAGGTGAAATTACTTGCTCAGTGTCACACAAATCCTAAATGGATGAGTCAGAAATTAAGTGCCACTTTCTTTGACACCAAACTCAGGCTGATAATCACTATGTATTACTGGTTAGTAAAGATTTAAGTCAGTTCCATGGAATCAGCTCTCAAACAAACAAACAAAACCCTGTGATTTGTAGTGTTTGCCAATTTCCAATTTCTATAGGGCATAAATAGTGGCACAATGGTGGATTTCAGGCTGCCAGCATGACATCACTAGAGGCAGGGTTGAGAAGAGATGTGTGTGCTCTGCTCTGGAGAGCCTCCAGCGTACAACTGCATGTGGATGAAGAGACATTCAAGCAATATTTCAGAGGCAAAGTGGCAGAGAATTGGGGTACTTTTGGGAGAAGTAAGGCATATGGATTGAAAGCTAGAGTACAGATTAGTTATGTTCAAAGAAGGCAGACATATTAAGCTAACAGGTTAGATCAAGTGGAAAGATTGATTTAGGATTTATTGGGAAGCTACTTCCTTAAAATAACCATTCTTGATCACTGGCAATTTTCTTAAAAAGGACATAAGTACTGACTTATTTAATCTGAAACTTTTGTCAGGCACTTGTTTTAGCAACCACTAAAACTGAAAAAAAAATGACTGGAATCAAGTCTAATGAATCAAAAAGATGATCCCAATATAAATTTATAATTTTTTTGTATTTTTCTCATTCTTTATGGCAAGGATAACAGTGGACCCATGATACATTGATGGAAAATTAGCCGTAAGAAAAATGGAGCAATATTTACTTAGGGATCACCTTCAAAACCTGCTTGTTCTTTCAGACTCTGTGAGTGTACTTATATTGACCTTATGTCCAGAGGAAATAACATATTTGCAAACATCTTGAAATGTTTCTTTTGACAATTTAATTCACAAATTTTTATGTATGAAACAATAGCAAGGCTTCCTTTATTCCCCAAATAGGAGAGGGAGGAGAAAAAAGTTAGCTGGGACCTGCAAAAAATGATTGTTTTTTCCTCTGAGCCAAAATCTAGTCCTTTAAAAGATGAAAGGATGGGAATAAAATTAGAATTCCCAGTTGCAAAGTATTTCTGTTTCTTTTTCCCTATGCTAAACAAAAGGTTCTGTTTTGTGCTCTCTGGATAGAAATGCATACGAATAAGATAATATGTAAAAATCAATAAAAATAATATAAGGAAAATGGATTTGGTATCTGTTGCTTTTATCTGCTCCATGGTAAATGGCTCCCTGCCCCTGTGATTTAAACAGAATGCTCACCTGGTTCCTTGCACCAGAGGTGGACATATGACTGCCTGGCCAGTCATGGGCTCTGGATCCTTTTGCTAATGGTAAATTGCTTGAGAAATGAGCAGTGTCAGTCAAATTATATTCATGAATGAGAGAATCTTTCTTTCTTAAGGATTTCAATTTCTGTGGATATCAGCTCAGGTTGGCTGGTAACAACCTTTTCAGTGTGGAGGAAGTTGAGCTCTAGCAGAGGAAGGTGAAAACACAGTCAAAGATGAGCAAAGTCTTGTAGAGTTAAGATACAGAAAACACAACACAACAAAACAAAAGATCTTTGACAACTTTGCTCAAATGCCTGGGTCCTATTAGGCCTAACATGTATTTTTGGAATTCCCTGTCTTTGAAACCAAGAAGTCAGTCATCTCTCTTCTTCTTCCCTTTTGGTTAAGATTGCTAGAATTGGGTACCTGTTACTCTCAGCTGAAAGCATCATGACCATTACCAAGTGAAAACATCCTTACTTGATGGTAGATTCCTGCTGGCTGACTGAGATTATATAAACAATGTTTCCCTGTCTCTATTATTAAAGAAAACAAACAAACAAACAAACAAAAACCCTCAAGGCAGAGTTCAAGGGATGGCAAAATCCTGAGAACAGAACTCCTTTCTTGGCCTATATTCTAACATATGCTAATTTATTCTATTTTGCTCTATTTTCTTTCTCTGTTCTATGACTGATCACTCTTTAGATGTCTCTTTTGTTCATCTGAGCACAGACCACAATACACTTATTCCTTGTGCCTTCATTCAAAAATTATCAGGGCCTATTATTTAACTGAACAGGCTAAGTCTTTACCAACAGGCAAAAGGCAAGGTATTAAGTTGGAAGAAAAAGAAAAGAGGGAAAAAATGTTGATTATTTCATACTGGAAGGACAAAGCAGCACAAGAAAATACTCTGTGTCTTAAATTTCATAGCAGAAATTGGTATGGATGGGAAGAGCCACCTCAAGATGGAGTAACTGGGGATTGTTGTTATAGTCTTTCTCTCGGGGAATATCCCAGAACTTGGAGATAGTCAAAGGGAAGAAATGAGAATGATGACTTAACTTTGAGTGGGGAAAAGATCTGAGTTACTAACCAGTAATACAGATCCCAATCAGACTAAATGGTATGAGCCCACTCTGTACAGTCTGCCTCTTGGTATTACTTTGCCTTTACAGGCTAAATTTAGTATTCGTTTCATCCTAGTCTCAATATTTTTCTCAGCTCTGAAGAACTCAAGGAATAACCCTGGAGCAGCCCATTTCTTGAAATGTCCTTGAGTCTAGGAAAATTAATTGATAGTGATACTCTTTGGAGATTCTCTTCTAACTGATTATATTAACTACTCTTGGACAGAACGTTTTACTTTATTACTTGGATCCCATTCTGTGTATCAGGACAAATCATTCTCCTTAACAGGTATATCAATTAACTACTTTTTACAAAATTTTAAGACCAGAAGCACTGGTAAAAAAAAAAAAAAATCATTTACTCTACCTCTCTGCCAGCTAGAACACATCATAGGTTTGTTTAATTTCAATAAAAGCACATACATGTTTATAAATCTTTGTGTTGGCTTATATAACTTTTTAAATATGTATTATATTTTCTCACAAGCTTTTCACCTTGAGGTGAAATTATTAAGTGAATTTCTTGCCCTTACAAAGAAAAGTAAACATATTAAACACGTCTACGTAATGTTAAAATGCTGGACATTAAATTAAATTCAATATTTGTCCTATAGCACTGTTAGCTGAATAGGTTATGAATCATCTATGTTTGTGGAATACATTGGTTTAGAATTATAATTTTGCCAAATTCACCCAGTAAAGAACAAAGTATAAAGAACATTGAGGCTTAAAATCTTTAATACCAAACTAAGTCTGTAGACTTTGCAATATTGGTACTGCATCAGTAATCTTGCCTTAGTGAAATGTTATACAGAACGTTATTCAGAAATGTTTGCTCTGAAAAGAGTTTGGATAAATGCACTATATTTGAAGTTGATTAATGCTGTCTGATATGCATCCAGATATTTTATTATCCTTAGAATTTGACTTAAAAGTTACAGGGTGTCTTGTATATTTGCTCTACTTGAAAGAGGTACATTTGCATTTAAACAAGAATGATACCCAAAGCTGTCTGAAGTTTGGTGAAGTCTTGGCTCTTGGGACCTTGTGATCTCATCTGTCCTATGAGGTGGTTAGTCTGCCTCCGTGGTTCATCTAACCATGCTGGGAAGCCTTACAGTCTCCACAGAAGGAAGGAAAACTTCAGGCTGCTTACCAAAATTCAGCCCAAATAGTTCCACCTCTATTAGGTTGTTAATTACTTTGCTCAGTTTATGTATTCATTCATGTATTTGTGAATTCATGAATCAAATAGTGTTATGTGCCTACAATGTGTTGTCTATTCTAGACATATGATAGAAACTAAAACAGGCATAAATCTTGGCCTTCATTTAGCTTCCATCCTAATAAAGAGATATGCAATAATGAAAATATGTTATATATATATATATATATATATATATATATATATATATATCCATTCTATGGAGGAAAATAATCAAGAAAGGGAGATAAGAAATATTAGGACTAGGGGCTGGCTGAAATTTCAAATAGTGTTTCTGAAAGGCTTAAAAAAGAAGGTAACCTTTGAGCAAATCTCTCAAAAGTAGTGATGGGGTGGTCTATACTAATAATGCAGGGAGAGAGTTCCAAGGAGTGGTAAAAAGCAAATGCAAAGGCCCCCAAGGCAGGAGTTTATCAGGTATATTTAGGAACTGTGAGGAGACCACTATGATTTAAATGGATGGAATAAGGGCAAAATAAGAAACAAAACTTCAAAGCAAGCCTATATTAGAAGGTAAAGGGTTACTTTTAAATACTGAAAACTATTCTTTAAATTACTTGCAAGGCTCTGAGAAGCTTAAAATTCTGAGGTACTTGTTTACATTATGTGACCCACAAATCTTGACTCAGTGTTACCAATCATTTCTCATAGTTAATGATTAGTCTATATTCTTTAGGAGCTACATGTTTATCTAAGAATTTGTTCTTTATACTTTCCTGTAAACCTGACTATATTACTTATTTTAGAGGAAAACAGGGCCTAGTACTTAATATGACTTTTTAGAAGTCCATTATATCCATGGTGTTTTATTTACTTTAGAAAAACAAATATACATTGTTTTTATATTTTTACAGCCATTATTTTCCACCAAATACTCATTAATGTAACTATTGGAGCTATAAATGCTAGTATGACATGAAAAAGCAAATAAAGATAAGTTTAGGGAACTTCTTGAATTTAGATTAAAATTCCTTTAAGGCATCAACATTTTGAATAACCATATTCTGAGTCATTTTTCTCTACTTTCTCAAAACTACTAGATCTACTTATTTTAGTTGAAAGTTGAAAGTACATAGTGACCTTTGAAGAGAAATTTTCTGGTTGTTGGGGTAATCCCCGACTGTTATACTTTTTGATTAAATTTTATGCACTTACTGAAGGCACTAATGAATTATGAGTTTTTAACACACTAAGAGTTTTTGACATTCATTTATATGTAAGTTTCAAAGTCAAATATCTCAACTAGATTCTTTCTCCATTCCTCATGTCTGATACAGGAAGGAAAGTGACTAAGTGGATTTTTAGTTTGACTGAAATAGGCAGGTTCTTTTGTACCCAGTCAGTGAACAGTCTGTAGTCTGAAATAAGAACCTGATATTTACCATAGACTTTGAAAGTTTATGTCCTTCTGAATGCCAGTAATCTAACTTTATTGGCTAGCATTATTGAGGATGTTAGTTGACAATATTACCATTGAAAATTGAAACTAATCAGTAAAATTCAATGGACTGTTTCTTAGAAATAGAAAAAATCCATATGCCCCTCATTCCATACCTGGAGTTGTTTTAGAAATAATTTACATTAAAAAAGAGTTTTACCTATGAAATCTTTGTGTCTCTTTAAAATAATTATATTTTCCTAGGCTTAATATTAATCCTACTTAGCCCTCCATCTTGATCTTTGTTATCAGTACATCTTCAACACAGGCCCTTGCCTGGTCATTTAGAATCCTTACTAATTCAGTTTCTTTTCCCTTCATTGGCTTTTTGTTTTCATTTTTATTGATAGAAAATAGTTTTTGCCACTCTTTTCTTCCTGCAAAGTGTTTCTTCTCCTTAAGCTGATTGCGTATCTCTTATCCAAAATGCTTGAGACCCAGAAATGCTTTGGATTTTGGATATTTTTAGAAAGATTTGCATATATATATGAGCTATCTTGAGGATGAGACCCAAGGATAAACATGAAATTCATTTATGCTTTATATATAAGTAATATATATATATATATAATACATATATTTCTGTGTATATATATGTGTGTATATATATACATACATATGTATATAGAGAAATAGATATATAGAAAAATATCACACAGACTGAAGGTAAGTTTATAAAATATTTCTACTAAATCTCTGTTTTGACTTTGACTCATCTCCTAAGGTCAGATGTAGAATTTTCTACTTATGGTGTCCTGTCAGCAATCAAAAAGTTTCACATTTAGGGCATTTAGAATTGGGGATTTTCAGATTTAGTATACTCAACCTGAATTTCAAAATTCTCATTATGGTGTCAAGTACTTGATTCATTTATCTTTTTCTAAGCTTTAGTCTGTCCAGTTAAATCACTGAACACTCAATGGAAACCCCTTTCATCTTCTTATATTACTACCCCTTTGGAATCTAAGTTTATTTGAGGCTGTACATTCTATAAAGAACACTTTCTCAATACTTACCATTTATTCACAGATATTTATGGAGTGTCCAATCCATTTACAAATGTGCTGAATGCTCTTAATTAATTTAATACAGGCCAAAGGGTCCTGGCTTGAGTTTTGGGAGCCGGATACTAAATTCTGATCTTGACAGGCCCTATGAAAGAATCTTGTCTTTTTTACCATGTCACTGCTTTGAGCATACTGTGCAGACTGATGATGAATTCTTTTATACTTAAAATGCAAAGCTCTTCTCATGTTCCAGGTAACATGAACCATTTTTTTCCCTCTGGCTAAGCATTATTCATTTTACCTCCTGCAGTAAGAAGTACCCATCAGGATGCTCTGATGCATGACTAAACTGTCTGATAAATATCACTGGAATACTATGCATTCTCAATTTTAACAAAAGTGATAAAGATGCAGATGCAGCTGGAAAGTCTTTTCCTCTTAAGAACTGGGTAAGGTGGATCCCATCCTCCTACACTAGATTTTGAAAGAGGAACTCTCTACTACATTACTTTGTGGAATTTACATTCTCCTTTTAAATTCTGACTCTGAGCTCTTACTGATTCTAGCTTTTTGTTATTGTTTTGTTTGTTTGTTTTCTGTTTAGAAATTCTCTCATCATCTCATATTTATTGTACCAGGCCTGTGAAGATAGTGATGAATATAGTGGGTAGGAATTCAGTTCTACAGTCAAGAGTGCCTGGGGTAGAATCCTGCCATTAGCATTGCTATGAATCATGGTGTAACATTGAGATTGTAGTTTCAGGTCTCTAGGTTTCAGTTTAAATAAAATTAAGTTGGTAATACTACCTTTCTAATAGAATATTTTGAGTGTCAGTATTATATCCATATTCATAAAAGTTGCTTAGAATTATCTAACATATAGTATTTAGTGAAAGTTGCTCACTAACTCATTAAAGTATATATAAACTCATGCTTGCCTGCTTTGACTCTTGTCCCTTGTGCTGTGGTCAGCATCCTGCCACATTCCACTGCCAAATTCCTATTTTAATTTTTATTATTTCACTTAATTTAGTTCTACCATTATTTCTGTCTTTAGCTATGTATGACCAACAGACTTCAGAGTTATTATTCCAAGTGACTTATTGAAGCGTTTTCCTAAACTAGGACACATTCCTTTTTAAAAAGGAATTCTGGAAACAACTGTGTATAAACAACGGGGCATGTATAATACATATATGTACATATACTCAGTTGCTTGTAGAATTCTGTGTTTATGTATCATATCAATAATTTATATAACATTCTGATCCAATTTAAATGCACACCTTTGAAAGTGATATGCTAATATGCCACCACACTTTATGACTGACATTTATTCAAGGTCACTCACTGAATAAATGCTGATAAGGGATCCAGACAAGGCTCTGTTTATTCCCCATGCCCAAGCTCCTTCTACCATGTTTGGTTAGTTAAATGTGTGATCTCACTTAATACAAAAATACAGTGAGACAATTGTTCTCACTTTTTACTAGTGAGGAAACCCAGGCTTCAAGAAGTTAAATGAGTTCACCATGATCATACAGTTACTGTCAGAACCTAAATCAGACAGCTCTTCCCAAAGAAGAGCTTTTTAACATGTATGCAGTAATAAGTCCCACCCAAGATAAAAGAGGTTCACTAGAGAGAAGGATCCAGGTTAAAGATAACAATTGGGATGATCTGTTCTAATACACACAGTTAAAGAAATACACTACAGTTAAAGAAAAACAATTCTATCAAGGAACCTATAGATCTCATGACCATGTTAAGCAGTTCAGCCAAGCTTAGCTCATGGAATACAGTTAAAAGGCGTTTGTCATGTCCTAGCCTTGCTGTTGATTCATAAGATGCAAATGAAATGTTAATGTTAAAACCAAGTGGGAGAAACTACTTATTTTGAGAGAAAAAAAAAATGAGTTCTCCTTTAGAATACTGCTAATATAAGAGAACTAGGAAAAGACAAGCAAGCTTTTGAAAAAAAATCACAGGTAAAAATAGAGCTTTATCATCTACAAAGTGAAAAGATAAAGAATTCATGTGTGTGTGTGTGTGTGTGTGTGTGTGTGTGTGTGTGTGTGCATGCGCCCACATTCTTGTTTCCATAAGCTTCTTCTGTTTGAATTCCCTCCCCCATATGGCTGGTGACTAGCAGCCTTTTGAAAAAATAGCACGATATGATGATTACTTGTTAGCATTCTCTACTGGAGTCTAGCCTCATTACAGGGGTGACCCTGTGATGCACGAAGGCTATTTAATGCCCCTGCGAAGTGGTTCAGGGACCACTATTTTATTATGCTTCAGGGATAAGAGTTGTGATCCCGCATTCCTGATTTAGAGCCACTTAGGGCTCCAACAGCTCCACCCCTGTGTTCTAGAGGAAAATATTCCTTCATGCTCTCTGCCTGATCTGAAAGCGACACAGCTTCCCTATGTTAAGCCTGGGAGGTGGCTCAATCTTAAGAAATTGCCTGAGAACCCTGCCCATCTGCTGGGATGCCCTGTTTTCTGGAAAGGACCAAGAGGAGTTTGACTTTTAATCTGAATAACTTGAGGATTTTCTGTTTTGTGACTTAAAAAAAAAATCGCCGCTTAATTAAAAAAAAAAAGTGACACACACTCCGGTTATTGTAGACATTGGGAAAATCCTATGACGAAGTGTGGTCTAGAAATTTTTAATTTCTCTTGGAGAAAAAAAAAATCTTCTTTCCATTTGGTAATGGGCAGTCGACTCAGGCGGTCAACCTAAAAGGTGAGCGCGAAACGGAGGGGAGGTAAGGGGGGGATGAAAAAAGTAAGGGAGGAATCAATACAATGCGTGAACTGTCCCCAAGCAAACAGTAGCGTTTCGTCTCAACTCCCAGAAGGAGAATTTCTACCTTTTCCCCCTCCGCTGGCCCCTTCCTCCCCACTAGGTTCCCGCCCTTAGACCCCAGGTGCTCTCCCCACCCCCATTGCCCGTCCTGACTATTTTATAGAACTGGGAGACTGCTACACTACGGCGGAGAAAAATCCCAGAGGAGTGAGCCAGTGAGACGGGCGTCTGTGGGCAAGAAGAGAGCAATCTAGTTTTTTGAACTGGGGGCGAGGCTGGTGGACAGTAGAGAGAGAGAGGCCATCTCAGCAGGGTGCTGGTAACGCACGGGAAGTGTCAGTCCGGTAGACCCACCCGGCGGCGCGCAGCAACCGAATCTGCTCCTCATTGGCGGGCATGCCCTTGGGGGTGGAGTCCTGATGAAGCCCCGCCCATCCGGGAGACGGGTCTGAAGCCCGCGATATTCCTTCCACCAGAGTCCCAGCGCTAAGCTCCATCTCCCACTCGGTCCTGCAGCGCCTCTAGGCTGCGGCTCGGCGCTCCAACCACCTGCTAGGCTCTGCGTCTAGGGGAGCGGGGAGGGGAGAGGAGGGAGAGAAGAGGCGGGAGGGAGGAGGAGAGAGGCAGTTACACACGCCTTCCAGTCTCACCACTCAGAGCAGCCCAGAGACCGCTGCCACCGCCACTGCTACTGCTGCCGCCGCTTTCGCTGCTGCCACTGCTGCCACCTGAGGAGACCCGCCGCCCCCCCCCCCGCCCCCGTCGCCGCCCCGGGCGATTCCTTCATAGCACCGAGCTTTTTATGCCCACTACAACTATCAACATTATTATTTCAAGAGAAGAAAACTAACAGAAGATACCAGCCTAAAAGAACCACGTACACCTTTCCGTGTCACTCAAGTGTCTCCGGGAATGCCAGGTCGCGGGTCCTGGGAGGAGTAGCCGAAGGGACCGTGGGCGGGTGCTGAGGGGGAGGGCGGAGGAGTTGCGGGTATTGCGTGGTGGAAAGTTGCGAGTGGCAGAGACCTGAAGGTGCAACGCCACCACAGCCCAGGGGACAGTGTGTTTGGGAAAAGCCGCTGCCCTCTGCGTCGGGACCCACGAGCGTGCGGGCACCGTGGGGCCCGGGACGTCGCCACCTCCTGCGGCGTGGACTCTGTCTGTGGCTCTCTAGAAGGAGGAGGAATATGGCATCCAAGGCGTCCCCTTCCAGCCGTCTGGTTTTCTGCCTCTTGATCTCCGCTGCGATCCTCAGGCCAGGTGAGTAAGGGCCTTGGAGAGGCCACGGACTGACCTGGGCCAGGGGCAGTTTTCTAGTTTTCCGGCCCTGGCTTCGCGTCCTGTGGCTGTGCGCGCGGGCGAATGGTGGGGGAGATCAGGGAAGGCCGTCTAGGCACAGACCTGGCCCTGGGCTCAGTCACCTGTGTCGCTCTTCTGGGCTTGACTGATTGGTTCAAGTTTGGGCAGAGAGCTGGGTGAAGCTCCAGGAACTTTGGGTGAGGCCGGGGTTGGAGCTGCAGGAACCCATGGTCAAGATTTTTAGACTCTCTCGCCTGGTTCCGGCGGCTCCTGGCTAAGAGGCAGTCTCTTGCCCTCTGACAATCCCAGTCTTTGGGTATCAAAGTCCACGTCACTGCGCCTGGGGTAGTTTTTCTTTCGCTTAGCTTTCGACTAAAATAACTGTTCGCACTTGTTCGTGATAAATCCCCTAGAACTTCCCCTTGTTATGAAGTGAAGAAGGGATGGGGGGGTGGTAGAGGAGAAAGGAAGGACTTTAATCATCCCCTTAAAAAAATACAAAAAACACACATGAAATACCTAACCCTTAAATCGTGGTTCCATTGTCTTGGTGGGTGGTGAGTGTAGGGGTGATGGCAGGCAAATAACGCTGGATGAGCTGGAATTAACAGCCTGACTGGGGAGCTCTTAGGCTCGGTGGATTTTCCGGACCTGTGACAGATCCTGTGACAGTTCTCAGTTCTATGGAACCTTAAAGGAAAGCGGCGATTGGAGGGGGGGCGGGCTGCAAAATTCTCATTAACTAAAATATCTCTTGGGGAATCCCTTTCCTCACTCCCCGAGCGTCCCCTAGCCTTGGCATCCTGAGGCCCACCGGCCGAGTGACATGTGTTAGTCCCAACCTGGCATTCTGAGCGCTCACAGTCACTTGACAGAGCATCAGGTTCATTTCCTCGCTGGACTTGAGGATTTTACCTTTGAAGTTTTGATTTACATCCCTTCGCAGACAGTTGCCAGTTAAACCACGTCCTGCTTTTGACTTGTTTGTTCTTTCTCTTTTCTTTAGTTTTTGGCAAAGAAAAAACTCTGGCTTCCTTTATTGCTGCACATCCTTTCAGTTGTTGGCAAGCTCAGACCGTAGGGAGCTTTCGAAGCCTCTGACTCTCCCCCCAAGGAAAGAGAGGAAAGTAGGGTTGGGGACTAGAGCTAGAGGGAAAGATCACAAGTGAGGTGCTACTGCTGTGTGTGTTGGTGTTGGGGAGGGTGCCCTCTCCAGCTTTCTTTATTAAAGTTACATTCCTAGGTGAGGTAATGATCTCACCTGCTGTTTCTGAGGCTGAGAAAGGCGTCTGTGACAAATCTCAGGCTCTGGGGCGGGGACTGTGAAAGCAGAGTTAAACCGTTTTAAAGCAGGTGGGGCAGGCGGAAACACCGGAGATGGGAAGGGGAGACCCTCTAGGGTCTGACACGGTGAGGATTTCACTTTTTCCTGAACCCAGTGTCAGATGGGGGGAAGGAAAGACACTCTGGAGCCAAGGGGAGGAGATTCAAGAAGGGAGTACAAGAGTGATGTAGCTTGTAAAATGTAAAGATCCACACGCCCATAGTTGGTGTTCATTTTAACCCTCTCCCGACTTAGAGAGTGCAGATCATCTACTTCCCCGCCCCCGACCACACTCACAAGCCCAGTTTCCTTTCTCGTGCTGTCGCGTTGGAATTTATTTCAGTTGGCCGAGTCAAAGGACAGGTTTTTCCTCACCACTTAGCTGCCAAACGGGGGAGAGGTTCCTCTTTCAGATCTTTTTCGTAGCGCTTCTTTCCGCGCCACAGGCTCTCCTGTCCAGTGGGCACAGAGCTGCGCGCTTTGCGCGAGCAGGGAGCGCTCTCTCAGCGCTGCCAACCGCTGCGGATGTGGGCTTAGGATGCCACAGACCCTCAGATTCTCGGCTTTCACGAATAACCTGGCTGGCATTGGCGAACTTCTCGGTGCAGTTGTCTGCGTGCTTTAAAAGGAAGGATTGTGACACTAAGGCGCTGTGTCTGCACTCAGGTTCTGGACGTCAAGCGCGCCTCCTTCAGAGCTCTGCATAACAGAGCCAGTTGGGGGTGCAGTGCCCATGGCTGCCTTCATTCACCCCACTGACTTCCCTGGCTGTCTCCCTTCATTTCCGGAACAGTGTTAATAATGTGTGTCCAGTATTGGAGGACAAACTCGAGTTTATGAAACTGCTCTTGTAGGTCTTTTGGCCTGTACTTGGTACAGTAGTCGTCAATGTATTTTAGGCATTCCATGTTACTTGTTTTTAAGGACAGGGGAAGGTATGTATCAAGCCACCCAAACTGAATTAAAGATGAAGGCAATGAAATGGTGTGTACCCAGCATCTGAGGTAGCAAAAATCTCATTATTCTTGTAAAAGAGCGTCAGCCTGTGGTGACATTTTGTATTGCTGAGAGAGAGAGAGAGAGAGAGAGAGAGAGAGAGAGAGAGAGAGAGAGAGAGAGGGAGAGGGAGAGAAAGGCTTTCCTTGATTATTTACAAAGAGGTGGGGTTTTCCAGTTAACTGTTTCTTTACTTGGGTCAACTGTGTACACCCATCTCTGGGATTTTTCATAAGTATTCACTGCTACAGATTCATTTCAAGACAACGCTGTTTTCAGTAGATTATGTTTGGAACATATCAGTTTATCTCAACAGGCCTTGGAAAAAGCATCAACTCAGATAATGTCTTTTCAGACTACTAATGTGGGACTATTAAAATTTATTAATTTAAAAACTACAAACTACTAGCCAATATATATGTTGTTTTCTCCTGATTTATTTAATCCAATAGCAATTTAAAATTTAATGGAGTACTATTTGCAGTAAATTGCTTTTTGAGGCTTGGCTCAAGACCATCTTCCTACAGGCACTTGAGCAAGTCATTTAACGTTTTGGGCTTCAACTTTCTCATGTGTAAAATAAAAGGGTGGACTTAAGAATATACACTCTGAAATTTCTTCCAGCTCAAACACACTTTGTTCCTAATGCCATAAGATTAAAACAATAACAACAAAACGAAACCTATTTGGGCATGCAGAGTCATTTTTCCAATAGTGTTGTTCTGTTTATCTCATTCTAGACAAAATTTATATAAATTGTATTAATTAGAAAAGTGTTAATGTACCCCAACTTCTAATTTTATTTCTGTTTTTCTACTTTTTAAAATTGTGTTTTGTGCTTCCTCTCCCAGAACTTAATAGGGCTATTTAAAAAAAATAAAGTGATGGAGAGGAACTACTACTCCAATATTTTTGGAAAAGAGACTTCAAAAGTAGGAATTGCTTTTAGGTGTCAGAAAACCCTGTGAGCCTTCCCTGTGACCCATTTCTTCTGCAAGCCTACCTATGTTACAATTGCACATATAAATCCTGAAATCAGATATAAAGAATGATTGATGGCAAAATGTTCATGTGACAAAGCCTCCTATGAACACCCTGATGTTGCTTCCACAATATAGAAGAAAATAAAAATCTTTATTGTTGTTCTAAAACCTATAGAAATTCAAAATATTTGCATTACCAGATTTCAAACTTTTTCTAACTTTTTAGAAAATTCAAGCTACCTTATCCTGGTAATAGAATTTCAGATGAGAATGAATGCCTACTGGTAATTTACTAAGAAGTACAAAATCAATAAAAGCCCACTTTAGAAGTCTTAAATATTATTAGAATACTCTTGGTATTGGAGTTGGGATGCAAGTATTCAGTTTTTAGCTTTTCCATATAAGAAAAGCTAAAAACTGAATACTTGAAATCTTGGGAGAGTTATTTTCTGATGCTTTTTAAATTTATCATCTATAAAATTTTCTGTCTGTGTAATGCATGGTTCTGATTTAGAAAGATTAACAATCCCCTTGATCAGCATTTTGAAAATTTTAGCAGTAAAATATGCTATATTCTTTCATTATATTTTAATAGAATAACACCCTTTAATTTATTCCACTTAATTATCACTTTGACCATTTTATAAGCAAGCAAAAATGTTTCTTTTTTAAAATTTATTTTTGTTTTTCTCCCTAAAATTTCCATGTCAGTAACCCTGACCTTTATAAAACTGGGTACTTTCTGAATGTCAGCATGAGTTTTATATAATGGCAGCATTTTTTCAGATAGTATTTTTAATGCTTTATTTTCATCATGTCTTATATCCCTGACACACCTCTTTCTGTTCTGGCCATTTATTAAGTATAAAACTCTATCAAAGAGTTCTACCTCCCTGAAGCTGTTAACTCAAGTCTTCACATGCAATTTATATCCCAAATATGCAGTAGAGCCACATAGGTACAGCTATAATAGAATATCCTCTGTGTATACATAGAAACTTAAACTCAATTCCTCTCAGAGTGTTAATTTTATTCTTCATTGTTTTCACAAAGACCTATCTCATCTGTGACACATAAATGCATGTAATACACAAAGAATGAATTTACTTACTGAAATATTAAAGAATGTTTTCTTGGGAATAGTGGGTGATAATATTTATTTAATTATTACTTTAGAATATTAGCTCCTTTTATTTTCAATAATAAATGGAAAAGATCATAAAATATCCATTTGTACTTTTTATTACTTTCGTAATAGAGCAGAATTTTCCTTCCTGTGAAGAATAAAGTCAAAATTTAAATATATTTTATTTTTAAGACAATGATGTTTTTTGCTATTTGATAAGGCCATATCATACAGTTATTGTGCTATTGTACGGTATACAAACCATTATCATATTTTTGGAGCTACAGATATTTTTGTTCAGCTAAATTCTGTTTAAATAACAAAATTCACATTATTTTATCCCTTTTATTATTGAGTGGAATGTCTTATAGATTTCAGATAGGACTAGTTCCAAATGTGCTGTGGTATTCAAATTGTTTTATGGTAACCCATTATCATAGCCCATTTTTGTAGTGTATGTTCCAAGAATGAAATTAGCTTTTAATGCTTCCTCTTATTTATCTAGTCAGTTCTCAATTACCCATTCCATTGAAGGAGAAATCAGAGTTGTGCACAATCCAAAACAACTCCTAATCAAAGGATTACCTAATTTGACTTTGAGTTGAAGTACTTAACAAACATGCCTGTATTTGGTCTACTAAGAATTCATAATATTTCAGTGTAATGATACTAAGCTTTGAGGTAACACATGCATCAGAAATTAGCTAACTTCTCTGACTTGCTTCTGTTTCTCTCATTCATTCTTTCATTCTCTCTCTCTCAGCTCTCTCCTATGTCACTCTATGAAGTGACGCAAAATCCTGGCCAAAATAAGCCTAACTGTATCTATGAGATGAAATTAAGTTTTTGCAATCCTTGAAAATGGTAGAAATATCATGGACTCTGATGTTCAGAAGGAAAACATCCTATAATCATGGCAATTGGTACAGTTTTCTGACTTTGTCCAATCCCACTTAAATCAAGAATCATTTAAATGTTTATCTTTGTAAGGTCACAATTTCAATGTTTAATAAAAATTTATCCTCACTTTTTGACCATTTTCTCAAACAAATTTATGTCATTTCTTTATATGAGTATCTATGAATTAACAGATAAGGAAGTGATACTTCTTTCTTCTTTCTTAATATGAGTTGGCTTGGCAGCTAGGTGGATTGACTCTCCAGAGGCTATTGATATACCTACTTTTAGAAAAAGAAATTGCTACTTTTCATGGTTTATGAGGTCATTGTAAACAGTGGAAAACAGTAGCATCAAATCCATCAATGGCAAGGAAGATCAAAGATTGAATTCAAATGACTTCCTTTCTAATTGCCTTATTATGATGATGTCAACAGAGAAGTTAACTAAATTTGTTGATTAATTTATCAACCAGCTTTTCAATTCATCATTTTCTTGGGATAAATCCCCCAAACATTCCCTCAGGTTCAGTTTCTTTTCCCCTTGCATACAACAAGCACTCTACCACTGAACTACAACCTCAGCCTGATGTGAATAGATTTTTGTCCTTTTTATCTGTAGTGTATGGTTTTAGAAATTCTGGGTTGTCTTATCTGAACTGTGAATGAAAACAAAATAACTTTCTTATTCTTTCTACCTTTAATGTAAAACTAGGATTGTAATTTTGATAATGACTAAAGTGTGTCCTGACTTTCCCCTGTACTTGTCTTTGCTGTAGATTTTGCCACATTGTATGCTATTTTGGCTACTTTCTTTCTCAGATGACCACGAACTTTTGCAATATCATTTTGTGTAGCAGGGGTAGTGGGAATTGAACCCAAAGGTTCATGCTTGCTCTAATCACTGAGTTGTATCTGCAGCCCATTTTATTTTTTATTTTGAGATAGGGTCTCAATAAGTTGCCTAGGCTGGCTTCAACATTGTCATCTTCCTGCCTCAGCCTCCCAAGTAGAAGGGATTACAGGTGTGTGCTACTGTATTCAGCTTAGAATGTCAAATCTCATCTACATCTGTATATTCTTTAGTCTGGTAAAAGGCTCGAAACCATTAAGGTGCTTCACTGTGTGTGAATGTGTGTGTGTGTGTGTGTTTCTTTGCATATATAGAAAACTAAGCTTTTTTACATGGCATCACCTGCCATTCATGAGCTAACCAATTTTTTTTTTTTTTTTTTTTTTTGCTGAAGAACATGAGAATGAAGAATATTAATACTGCCTCCTGAGAATTAAACTGGAAAATAAATCCATCATGAAAAGAATATGTATATGCAAAATTGTCTGAATATGAAGAAGGATTCATTAGCCATCAAGACATGATGACATTTTGATAGTGTATTACTGAAAAAAAAAAAAAGAAAAGAAGTCATGCCTATTAGAAGAGACTTTTGTTCAATGATAGAAAAGGCTTTGATCAGTAGAGCTAACAGGAAGAGTGATTGACCAAAGGTAGTTTTTGGAGATATTTATGCATCCAAACCATTTTCTTCTATGTTGAAAATGGCCCCTCCAGCTAGAAGACATAACTTTTCCCAGTGCAGCATAGCAGGTGCAGCTTTTTTTATAGAGATAGATAGAACCTATTATAAAGGTTTAATGCTCTAAATATTCAAATAATAAAATGAATTTTCCCATGCTGTGATTTCATGGTCACTAAGAAATCCTCTAATTATAACATGACTTCTTATATAGCTAATTTACAGGAGAAGATGCACTAGCTGGAGAATTGTGAGCATTGTATTCTCTTGGTAATAATTGCTCTAATGTAAACCAATAAGCTGGTTTATGAATTTTGTTAGTCAGTTCATCCTTGAAAGATGGGAAAAGTTTTAGTAAGCATATAAAATAAGTTTCTAAGCTTTTAGGACTAAAGTCTGCATTTTGAACAATTGAAAATTCATCTGGTGAACCTTTTTGAGGTGCAATCAGCTAGCCATTTCCCAAGTAATACATGTTGTATCACCTGTTATTACCCTTTGTGTTACCTGTTGTAGACATTTATTTTTATTTATTCATTGTCTTTTGGTGCTATCTGGCTTAATAGTACATTATTAGTAGGATGATCACACATCCTGGTATATTCAGGAAAGACGGTCCCAATATATGCTTGATATCCAGGTACAGTTATTAACAGCACCCTTTTCTGACTTCAAAATTCACTTTGGATGATAAATTAGATGGCAACAATATGTTATAGTTTGGATGCTGAATATACTCAGAGAACTATGTGTTAAGATTTGGCTTTTAGGATGGCACTTTTGGAAGTTACTGGAATGCTTAAGAGGTGCACCTTATTGAGAGGACCTTAAGTTGTTGAACGCATGAACCGAAAAGGCTCCCCAACCCCTTCTGCTTGCTCTTTGCTCCTTCTCATATGTGCTCACACCATGATATGCTGCCTCATCACAGGCCCAAAATAATGGCACCAATGAACCTGAAAATGAGCCAATGAGCCTGAAACCTCCAAAACTGTGAGATAAGATAAAACTTTTATTTTTATAAGTTAATTACCTGATGTGTTTTATTATAGTGGTGGACAACTGAATAACACACCATAATTATTAGTAACTTACTACTATATGTTGATCTTGGATTACTTAGCCCAAGAAATGTATTCCTCATCCTGACAAAGTGTGCATTTCTAACCTTCTAAAATTTAAATGCCATCTATAGTGAAATGTTACTAACATGTCATGTGCCTGTTTCATATCAAGACTAAGAGAGATAAGGTTATAGTATGGAGCCTCATAATGTTTTAGTGGGTTTTCCCTCATTTTCTAGATCATTGACCAAAATCTGTGACCTACCAGAGAGCAAACCATGTGAGTCTCTCTGGTGGGTTATATTCCTACTATTAATAATCAATCTCCAATGGAAAGAAATTCTGGGAAGTTCTCTGTGTTTGTGTGCATGTGTGTATGTGTGGGGGTAGGGAGAGAAAGGCCCCATAGTCTGGCATGAAAACTGAATTTGCCTGAGTTGCCAAGGGAATAGAAGTGTTTGAAATTCACCTTGGAGCTACACTTAGCTATGGAGTTATTTGTAGAAGTCGTATTTCAGTCTGAGCCTAAAATCCTTTCACAGTAAATTGTGCAAATCCCATTGTGTTGTTCAGTAAGGTTTCTCAGTAGCACCACTATCAATCTGAATCTAAAAAGAAAAATAAATTATCATGGATGTCTTTAAAGTTGAGGGAAACTCCCAGTCTTTCTGTACATGTAAGCAACCATTAGTAGCTATTATCTGACAGTTGTATCAGTCAGAAATGGTGACATGACTTGGGACAGAAAACAGTATGGTGAGAACAGTTGATACTAAAATTTATGATTTCCACCAAATTAGGTGTCCACATGTAATATTAGGTATCCATGTATAATATTAGGTTTAGTGTTTTGAGTATTCAGAAAACCCTCAAATAGATGTAGCTAATGAAAGTTAAAAGAGCATTATCTAAGCACATATGGTAAAGGAAGCTATAGTTTTGTTCTCAATCACAGGGCAGAATGAAGAAAGAGTATATTGGCCTCTGTGGCTAAAACTCTTGTTAGCATATACCCAGGAATTTCCAGAATAGTTAGGATGTTTCCAGGTATGGAATTCACCTTGCTGCACATCAGCCTCATACATAAGGAGTCTAGCTGCTGATCCTAAATTGTTGAACCAAAGGCTGCCAGTTAACTATTGGTGCGTAATTAAGTGCCCCTAAATATAGTGACTAAAAACAGCAGCTATTTATTTAATTCATTGTTCTTTTGGTTGGAATTTTCATCTGGACTTGGTTGGGTGCTTTTTCTGGTTTTAGCTCGATCAATGGCTTCATTCCACTGCAGTCTGTTGTGGATCAGCCTAAACAGCTCTGCTTCTGGGAGTAGGCTGGCTGCTGTTCAGGAGAAATGAACTCTCTTCCTCCACACCTTTCATTCTCTAAAATTTGTGCCTACGTTTGTTCTCTTGATAGAAACAAAATTGCAATAGAAAGCAGGAGTGTGTAAGTACTCCTAAGGCTAGCTTCAGAACTAGCAACCTATCTTCTGCCATGTTCTGTTGTGAAGACAAGTCACAAGCCTAGCCTTGTGGGGGAAATCATTTCTACTTACTGAATGCAGGGAGCTAAAAGGTCATTTTGTAAAATGTGTGTATAAAGACCAGGAAGGGAAAATGATGATCATATTTGCAATCAGTCTACTACTTACAATAATAATACTGAATGTGAGAATAGTTAAGACCCTTACTATAGATTCTTGTCCCATGTTAAAAATTTAAACCCTCTTCTTCTAGATCATTGGGCAAAACATATAACTTGCTGAAGAGGCTCAAGCAGTGTCTAATAAAAAATTTTCTAGGGTTAAATCTTAACTTCCCATGAAATGAAATTATGGAAAGATCAGTGTTTCTGTATGGGAGAGAGGGGGGAAGTGAGGGAGGGAGGGAGGGAGGGAGAGAGAGAGGGGGGGAGGAATGGGGGAGAGAGAGCAATTTTAAAAGATTTAGAAACATATCATTTATTTATGGTCACAAGCTCAAATGTGGTAGACAGGCTGTTGTAAAATAAGACTGTCTTTTAGATATTCAACTTGTTTAGCCCCCTATTTAAGTAGTGAAATAAGGAAGCCACAAATTAAGAGACTACCTGAAATGCAATAGCCAATTTATCAGGTTCTTAGAGCCAACAATTATTTTAGTTTCACTTGTGTAAAGGCTTTGGAACTATAAAGAACCTTGAAATGACTAAGTTGCTTGCCTACAGTCACACTGTTGATTACCTAAAATTAAAACTTATGTGAATTGACCATTCAACATATATAATAGCATTCAACAAATATTAACCAAGTTCTCAGTATGTGCAAAACATACTGGGGGTAAGGAAATAAACTAGTTACTCAATAGTCAAATAACTATCATTCAAAGACATCAAGTTCTTTCTAGGAAGATGTGCATCAGCTAATTATATAGCAATTTTTACAAGTTTGGCTATGTACTACAAGGAGAACTAAAGAGTACTGTTCATCATAGTGGCCAAATCAGGTCCAGATTTTAGTAGGGATGTGGAAAAGTTTCAGGAAGTGATACTTGAGGCATCTGCTGAATGATAAATAGCTTGAATAAAGACCCTAAAGTTGGAAGGAATTTACCTTCTAACTCCTGGAGGTGAAATGCCATCTTTCAATTTTTAGGGAAACTAAAGAAGTTCTAAAGGTTGATGTAGAAACTAAGGATTCTTAAAGCTGTTCAAATCTCTTCCTGCAATCCTACTACTTAACTTACCAATTGTGGGGTTCAGAAGTTCTCTGTCTTATTCAAATACTCATATTCTAGCAGATATTTGCACATGCACCTTTCCTCTTTGAAAAATAGTGAAGTGGGAACATACTGTGTACAATGCACTTTCCCTTTTTCACTTAACACATTATAGAGATTAAAAGATTTTCTTATCAGCACATAATTCTCTACCTTACTTTTCAAAATGGTATATTGGATGTTATTATACTACCATAATTAACCATTTTGCCAGTTCTTGGAAGTGTAAATTGTTTCCCATCTTTTGTTTTTGCAAACAATAAGAGCAATGAATTCCTAATAGATGTTATTGTCCAAATGAATAGTTATGTTGGAAGGAAGTTATTTTAGAAGTGAAATTGCTGAGTCAAATAATATGTCCATTTTTCACTTAGAAAGAAATACTAAATCGACATTTCAAAGAGCACACAAGATTTTTAAATCTCAACAAAAATACATGGAGATGCCCTTTCTTTATACTCCTCCATAACTCATACTACTAACTTGTATTTTTAATCAGAATAATAGGTTGGTTCTTATTTATTTAAAGCTTTTGGAAAATTAAAATTATGACAGACACTCATATATAAAGCAAAAACGACAGTTTTATTTGTGCCTACCTTCATTATGCATGAGATAGGGGCAAAAATGAGGGAGAATGTGTTTAGAATGGATTTTTATCAGTTTTCCTTACACATAACTTTACATAAATAACTTTTAGAACTGCTAATTTTAAAAATAAAACTATGTAATGGTAAGCAATGTTTTCTTCCATTTTGTAAGAAAGACTCTGAAACTGAATTGGCTAACTTGGAAGTGGATTAAGAGGCAACCACATGTGAGCCTTTTAGAGTATCTGATACTGTTTCTCATTATATGAGTGGTTTCCAAATACTTGTGTCAGCTCATTGTAGGTACATTGTATGGGTGGTCTAACTAATGCCATTTTGTAAACCCTGTATAATTTATCTTGCCAAACAAATTTCAGTTATTGTCAAATAAATCATAATTTGAACAATTCTTCCAATACATTTGGTTTAACAGCCTCATCATTTTTTCAAGCTGAAAAGTACCATCCTTTGCAAATATTTTTAAAAGTCAGTACCATTAAATACATTTTATTTTGTAATTTTTGACCTTTTATGGAAAGCACAACCAAAAATCTGTTTTTTATAGTTGCTTTTATATAGAAAAATCATAGCAATATATATATGAAGAGGTTTCAACAGGTATATGCTGAAGGTACATATTTTTTAAACAAGACAACAAATATTCAAAACGCAATTGATATTAATATGTACAAACTGCAAATTCATGAACAAGCAGTTTCGTCCTGTCATTTAGTTTTAAATATTCAAATTTGTGGCAAGCATACTTTATTCTGCAAGCATTTTCTCCACCTAGTGATAGGTATGACATTTTTCAAAAAAGTTGCTTATGGTGGTTATAAGAGGTAAATTATATATTTTTGCTGAGTAGGCATGACTCTAAATATGAATAATAATTTTGATACCATATCTAGGAGTAAAAGGTAATATATATTTGTACTTACTCTATTAGATAAATCTCCTACTCTGCTCAACCTATATGGAAGCTAACCTAGTTCTCAAATAGAATTTCTTGGAGAAAAGTCTGCTTAGTTCAAGATTAAATCATTTTTCTTATTATACTGGGATAGAAAATAAGTATCTGTTTACAAACACTGATTTCAGTTGTTTTCCTTTTTGGTTGATAAAAAATGTCTCCTTTCTTTTAGAAAGTTTAAAAGAAAGAGTAAAGATTCAAAGTATGATTTGGAGGTTATTATTCTCTAGAATTGACCAAAATGTTTGATTAAAAAGGATTTGAACTGTTGTTTCAGTAGTGATTTTTTTGTAAATAGTATGGTTTAATATCAGATTATTTATTTATTTTAAAATATATTGCTGGGACTGTAGCTTAGTGGTAGAGCATTTGCTTAGCATACGTGAGGCACTGGGTTAGATACTCACTCAGCACCACATAAAAATAAACAAATAAGATAAAGGGATTATATCCATCTATAACTAAAAAAAATACATGGCTTTTAATTTTTATAGACTGTCACTGCACAAAACTGAACACACTCCATAAGAGCTAAAGAGCTTGAGCTATAGAGCACAGCATAAGTTTACTTTCTACTGTTTGTTTTCATTTGTACATTAAGGATAACAATCATTAAGCTTATTTGATATGAATATTGAAGAAGGTAAATTGTACATACTACATTTCTCAGTGCCTGATACATGCTGGCCTTGCAACTAATAATAATTATTATAAATCACATTTTCAGTAAACATTATATTAATATCCATTTATTTACATCAGAAAAATTTATGAAATATTTTACTGATAAGAAGATGTATTTCAGATCTATTTGAATAAATTTTATACTAAAATTGAAAAAAAAAACATATTTATTAGGATTTTTTACTTCCAAAGATTGCCAGGGGAATTTTCAGCTTTAATAACTCTGGAAAAACCAAAGAAAAATTACAAATTGAAAGTTATAGCCTTAAAATATAAGTTCTCACAAACAAAACTCCAGTAATTAAAATAATACATGCTCTAAAATTATAAGATAATATATCGTTTTCCATATTACTTTTAGAAATTGATATTGACTATATTACTGTAATTTTGAAAATATTAGACCTTGTAAAGACAAATATTCCAGTTATTACAATATAAGCATTTAGGTGATAGAATAATGATCTTAAATACAAGTCACATTTTCTCAAGCATAATTCAATAGAGGGAGCTCCACTACTTTCCTTTTGTGAACATCATAAGATGCTTTCATTTATTCAGATTTTCTAGTGACCTCTAATTAAATAGTGAAAATTATTAAAGCCTGTAATTTTAATATTAAGAATGTTTTAGAAATTCGACAATATCCTCCTCTAATTCAAGGGATTAAAAAACCGCTTCTATATTAATGTATGTTTTGAAACCCCAGTTCTTAGTTCTTTGTATCTTTTGGATAATAAATCACTAGACAAAATTAAAGTAGACATAGATTTGAGAAGCATACTTTAATGTGACACGGCATTGCAGGAGGACAGTTTATTTCTAATGTTAAAATAATGCATGTTTTATATTAATTTTATGTTAGCTATTAAACTGCTACACATTTGAATAGTGCAGAAAAAGTAGCTGATACTTTGCTCACTGTTTATATTTTTAAATGTATGTTTTAGATTTCTACATGGAAGTAGTCTATAATCACAGACTGCCCTTGTGTTTTATGTTCCCAAATAGCCTCTTGATTTAGATAACTCCAAATATATTTTCACACTAAATTTATGTCTATAAACCTTATCTAATATTATTTTACCTTTTAATTTGGTTGTGATGGAAGAGATGCATAAAAACAGAATTTTGTCACAAATTCACCAAAATGATTTAAAAACTTAAATCCTTTCAAATTTATGAGCTCTCCTAAGATGTGCCTCTGCTAAGGAGTTATTTATCCACTCTGTGTGATACTGACAATTTCTTTATCCTTTATGAGATTTACTATTGTAATAGCAATATTGTACTGTTAGAGTCTGAACAAGTCAGGATGGCGCCTGGTATTTTGCCAGGGGGAATGGTTTGTGAGGTGGCTCCAGGGAGCCATTAAGTGTGGAGATTCCTTATTGGTTGACTGCGTATTTAGTTTATGTTAATTAAGATAAGCTGTGTGGAATGTATAAATACCTCTGTTGTCCTACAATAAATGGCTCCCACTTCTGCTGTATCAATCTATACAAGTTCCTTGTCACCCCCCACCCCCACCCCCGGTTATTTTGCTGCAGCTGGACTGCGGCATTGTACTACATGATTTCTTTGAAGCTAAAAACTCTAAGATTCAAAATTCAACTTTGACTTAGAGAAAGAATATTGTACACATGGTCACATAGGTTTGAATTAAGGACAAATAATAATTTTACATTAAATTTAGTTAAGAAAAAAACCCTTGGAATTATGAACCTCATTTTTAAATTCAATTGGAAATGATTTTATTGAATTCCATAGAAAATTGCATTATCTTATACATTAGCTTTCTTAATTTATTTATTTATTTTAAAAATATTTTGAGATAATTATGGAATTATTTGCAATTGTTAAAAATAATACAGAGAGAGCCCATATGCCGTTTACCCAGTTTCCACCAGTAATGTTTTTCTTATCTACAGTACAGTATCATGACACTTTATCCAGTTTTTGCTTATCTGCAGTACAATATCATGACACTTTATCCAGTTTTCACCAATGATACTATTTGGATTGATTACAGACAGTACAGTATCACAACAATTGACAGGCTTCATCAATGTTGTACATATTTTACCAATTTTACATGTACTTGTTGAATATGTATTGGTTCTATGAAATTGTATCATGTGAGAATTTTTGTGTATACTCACCATACCAAACATTCCTATTACAAAGATCACTCATGCTGTTTCTTTAAGGATCATAATTAAAAAGTCTTTTTTTTTTTAAGGACAATATTTTCCTTCTCACCCCCTTACCTAATTCCCAGCTACCACTAATCAGTTTTCCATCTATTCTATAATTGCCATTTAGAGAAAGCTATATAAATAGGATCATATAGTATATAACCTTTTAAGATGTGTTTTTTTTCACTCAGTATCATTCTCTTTGCATCTCTCCAAGTTGTTACATGTTCCAATGGTTTGCTCCTTTTTACTGCTGAATGAGATTCCATGGTGTAGAGGTACTGGAGCTTGTACAACCATTCATTGTTGAAGAACATTTGGGTAGTTTCCAGTTTTTAACAGTTACAGATGAAGCTGCTATGAATATTCACTTGTTGCTTTTTGTGTGAATATAATATTTTTATTTCTTTGAGATATTGTATTATAAATGCATGTTTAGTTATATAAGAGATTACAGAATTACTTTCCAGATTGGCTGTACCATTTTACATTCCCACAAGCAATTCAAGAGAGATCTAAGTTTTCTGAATTCTTTTCTTTAAATATTTTTCCACAATTTTGTGGGTGCATTATAGTTGTACATAATGGTGGGATTCACTGTTACACCTTTCTACTACACACAATTATAACAATATAATTTGACCAATATCATTTCCCACTGTTTCCCTTTCCAGCCCCAGCCTTCCTAACTTTTAACTACAATGATATGAATTAAAAAAATCACCCAGTTCTCTGGCATATTTAAGTGCCAACAGGAAGCAATTTCAAAACGTTTCTTCCTGAAATTACATTCTCGGTCATTGTGACAATACTAAGGGGCATCCTGGGGATTGAAGCCTGTTGCCTGTTCATCACAGTTTTAATAAATTACAATTTTGACTATTCTTTAAAGTTAGTGCATATTTTAATGTGTTTCTTTCTATTACAGGTTAGAGTTTAAGAAAGTAACCACTATAGCCAAATTGGGTAGTGCTAAAACCTATGTTGCTTCTACTTTCCCAACATTGGGCAGTTGCTTAACCCCTCTTCTGTATTAATATACTTAAGGAAGATAGTAGTCCCTATCTCAGAGAGTTGTTGGGGAAGGTAAAGAAACTGGTACACAGAAAGCTCATTCAGCAGTGTGGTTGTCAAATAGTAAGCTCTTAATAAATTTATTATTCAAGTATTCAATTTCGCTTAATCTCCCCCTCCCCCCGCAATATGATGATATGCCCAATTTATTCCAACAGGTACAAAGAGAAGAGAGAGCAACAGGTTCAACATTATTAAATTACCAGCTGTAACTCCTCTCCATCCCACCTTCTTGTTTCACTCCATAAATGGAATATGAGTGGGAGTGATGTCATATTGTTTATTGGTCACAATCTTGAATCTACTCTGTAAACCAAGTTATTTGGAAACTTCAAGATATTACATACTAATTATCTGCATCATATTCATTAATATGATAATGAAACATCATTTCATTACAATCCTGAAGTTGGAATCTAAAGTGAAAAGGAAATTTGAAGTTAAAAATGAGACACTTTGCAGCTTGTATGTAGTTCACAGTGTCTGAGAACAATTGTTGTTTTATGTTATTAGTAAGTAGGCTAGAGGTAACTTAGTAGTCCAAAACTGTGAATGTGTGTTTAAAGACAGATTTGGGTAGATTCTGCACATTAAAATAGAGCCAAGAGATTATAATAATTTAAGGAAGTGAAAAAAAGAAATGTAGTCCAACCTGTCTCTCTACCATCATAACCTCTCTTTAAGCTCTTCTCCCTTCTGCCATCAGAATGACACAGGATATAACTTGAAACTTCTCTGCTTAAAATACAGTCAGGGTAAAATACAAACATTTTATATAGTATTTAAGGTTCTCACATTTCTCTACACAGTCTTTCTTGAAATCTCATGTGAGATCATCTGGAGTAATACAGAAATCATTTAAACCAATTTGCTGTTGAAACAAGATAATAAAACTATACATTTTTTTAGGAGAATTTTAGGCACACATTTTCCAAATAGGCAATAATGACTTGTAGTATTATTTCTTCTGTTTTTAATTTATAGGTTAAATACATTGATCAAGGCTTTTACCCAGAAAATGGCAAACATAGTGTAGAAAAGATTTCATCAGCAAATTGATAATTCATGTGGGCAGTATTTAATAGATTTGTATCACAGAAAACACACATACACTGTGGGCCATGCCTTGAATGCTTGAAAAATGTAGTAAATAATTAGAGATGATTCAGAGATAATCTAGTGTTATTTTTGTCATTTTATTGTACTGTATGTTGAAGAAGAGTCCAAAACCCATGAAAAACACATATAAAAGAAATATTTCATTTTTATTTTTTAAAAAACTTTTGAGTTTTTGAAACTCACATATCATTTTAGAAAATAGGACTTTACTAGTCAAAAGAGTAATCAATTGTATTTATCATGGTATCTTACAGATTGTTAGTACTTGATAACTGAAAAAAATAATTTTCATTGTGATATCTTTTTTTCTAGACCAAATAATCTTAAGTTCATGTGATCTTTTTTCTTAAGCCTTTTTATATGCCTTTTTTTTGCTTATTTATTTATTTGACTTTATGTTGGATTCTTCCTCCTTGTTCAGAGTTTTCACTTCAGTTTCTCCTTTTACTATGTATTCCTCATAGGCAAACTTATTAGTTAAATTTTGCTTCTGTGATGTGAGACTGAAGCTGTCTCCTCAATTCTTGCCTAAAAATTCTTAATCTTTTTTTGTTATGTTATCAAAAGTATTCGTCCAGAATAAGCAATATAAATCCAACATATTGTCACTGAGAGCTCCCATTTATTTATGATCTGCTGTGCTCCATGCAAAGTAGTACATACTTTACAAAAGAATGGCTAATATATTTGTATAATTGATTTCAAGTTTAAATATTGGGTGCTTCTTTTTGGTTTTTATTTTTTAAATTAAAAAATCCAATCTTATTTTTAGCTTTTTCAGTATTGAATTTTAATGCAGTTTAGTGTTTGTATCAAAAAGTAGTCTAAGCAAATATGTTATCAAATAAAATCAAATTAGTGAGACTCTCTTTTTTGGGCCCATATCACTGACCTATCAAGATTCTGGATTCATCAAAAATAGGCTACTTGACACTTTTTAAAATGTCTCCTACTATATCAAAAAAATGTTACCTTGTTTCTATGACAGGTGTTTTCTGGACTCCTGGATCCTTATTTTTCAGCAAGGCTTCACATTGACAATGCTGTGATGGAAAAAAAAAAAATAATTTTCCTGCAAACAGAAAATTTATAAATCATACTCAGTTTTCCAAGGAAATAGAATGTGGAGTTAATTTTCATCATTGAAAAGACTAATTTAAGTCTGTGTATGTAGGATTAAAAAGTTAAATTTTATGATAAAAGATGTGATCTGGTAAAAGAGAGTGCTGTGTTCCCTAAAAGCCGGACAGTTGATGCTGAAGAGAACAGCTTGTACTAATAAGGAAGGGGAGCTCAGGGGTGAGAGGGCCTCTCCTCCTAAAGGGAAGAAAAACCAGACTTGAAGTGAGCCTGAAAGGGAACTTGCTACTTACAAAGAAATCACCACAGATTGTTTGGTGTATCAGTAGCATCAATTTTTCTCTTTTTGGTGTACTGTGACAAGTAGTTGATAATATATTCTAGTAATTCCAAATTTGAATATTTTCTTTGAACTGTTAACAGTTGATTTCTTATCTTGAAATGGGAAGATTAATGACTAGAGGCGGGGTGGGGGAGAAGCTTTCTATAGGACATTTTCATGCAAAGCTGTCTTGAATTCCAGAAAATTATTGATCAAATTTAGAAATACTCATCAAATACCACAAATGCAGGTGTGAATTCATGGTTCTTAATCAAACTTCAGTATTTCTAAATGGTATTAGTTTGCTTAATTCTCCAGAGAAACTAAAGCTTAGTTAAGCAAAGCTATAGAATATCATTTATTAATGAAATTACGTAAATAGTGTAACTGTTGGTTTTCAACTGAGTATATCTGAATATATTCATTTCGGCTTTGATTAAAGAAGGCTTGTATATATAGGTTAAGTTGTATTCCTGAACTGATGAAAATACAGGAAAGCAGTGTTTTTGAAACTACTTTCCCAGAGACGGATGGTACATTTAATATGGAACTGATTTAAATACGGGCATCCATGGGCTTCAGATAAGACTTGTGCATTGAGTTTCTGCTTCTTTCCACACAATTAGTTTATCTCTCACATTTGCAAGGAAGGTTAAAATTAGAAAGGAGTATAGCAGAGAGACCAGTGGTGACTACTCAAATTCTGAAAAGAAAAGTCTGATACTCAAATTCTGAAAAGGAAAGTCTGATGGGTAAACAAATCTGAAGTAAAAAAGAAAGGATATTTTAATTAGAAAAGCAAAGTTAAGAAAACTGAAGTGAACCAATGAAATGCCTTTGGTTAGGACAGGTGCCTCTACATCTGTTTCAAATCCTCTGCACAGTGGTTCATGTATAAGTCAACTGAATAAAATATCCACGGCCTGCATAAACTATCCATTTGGGCCTAGTTACAGTTTCCCTTTCTTTGTCTACTCACCAAGAGCACAGCTAAATCCATTCATGTTGGCTAGGAACACTACTCCTACACCTAGTTTTTGCCAGACTTTTTTTCTACATCTTACCTTCCTATTTCTCAGGATCCCCATCTCTAGACATTAGACCTTGCTTCCTGGAAAGCCTAGATTTGAGCTTATCACCATATGTGAATAAATAAGTATTTTAAATTGTTTTCCTAGTGAGTGGTAGATTTTTTTTTCTTTAAAAAATTAAAATTGTGTGGAAGGTTATGTAATATTCTTTCTTAACAAATTAGACGCATTTATAAAAAGCAGGCCTGTTTGGACACAAAGTACTAATTCAGAGACTGGCAAATAACTACTATCATTATATTCCTTTTTCAAGCACAGTCTCCTGTGTTTGCAATGCTATCCTTATGAACTTAATCTTTTAATGTGAAAGTAAACACTAAAGGTAGTATGAGCAAATAACCCAATAAACATTATTTTTTCAATTGTTTTACTCTCACTAGACTTAAAATCGTATTAAAAGTTGATATTTCAAATTGCCAAATTTTTAGTTCACCTTTTTTTTTGTATTCCAGATAATTTTCAAATAGAAAGTTAGATATTTCTCCATACAAGAAGTATTTAGAATAACTATGGAATAATTATATTTTCCATAGCAATATGTAGTAGTCTCACAGCTGAGATTTCAAATGAGGGTGCTATCAGGAATGTAAGACGGAAGTAACCCACACAAAAGAAATAAATCATCAAACAAAGCTCAGAAACATTTCAAACATAAGATCATCTTTTACATTATGGTCTTCTTGGTTGTTTGCTTTCTGGAACTGTTGCTTAATTTATTAGCCTTTTCTCTTTAAACATTAGCAGGATATGGAATGTACTGCTAAGTTAAAAACACGTTGATTCTCATAGCAAAACTGGTGTGTATTTATTAACCACATACCTACAGTATGAAATAAAGTCGTTGCACAAATAATAAAATAAAAAGAAATGTAGAACACAGGTCTTATGCAAACAGTCTATAGACCTATTGTTTAGTGATTAAGTTGGAAAACATTTAACAGCGAATATTGGTTTATTATCGTTCATCAGTAGTGGTTACCAAGATCATTTTCAAGTTAATAACAATGATCAGGAACTTTCCTTGTTGATGAGGCCTGGCTACCAATGACTGATTGGCAGTGATGCAGAAGAAGATTTCGAGGGGAAACAAAAGACCCAGGTTTCAGTTCTGCCTAGGAGTTTGGTTAGCTACTTCATATTTCAGTTCTCTGTTTCTTTGCTTGCTCAAACTTAGACTCCATGTGATTCCTTCTGTGTGATTGTAAATGTTGTGTGATTTCATTACACTGTCTAAAAATAATCATTTTGTTGGTCCCTGTTTGCTATTATTTGGAATCTTTTCTCATCAGTACACATAATTAAGAACTAACCATATAACACTTTTTCAGATTCCCCAGTGACAGTGGACCATAAATAAAATAATTGAGACATAGAAATAGAAAAATACAATACAAGGGAGGTTTAGCACAGTGTGAAATTATAAGAGACAAACAGGAATACAACCTTTTACTTGATACTGAATAAATTTCATGAGAATATGATGTTATATTTTAATTTTAATTTTCATATTTTATATAAAGCTATAGAGAAATAAAGCTGGATTTGGTTCAGAGAAAAACAATACAATTCACTAAACCTATACAGTACAGGTCTCTAAGGAATGATGGATAAGGTCCAGAGAAGGAAATGAAACTTGAATTATTAACTGTTAAAAGAACACTGATCCATAATTCCCCATCTCTGCAGACAACTATCCTACACCAACAGCAAAATAGCATTTAACTGATGAAAGAAAAAGCTAGCTCCTTTACTTTGAACTTACTAGTTTTGAGAAAGGGTCAGGAACCACTTCTGGTAGTGTTACAAAACCTTACAACTACTTTTCTAGCAGTGATGTTTTTATATGTATACTGTATACTCTGGGCAGAGACATTTCCAATGTCTTTTTCCACTCAGATTAATATGAAAGGATAGTAAACTTGATGATAAATTTAGTAAGAAAGGACTCATTTTTCTAACTTCAAGATTTCTCTAGTTCAAACTGTCCATGATTTTTAAAACACTTTTTTTTTATGTTTGATATGTTTGATCTGAAGGTTCACTGAGCATTTGACTGCAGAAATATTTTCTTAGAAACCTTATTTTGAGTTAAGCAGATACTTCTTTTAAATTATAAAGTGGGTATATTTTCAATTTAATAATTAAATTCCAGTTGTTCTATCTAGCCCCATGTGAATTTTTCACTTGTAAGGATTCAAAACCATGAGAACTTATGGTTGAGATTTATGTGGTATAAATTGAGTCTACTAAGGATTTTGTAAAAGAAAAGAGAAAGAAAGAATAGCTAAACTTAGTTACTTAAGTTTGCAAATTCTGTAATATTTAAAATTCAATATTTTATCTGTAAAATAATAATAGTATTGATATGAGAAGTTTGTTGAAAGAACTAAGATAATGTTTTAAAAGTGATTAGTAATGTTAAAGGCCAGAAGAACAGACTTCAGAAGTGTTAGCTGTTACTTTTTATGCTGCCATTATTATCATCATCTTAAGCTGAATATTTTCGAAGAATGGACCTTCAAAGAAAAGTTTCAAATATGATGCATGTTTAAGTATAATAGAAAGAAAGAAAAAAATTAAAAGTAATTTAGAAAATTATATTACTACAATTTTCTTTTTTCTTATCAAAAGTACAAGATGGATAGTAAGGAAAAGCAGGTGACAGGACAGTATGTCCTTTTAGATACATTTTATTTGAGAACCACACAAGAACCCTTAATGATGGTTATCTCTGAAAGGGAGACCTGGGAATATGAAGATAGGATGGAAGAATTTTTATAAGATTGAGATATTTATAATGTGGAACAGTATGTCTGCCAAACTTATACAAGAGATACACTTTCTCAGAAATTGATTTATTTGTTTTAAATTGAGAAATGAGGATATTTGAATAGATATGGATCTTATGAACTTTAGGATAACCATTGTACTAATATCTATATGTTTCTTCTTTCTCCTTTCCTTCCCTAGACACATGAAAGCTTTCTGATTTATTATAATTATCATATAAACATATCAGAATTAAAATGATCCTTTATTTTTATTGGTATTTTAAGAATTAGTCAACATCTAAGTTAAATAACATTTAAGATGGATTTCACCAGGTGCAGTGGTGAATGCCTGTAATCCCAGTGGCTGGAGAGGCTGAGGTTGGAAGATTACAATTTCCAAGCCAGTTTCAGCAAAAGCGAGGCACTTAGCAACTCAGTGAGACCCTGTCTCTAAATAAAATACAAAATAGGACTGGAGATGTGTCTCAGTGGCTGAGTTCATCTGAGTTCAATCCCCAGTACCAAAAAAAAAAAAAAAAATGAGATTGTTTGCTTTTGGATTGGTGTTTGAAATAATTTGAGTTATGAAACGTAAGTGAAGATGACAGATACTAAAATATTGACTAATATGTAAACCACAGAATATGTGTGTTTTTTTTTTTTTTTTTGTACAGGGGAGATTGAATCCAGGGATACTTTACTACTGAGCTACATCCCCAGCCCTTTTTATTTATTTTATTTTGAGACATGTGCTCATTAGGTTGCTTAGTGCCTTGCTAAATTGCTGAGGTTGCCTTGAACTTGTGATCCTCCTGCCTCAGTCTACAGAGTTTCTGAGATTACAGGTGTCTGCCACTGTGCCCAGCTATACAACGTGTGTTCTTTTTTTTTTTTAAGAGAGAGAGAGAGAAAAAAAGAGAGAGAGAGAGAGAGAATTCTTAATATTTGTTTTTTAGTTTTCGGCGGACACAACATCTTTGTTTGTATGTGGTGCTGAAGATCGCTAAAGCCACATCCCCAGCCCACAACACATATTCTTTAATAAAAAGAAATTAATGTATGTGATCATGACAAGTAAACACATAATTAAGAGGACTTTAAATTTTCTAACAGTAAAGATTTTTGACATTAAATATTTTAAAATCATACTTAATGGAGAGAATTATTTTAGAAATTTATGAAATATATTCTTGATGATATTTTTCTTAAATTCTTATGATTCCAATTATTAGACTGAGATCAAATTACCATTGGTAATGGTATATACTTCCACTCCCTCTTACAACTCTCAATATTAATAAGCTTTGCTAATTCCTGATGTGAAGAAATTTGCTTACAATTGTTTAAACTTTTGTCTAATTTAAGGCATTTTGAGAAGCAATGTCTAGGAAACAGTGTTTATAAATTAAATATGTTATGCAAATAAAACACGGTACTCAGATTTAGGATTACTTAATTTATGGTACCTTCTAGAACTGTCTTTCTTCATTAAAATAAAAACAAAACAGAATATAATAATAGAAAACAAACCTACTATTCATTTCCATGAGAATGCATTTAAGATTTTGACTTATATCAACCAAATTTTAATGTTAAGGTCATTCAAATATAGGTTATTCTAAATTGGGGGAAGCAACCTATAATAATATTATGATTTTTTTGGTCTGGCAAATTAAATACTTAGCACCTCATAAATGGAATTTAGAGGCCTATGGGATTTTCAAGATTATTTCCATACCACATCAAACAGAAAAACTGTATGGCCAAACTATTTTTATCAATTGTAGAAAATTTACAAGGATAGTTATCTATAAAGTAAAACATTTTTTGTTATTTTAGCTTGTGGACAGCTTACAGAAGTAGAAGAATATTAAATCATCTCTTCATTGGAGGCCCATTAAAGCAATTTAGCAGGGCTAAATGCTGTGAAAGATAGCATTAACCCTGCTAGAAATCTTTGCAAAAACAAGGTTGTTTGTTTGTTGTTATAGATCCATACAAAACATTTCTATTACTCACCTCTGATTCAGAGAGACACCACTGGGCCATATCCCTCTATAACTGTTATCTCTGGCACTTTTCAGAAATCAGCCATAAAATGACTTTTTTAGATACTGGCATCTAGGTGATGGTGTCTTATTTTTAAATTGTGTTCTGGCAGTTAGAAATCCAAATTTATCTGATTTCTAAGTCCTCTTTTTTATCTGCATTTTGTTCATAGCTAGTGAAGAACTAATTTAAGAGATTTATATATTAACATGTTTGAAAAGAACTGAAAAAAAGAAAGTAAACTTGCTAAAATTAGGGAATAAAGGTATATGTATGTTTTTATTTAAAATGCATTGAACACCTGCCTGGAGGTAGTCAGCCATTGCAAAACATTTTAACTGACCTCACTTGTCAAGTTTTGAAATAGGACTAATTTAAGTAAAAAGTGTTTCCAGTTTATGAACCAGGATGTACAGTATACCAAGGGCATTATGAATCTCCTCAAATAGCAACACAACAGGAGCAAACAAGATACTGTATGTTTGTACAAAATGGTTTCACTCTACATTCTCAGTAGTGCCACCTCTGTAGGAAGTATGATAGCACTCTGACTAAATATAGTAACGGATTACACATAAAATACCTAAAGCTCAAAGAATTAAAATTTAATTCTTAGATAATTAAACCCACTGATAAAGTACAGAATGTTTTGGGAGGGAGGAATAAGTTGATTTTGTTTGTTTTCCATTTTACTTCTCCATACAGTGCCCGGAACAGAGTCACTACCTAATACCCTTAGATATTAGTACCTACAGTGGACATGTGAGAGATGAGGGATGCCTTAGCATCTTGATACTTTTATCTGCTACAGAACACACACTGTCATGGTCTGGAAACTGCAACTCTCAGTCCAAAATGCATAGACATTTCTAAACCCCTGGTTCCATCTTCAACAGGCCAAGAGGAACGGACATCTTTGCTTTTTTCTGCCCATTTATATTTACTAAAGACTTCAGGGATTTCTTAAAATTCCTTCAGCCTAAGCTGATTAATAAAACTTACCTTTAACCCAGAGGAATTTTAGGAGGTTATCACTATTTTTGAGAGAAGACATTATATGAAGCACATTTTAAAAAGTATGACTGAAGATGATTTTCCTTATTTCAGTGTTACATTGTGTACTGGAACTATACAGCTCTATGATCTTCCATGACTTAAGAATTTATTAGCAAAAGGCAGGAATGTGATTTTGTTTTTAATTTTAAGAATAATAAAACCATACAAAAACTGTGACATGTTAATGACTGTATTTTGGAAAATTATTTAGTAATCCAGTAGCTTACAGTGATCGCTTTCATTGTTTTCTGAATTCATCAAAACGTGTAAGGTTTTATTCAATGAAGTTATCCTTTCATTAATGTGAAAAGTAGTAGTAGTTTTATAATTGGTGAAACAAATGTGGGTTAGGTAATAATGACCATGTTTCACAGAGTATTTTTTTAATATTATAAATGTAAAACCAACAAATAACATATTCATCTCATGGTATAAAATTAAGATCAGAGCTTATCACAAGTTAGCAATCTTTATGTGTGATTTGAATTTATATGAAATGACCTTCCTGCAAACTTATTAGTGCAGGATTTATGGCATTAGAATCTTTTAAAAGTTACTTTGGATCTTTTTATTTCTCTTCACTAAAAAAAATAGATTTAGTGGCCACAATAGAATATGCTTCTACATTTTAAGTTAAACAATCTTTAATAAATCTGTTTAAGGATAAAGTTTCATATTTTGTAGCCCTTAATTCTATGAAGTATAATATTGATATTTGAGGTCCTCTTGTCCTTGGAAAATACACAAAAAGATAGAAATTTCTGGTACTGAATAGATTCCACTTCCCAAATGCAGATTTTATTCCTTACTAAATTTTCTCTATTTTTAATCATGCAATATATTTGTTCTGTTCTATTTGATTTAAAGTGACTCTTCTATATCAGCTTTTTATTTAGATCACTACCCTGAAAATATGCTTTTCTTCTGCAATTAAGTTAAAAGCAATTAACTCAATGTGTTCTATTATTCTGGCAACTGTGTTATTTAACATATTTTATTGGAGTGACAGTAGTCTGTAAAATATAGCTTAAGCAAAAATCAGGGATACATAACAAAGGTGTAAGCAATATCCATAACCAAGAGAGCAAAAGAAACTAAGACCTGAGAACAAATTAGAATTTAGGGCAAGAATACTGTCAGTTTCAGGTTTCCATTTCTCAGACTTTCTTTTTGTATATTTGCCTTCTTCTTTCCACATACTATCATATTTTCATTCTAAGGCCATATGGTTCTCATTAGCTCATAAACTAAGTTTCCTTTCCTTCAATAAACTTATCAGGATAGTTTGCCTAGTTCAGATTCCAAATTCACAGGGAAAGGATTCTGATTGGCTCAGCTTAGATCAGGTGGCCACTTAGGCCCAATCAATGATGATTGGAGGGATTTCTGTGCAGAAAATTAGGGAGAAGACTGGACAGGCAAATAAAACTTGCACACTTGAGCATTTTAAAGTTTAATTTAATATTTATTAGTTATAATTTGTGCTAGATAAAATGAATAAGATATACTGTCTACATTCAAAATGTTTAGGAAAATGTAGCAACTGAAAAAAACCATTGGAGTACACAAACAAGGAAGTCTGGGTTGATCATAGGATAGAAATAAGAAGATAGGGGACTATGATACTTGATTGTGCCCTTGTGGGTTTTCATATATCCTAGAAATGTTTGAAGCAAAAGAGATCTGAACATTTTGTGTGGACCAAAAAGAAAGAAGGACCAAGCTAAGTGAAATTGAAGCTTGCTAGGAAGTAAAGGGAGATCGTTTGAACAAAATCTTACAATGAGAGAAAGAGGAGGATCTGAGAAATCAAACAAGATTGCTTAGCAATTTGTTGTGCTTCTTTCTCAAATGTGGAATCAAATGATGATGATGGTAGTAGTGGCAATGGAGTTTCTTGGTATAATTTATTTTAGAGTGGACATAATAAAATTTTGGATATTCATCAGCATTATCTACTATCTAGGAGTTACAAAATGGTGGAACTACAGCTTCACTACTGCCCAGTCCTCTATTTCTTTTCTTTTCTTTCTTTTTTTCCTTCTGTGCTTCACATGCATAATGTTAGTAATTATTGACAGGGCTAACTCCACATGTGGCATTCAGCAAAAAAGAGATTGTACCTTTATGAGTTTTCATATCTTTCCCAGGGTTGTGACCTCTGGATTTATTTCTTAACATTTTATACTTCCTTTATTATATACTAATGTGTGAACTAATGATTTCTAAAACATGTAATATATATATATATATATATATATATATATATATATATATATATATATCTTTAGATAATGTTGAAATGTTTGCTAACTTTCTGCTTGTTGGCTAATTTTTAGCTAGTGGCAGGATTTCTATTGCAGATGAAATTATTTAATTTTTTTAAAATAAATTTTTATGAGGTTATATCAAATGGTGAGCTGGAGTTATCATGTATTGCTTGATCCAACTTCCCATTTTCTAGTAAAGTTTATAATTCAAGCAAAATAATACAATAAAGTGTGTTTCCTAATATTGTACTCTGTGAATGGATGATGGCCATTACTCTACCCCTTAAGCTTCATAATTTTTTTCCTTGACCCTTATTTCCATATTTAACTGGCAGTATATATTGAGACTTTACAGATACAAATCTCAAGATTTTTTTTAAGTTTTGATTTTTGTTTATTCTTTATAAATAATGCTTCTGAAAAATAAATTCTCTCTTCTTCAGGTTGTATACATGTAATATGAACTGAACCTATCCAAAGTGCTAAAATTATTTTGTACTACAAAATTATATTAATATGTTATGTTTAATAATAAGTGATAATGTTAAACTGAAATGAATTACAAAGTTAAAAAAATTCCAGTTATTGAGAATAGGTAATAGATTCCATTTTTTAAGACCACTTCTTCCTTAAGTAATTCTCCCTCAATTTCAATAATAACAATAACAAAAAACCTCTGAATACCCATCCAGAAATGCAAAAATTAATTATGTAAATATTATAACATTATAAAGCAGATTTTGTTTTTTAAATACAATGTGGCTCCAAGTACAATATAAAGCTTTTATAAAAGGTTGAATTTCTGTTCTATAAAGGAAATTATGTATTTGCCATTGCTAAAAATATTCAAAATGATAGTTTGGAATATCTTTGAAAATCTGCTTTTATTTTTATAAGAGATTTCTTTTTAATCATTCAAATATTTATTAAGTGATTGCTCTGTGTTAGCTAATATGCAAGGTTGTGTGTTGTCTCTATGAAGCTTTCATTTTGGAAGAGTATTGGATCTCAAATTTGGACAGCATCACAATCACTCGGAGAACATGGTTCTAACATAGTGTTGGGTCCAACACCTAGAGTTTCAGATCCAGTACTCCTGATGTGGGGTGGAGAATTTGCATTTCTAGCCTGTTCCCATATGCTGTGGATAGTACTGGTCCTGGGATCACATTTTGAGAACAGCTGTGTTAGAGGGGACAATGTGGTCTAAATATCAGGGCTCTAAATAGCCCATCCTCTATTGACACAAGCCCATTGCAGGCTCCCCTTTTTAGTTATTTCCAGTCAGAAAGAACACTTTCTATAAATGCAATCTAGTTTCTGAATAGTGCACAAATTATGTAGTTGCTTATCAAATTATTAAGAAATTTACAATGTCAGGTAAATATAATTTTCAAAGACAAAGCTAACTTGTTTATCCCGGTAAAAATGTATCATCAGCATTATGACCTGATTTCCAATTTAATCATCACTTTCTTTTAACATAAAGGTTTTCTTTCTGATCTTTTGGTATCCATCCAGTTTTCCATAGTCTTTTAAATGTGATGGCCAGTGGTTCATTTACTGCAATAATTAAGATGGAAAGCAGCATGCCAGCTGGAATGACTACACTTGTGTTTATTGTATAAATTATTTTCCTGGTATGAAAGCCTCTTTTATGGGTTTTGCTTTAGTCATATCTTTTGTACCTTAAACCATTAACCACAGCATGTTTAGGAGGGCTATTTATAAAGAAGAGGTAATATTTACCAATTTTTAATCTCTATTAATTTACATGTACATTTTCCTTAGCACTGCAGATTGCTGTTTACTTTGTTCCTCCTGCCAAGAGTTGGAACAAAATCGCCTCCCAGGACTCATAAGACTTTTTACCCACTACCTTCACATTTCTTTTATTTTGTTCTGCTTCTCAACTCTTTTCCTTGTGCATCTTAAGTGACTTTGGGCAGCTCAATCAAAATACATAGAAGTGGACCCCATGTATGAATTTTCTACAAGGCATATAGGAAACACTTTTGTCCCTTCTTAAAATGCCTGTTAAGCTTGGTAGTCTTTTCTATTTAAAAAAAAAAAAATAAATGCACCTCAGGTTCAACAGAAATATTCAGATAGATTTGATCACTGGTTATATTATTTCTGTATCCATCACGGTACCCAACACATTTTAGTAAGTATTTGCTGACCTGACTATTTTGTTCTTTAAATTTTTGCTTCAAAGGAAATTGCATGCCTGTTATCTTCCTGAGGGTTAGGGCAATCATTGTTCCTATATTTACAATACACATCTTGCTTTTGAATCTTTATAAAACTGAAAACATAAATAATAGTGCCATATTATGTCAGAATATTCAGTTATTACCCACTGTCAAATAACTAGTTAAAACAATTCAGAGTAGGTAACAAGGACTATTCAGTGGCAATAAATATGCATTGCTGTATATTTAGATTTGTATTTGGCTTAATTGCATTTATGCTCTTTACATTTATCAGATTTCAATTTGCAAGGAAAAAGTGAGTAAGCAAAAGTCGGTACCGAGTTAGTCTATTTAGTGTTAATTTCACAATCTCTTAATGATTTAATGTTATATCTTGATTTTTTTTTCATTTAGAATGGACATTTTAAGCTTTCCTTTTCAGATGGCCCAAACCATGAAGACCTACCCTCCCTGGAAAATCAAAATGAGCTGGTCAGTTCACACAAAGACAACAAGAGTCACTCTGTTTGAAAAACTTTGGCTCTTTTTCAGCAGTCTCCATTGGCCTGGGAATACAGAGCATTCTCACCCACTAGCTAAAATTAGGTTGGTTAGCAGATAGCCTGCATCCCTTTGTATAAAAGCTGTTCTTAAAAAGTAGTAAATATTGTTCTAAATCTCTTTACCCCGTTCTCAATACCCTCTTAGTCACTTGGTCACTTACTTTCTGTGGTGTCTTTCTTCTCCCTCTTTTTTTTTTTTTTTTTGGCGGTGCTGGGGATAGAGCCCAGGGTCTGTCACAAATTAGGCAAGTGCTCAACCACTGAGCTAAATCCTCAGCTCTTTTTATCTTTATTCTTAACCTATCGATTCTATATGTTGTCACTATTCCTGTTTTTAAATAATTAAGGTTAAAAATCATAATAGCATTGTGGTGCAGAGGCTGATAAAATCATGGCAGGTATATTTATGTATTTAATTTTTTAATTATATATGATGTAAGTATTTTGACATCATATATACATGGATTATAAGATCCCATTCTTATGGTTGTACATGGTGTGGAGTTACAATGGTTGTGTATGCATATATGAATATACAAAGTTATGTCTGATTCATTTTACTATTTTTCCCATTGCCATCCCCTGTTTCTCCTCCTTCCCCCTTTCCCTCCTGTCCAATCTAATGAACCTCCAGTCTACCTCCCTATTGTGAGTCAGCATCCACATATCAGAGAGAACATCGGGCCTTTAGTTTTGGGGGATTGGCTTATTTCACTTAGCATGGTAGTCTCTAGTTCCATCCATTTATGGCAAATGCCATAATTTCATTTTTCTTTATGGCTGAGTAACATTTCATTGTGTATATGTACAGCATTTTCTTCATCTATTCATCTGTTGAAGGGCATCTACGTTGGTTCCATAGTTTGGCTTTGTGAATCGAGCTGCTAGGAACACTGATGTGGCTGTGCCACTATAGTATGATGATTTTAAGTCCTTTGGGTGTATGCATAGGATTAGGAAAACTGGGTCAAATGATGGTTCCTTTCCAAGTTTTCTGAGCAATCTTCATGCTGCTTTCCAGAGAGGCTGCATTAATTTGCAGTCGCAACAGCAATATATGAGTATAACTGTTTCCCCACATCCTTGCCAACATTTATTGTTACTTGTCTTCTTAATGTTTGCTCTTCTGACTGGAGTGAGAAAAAAATCTCAGTGTAGTTTTAATTTGCACTTCTCTAATTGCTAGAGTTGTTGAGCATTTTTTCATATATTTGTTGACTATCATATTTTTTATTCTGTGAAGTGTCTGTTCAGTCCCTTTGCCCATTTATTGATTGGGTTATTTGGGATTTTTTTAGTATTAAGTTTTATGAGTTCTTTATTTAACTTGGAGATTAATTCTGTATCTGAGGTGCAGGTGGCAAAGATTTTCTCCCATTCTGCAGGCTCTCTCTTCATGTTCTTGATTGTTTTCTTTGCTGTGAAGAAACTTTTTAGTTTGATACCATCCCATTTATTTATTCTTGATTTTGCTTCTTGCACTTTAGGAGTCTTGTTGAGGAATTCATTTCCAAAGCCAACATGATGGAGATTTGGGCTGACTTTTTTTCTAGTATGTGTAGGGTCTCTGTTCTAATGCCTATGTCCTTAATCCACTAAGAGTTTTGTGCAGGGTGAGAGATGGGGATCTAATTTCATTTTATTACATGTGGATTTCTAGTTTTCCCAGCACCCTCTGTTGAAGAGGCTATCTTTTTTCCAATGAATGTTTATTGTGCCTTTTTCTAGTATGAGATAACTATATTTATGTGGGTTTGCCTCTGTATCTTCTATTCTATACCATTGGTCTTCATGTTTGTTTTGATGCTAATAACAAGTCATTTTTGTTACTAGAGTTCTGTAGCAAATTTTAAGGTCTGATGTTATGATGCCTCCTGCTTCACTTTTCTTGATAAGGATTGCCTTGGCTATTTTCGGCCTCTTGTACTTCATGACATGTCAGGTACATTTACATATTCAAAAGAAGAATGAGAAAAGTAAATCTCCTCCTTTATGATCGTAAATAATATGGTGAAGTATTTTTCTTATACCTTGTATGTAGGTACTTGAAACAGATATTTTTACCAGATTTCAAATGCTATTTTCTTTTGAAATCTAAATTTCCAAATGCTCTAAATGTCATTTAATTTATAAATAACAAATAGTAACAAAGCATTAGCACTTGTAGAGGTACAAAATATTTGAAAAGAATTTTAAAATAAAATTTTATTTGCATTTACAGATAGTGTAAAAGGAGAACTTTAATGGAGCTGGAAAATATATTATTTACATTTATATAATTTTTTTTGCCTTTCTGTAACATTATAAATTTGGAACTGTAATACAGTAATCAGAAGAATGTTTCACCAATTTTAGCCCCATTTTCAGAAATGGATGAGAGGCCTTTATGATATACATAAAGAAAAATAACTCTTTTAGCAAGAATTGAAGAAATACTCAAGTGAAATATTCCCTAAAGATGGTTGTGCTGGAGGTGTTACCTGGATTGCTTAGTTCTGTAGGAAGACTAGAGAGACTGTTAGATTGGAGTTAAGTGGACCAGGGAATAAATTACTGTTTGTCTCCAGCTAGCCATGTGCTTTTGAGGAAGTTACTTCAGACTTATTATCCTTAATTCCCATCTGCAAAATGGGAAATGTAATACCTGTTTATAATGTTATTGGGATAATTAAACATTTAAAATGTGTTAAAAGCATCTATACACAAAGAGCATACCCAAGAATTAGAGCTCAAACTCAAAACCCTAATTATGAAAAATTACTATACTATTAAAGAGAGGGGTATAAACTCTGAAGTGTCAGAATTATACAACAGGTGTATTTCTCATAGAAGTTGAACCCTTATGAGAGAATAATAAGAAAGAT
The DNA here is from genome assembly GCF_045843805.1 of Urocitellus parryii. Lineage (NCBI taxonomy): Eukaryota > Metazoa > Chordata > Mammalia > Rodentia > Sciuridae > Urocitellus > Urocitellus parryii. The sequence goes on from NC_135532.1 coordinate 153,759,385, forward strand.
AATCTTCAGATGTCTTTATCAAAAGAAATCTCTTTTAGCAATAAATAAATTCATTGTTGATATCAGTGTAGTTGCTTGTTCACTCAGTCATCCAATAAATTTTTTATGGAGCGTTCCTTATGTTATCAGCATGGAACTATACCTGGAAATATAATAGTAATAAAGGCAGACATAATTCTTGCTTTCTTACTTACTGTGTGTCTACAAATGTTAAAACCATTCCTCCTCTTTCAGAGGGCATTCTTCATAGTAATTAGGAAAGATTGAGTAAAGTTGCCACTCTCAAACAGTAATCCTTTCAATGACCCATGCTGTCTCCTCATCAACTACCACCAAGTGGCATAGATGCCCTGAAACAAAAATAAATACCTCTAAATAAGTGGTTCTTAATCCCAGTTGCATCTTACAGTCCTCCTGGCAATTTAAAGGACACTAATAATTGAATCTCATCACAGACAATTATGTAATAATCCAAGATTTTATATTCTAGCCATCAGTATTGTTCAAAAGCTCTGGAGTTGATTCTAATGTATAGCCATGATCAAAACTGCTTCTTAAAAGAGAAAAATAGAGAAACCTCAAGGGCTCTATAACACCAAGAAAATAAGTGATAGAAATAACACTTGGGAAACTTTACCAAACATCACCATCATAGGTTTCAAAAAGGTAGCTTATACAGAAAGCAAGGAGAAGACTTATTTTTAGACCGTCTAGTGAGTTCATTTATAGAAATTTTCTGTCAAGAAATGTGCCAAATCTAGACACTTTGTCATTTTCCTCAGAATTTCCTGTCCTAACTAAGTAGATTGTTATATCATATGTTGCCAGTAAGAACTATCGGATAACAATGAATTTAGGCCAAACTGATCTTTTTTAAAAAATAAACTTTAATTTTAGAGAAGTTTTAGGTTCACAGCAAAATTAAGCGGAAGGTACAGAGAATTCTTACATACCTCTGGTTTTCCTGTATGCGTGGCCTCGCCCATTGCCTACACCCCACCAGGGCACTGTATTTATTATAATTGATGAACCTACATTGGCACATCATTACAACCCACAATCCTTAGTTTACATTGGGGTTCACTCTTGATGGTATACATTCTATGGGTGTAGGACAATGTATAATGACATTGATCTATATTGTTAAAATAGGAGTATCCACGTGAATTTGAATTTGGCATTTGCAACTTTAAAATACTGATTTTAATGTCTCCTCATAGTCATTTTGGATGTTATAAGAGGGCCATCTGAATAGCCATTTCATTGACAGATTCAATCTTCACGATTGCCAAGCTGGGTCACTCAGAATTAGCACAGTAGAAAAGGCAGGTTGGACAGGCTGCATTAGAAACCACAAAGACAAGTTGTCTTTCATAGAAAAGGAAGCAGTGTCTGCTGTGAGATCCACCACAAAGTCCCTCAGAGAATTAGAGTTAGTTCAAAGTGAATTGGGGTAGAGTGTGTGTGTGTGTGTGTGTGTGTGTGTGTGTGTGTGTGTGTGTTGCAGCTGTGTTTGTGTATGGCATTATTGTTTGTACCACCCTGAAAATAGGCTATGCTAACTTGGTTTATAACCCACTGTTGATTCATTTGTAAATCTAAATGCTAACTCTTTTTTTCTGTTTACCTTTCTGAGGCAGGCAGGCTTCAATTGACTTAACAGCATGCTGGCAACTCAAAGACTGTGAAATCTAATCACATTTTGACTCATTCTTAAATTGCCTCATCTCCATACTTTAAATTCTTCATCTATGAAAAAATGTTTGAATACACTACTCTCCCATGGTTGTTTGCAGGAGGAATAAATATTAAAAGTGATCAAGGGGCACTTCAGAAGTATGAATTGTTATAAAAAAGATAATTATTTTCAAAATGTCCTTTGATATTCACATATAGATAAATACTTAAATATTTCTTGTTGTAGACTTTTTAAAGGAATTTAATTGGGCTTCTCCCTGTGATTTTTCTATACTTGTGTACCATACTTCTTTCAACCCTTTAACAAAGTTGGTGAACATCACAAAATACTACAAGATGTTTGTACTAGATAAGCTTTCAATTATTCATGATAATGGAAAAACATTAATGCAGATCTTACAACATGACAAACTATCAGAGAGATCTCAGAGAGGATGAAGGCCCCAGAAACCTAAGTCCTTGATCTGTATAAATTTGCTTTTGTATCTTTGTCAGGTGGATAATTGTTTTAGAGTCTATGTGATCAGGGAAAACCCAGCTCAACTATACAATTAAAAGGACCCAGGAGTTGGAAGAGGTGATTCTCAATTCCTCAAGGCATTCTAGTTTACTTCTGGATATCACACTTGGTAGAAGGAAGTGTATTTGTCAGAGTATAAATAGTAGCAACAGCAGCAGAAGTATATTATTAACAGTAGTAGCTGTAGTAGCAGCAGCATCAATGGTTGTAATCGTAGTAGTAAAAGAGTAGTAGTGGCAGTAACAACAGAAGTCATAGAAGCATCAGCAGACACAGTAACAACAGCAGCAATAGCAGTTGGAGTCCTGGAAACAGTAACAGAGGTAGCAGGAGCTAACATTTATTGACTATTAATCATGTGGTAGGCACCATTTTAAGGTTTTTACATGTTATAATTCTTTTAATTCTCACAATATCCCTTATAAGGTGTCAATTCCCAATTTAGGGAAGATTGTCAATGGGAACATTACTTATCAAAAATTAGCAGAAGACCAAAGGGGAAACTGGTATGCACTATTCAAAGTTTAGAGATGCTGATTAGTCATCTGGACCAAATTCAACAGGGACTTCTTAATGGTGCTGCCTTAAAAGGCAACAGAAATCCTTAGGTGAGTCTCTCAGCACCTGCTGGCATGAAAAGCTGCTGATGCAAAAAACAAAAAAATGCAGAAAGCTCTATATCCCTTCTGTTTGGAATCCCATAACTGCACTGAAGACAGAAATATATGCTAAGATGAAAGAGGAGAATATTTTACCCTAAAGACAGAAAGTGTAAGAAGTGATTTAATCTTATGTAAAAATTATATTATAAACAGAAACAAAGGGGAAAGCATCTCATAGTAGTAAGGGCATGTTTATGAACTGAAACAGGTTGCTGAAGTAGGAAATGGAATATTTTCCTCAGGAGAAATTTAATGTCAGGCCTAATAGCATCAGTGTAGAATGATACACATAGAACCATGAGAAAGAAGAGATAAACCTCTGGACTTCTTTCAGGATTGTGATTTTATAAAATAATTCTTAAATTTTTTAATATCTTTGAACTGTGCTCATAATGGGAGGAAAGAATCAGTGTGCTAAATTGTCAGGACCTCAGTTTCCTTCAGGATTTTGTCTTGACAACCTTGAAGTCTGGCAAACAGACAATAGAATGTGGTGGTCAATCAGCATTAGGAACAACTGTGCTTTATTCTCATTGTGAGCTTGTAAGATAGATAATGCTTGCATATGTTATAATTAACTTGAGAGTCAGCAGTCAAAATTTAAGCAATGTATTTCTCTTGGTGTTAGAGGTAAAACAAAATGATCTTAATACTCAAAACTAGTAAAGTGAATGATCCACATATACTTGTTTTATGCAAATAATATGTTGTATAATGTATTTTTGTGTTTGGAAAGTACACAAATTGTAATTTAGAATCTGAATTTTGAAATTGCCCTACAATTTCTTTTATACTGAGATGATTTACAATAAATGTTATTCTCTTCAGAAGAGCCATGATTTACCTATAGAAGTTCGTATGGTAAAAACCAAATGATGTTTATATTTAGTTTAAGAAAAAGTTTTCTGGGCCCTCTAATTTTGGAAAATACTAGAAATTGTATTAAAATGTGAAATATACATTAATGTTCATATTATATGTTTAAATTATATATTAGATCTACAATAAGATCCAATGCTTGTGTTAACAGGGATATTAATTAGAAGAAAATATTTTAAATTAAATGGCCACAAATCTCTTGCATATGTATTCCTTATACAATAAATAATAAAATGTATATCTATATCCAACACATCTAATGCTTAAATTTTGCTTGAATTCTATGAATTTGTGCATGTTAAGACATATATCATGCTATTCCAACAGATCTGATTTTAAATCAACAACTAGCTAGACAATATAGTGATACTGTGATTTTGAACAGGTTTGTAATACTTCTGCTTTGTGTTTCTTCATTTACAAAAAAGGTACAATGGTCGTATTTCTTTTTTTTTTTTTGCTTTTATTTTTTTTTAAGTTGTAGGTGAACACAATACCTTTATTTTTTTTTTGGTGAGGGGGTGTACCAGGGATTGATTTTGTATTTTATTTAGAGACAGGCTCTCACTGAGTTGCTTAACATCTCACCATTGCTGAGGCTGGCTTTGAACTCGTGATCCTCCTGTCTCATCCTCCTGAGTCACTGGGATTACAGGAATGCACCAACGTGTCTGACTACCTCAATGTTCTTGTGAAGATTAAAATAATTCATGAACTGTTTCATATATAAAATAATATTTAATTTGTCAGTGAAGATTATATTTTATAATTATTTTATGATTTAAAACATACCTGAAAATAACACCCAATAGACTAAGTTCACAATAGTTAGAGAACAGTTATTTTGTACTGTATTTATTTCTAGTATTAAATTTCTATATAAATTTATAGACAAAGTACAAGGATTTGAAATAGTTTATTCTTTTTTATATACATTTACATATCATTCCAATCTTGTAGACCTGGGGGATTGTGCTGTAGTCCAGTTTGTATGTAGAATCTATAGTTAAACATATTTAACTTCTATTTCCTATTCTAGTGCTTAATAGATGGATTTTGGAGTAGTCAATTATCCCATCTCCAAATGAAGGAAATGATGGTTAACTAACAGGTTGTTTGGAATTATAAATAAAATAATATCAAGAATCTCTATGGTTGCCAGGCTCAGTTATACATGCCTGTAATCCCAGCAACTTGGGAAACTGAAGCAGGGGGATCACCAGTTTGAGGCCAGACTCAGCAATGTATCGAGACCCTCTGTAATTTAGTGCGACACTGTGTCAAAATATAGCATAAAAGACTAGGAATATAGCTCCCTGTTAAAGCACTCCTGCATTCAATCCTCAGTTGAAAGAAGGAAAGAAAGGAAGAAAAAGAGAGAGGAGGGTGGAGGGAGGGTGGAAAGAAGGAAGGAATGAAGGAAAGAAGAGAGGGAGGGAGCGGGGGAGGGAGGGAAGAAGGAAGAGAGGACAGTTAATACAGAGCAAGCTTGATATGAACTAAGTAAAGTATCCACAGTTCCTCCTCATTGTAATGTATTTTGATCATTGTAGGATTTCTCATAATTACAATCTGTTTTTATTGAAAAAAATCGAAAAGAAAAGTAATTAGAAAATAGCATGAAATTTTGGACTCACTGAAGAGAGAAAATATTATAGTAAATAATTAGTTTGCTTAGGCATAAAATGGTCATGTGCTTTGATGTTATTTATCAAACATTATTTAGTTCCATTTAGCAAATTTAATGCCTACCATATGTAAAACATCATGCCCAAATGCTTGTGAGGGGGGAGGATAAATGTAAATAAATTAGATACAGTTCTACTAGTTAGTGACTTAAAATTTAGTAATTAACAGAAACACAGCTTAAGATAAGCAGTCAAAGTATTTGAAGAGATGTCTATTCAAAGTACTATTAGATGGGATGATTTGTTCCAACTGGGATGTATTGGATACATCCTTATATAGCTGATCTGTAAAGAATGAAAATCCTGCTATCTACTTTAAGGGCACTCTAGAAAATGAAGAAAGAGATTCAGATTTGAGAATGTTCTGTGAGTGGTCAGGGAACTGAAATATAGGATGTTAATCTTATATGTGCATACGTGTATGTGTGTGTGTGGTTCTGTTCATTTGCAAGTAACGGGGTCTGAATATAGTGGAAGAGGTATATCAAAAGCTTAAGTTATAATTAAATTGAAGAAGGATCTGAATTCTAGGCCAAGGCATTTGATCTTATTTTGTGTACATTGGGAATACATCAAAGGTTTTTGGCTGAAGGCATGAAAAGACCCAGTTTGTGTGTGAGAAAGATAACTGTAATGCTAGCGTTTAATGTGTTTACAGAGAGTAAGTTTGGAAGCAGAGACAGGGTTTAGGGAGCTATGGTGGAGTGAGAGCAGAAGGCAGATGTGGTCTATCCTAGAGCCTCAGAAGTGAGTAGAGCTAACTCAAGAAATACTATAGAGAGAGTGCCAACAAGAGGCATGGGAGCTTAGATATTTTTGAGAGACCTGTTAGGTACTCTTTTGCATGACTTGTAAGGCCAAGAATGTAGAACAGTCCTTTCTGGAGAGTGTGCCAGAATAGTTATGGGTACCTATTTCACCATGCTTATTTGTGAGACCCCAGGCAAGGCACCAAAATTCACTCATTCTCAACAAACATGAATTACTTGCCTTTATCATTTTGGTCTTAGAGAGTTTTTAGGATTAATTATTTGAGATGAAATTCTTTCTAAGAGCAATGGAATAAACCTTTTCCTAAAATAAATAAATCGTGTACATGCATGTTGGTCTGTGCTTTGGAAGTAAATGAAAGACAGGCAGAACTTGTGTAAAGTTAAAGATGAGCAGACAAAACTAAATAATAAATCTCCCGACCAGCTTTTGCGCAGGGAATGAACACTTCTGTCCATTTATAATAGCTTTCTTTTATTAAAAAAATCAACCTGCTGAACAGCTCCAAAGCGACATTAATGTCAAACATGGAAATATTTATTGATTTTCTTCTGGAAACCATAAGCATGGACATGCTGAATCAAACAGACTATATATAAATTAGTTTCATTTGGATCCATACTGTCCTATTTATTATTGATAGAATCATATGTTGTATTTTTCATTATTTTTCTTCGGAGCCTTCTTTTAAAAAAAAATCCTTACAAATTTAGGTCAGAAGATATGTGTTCATTATATTTTTACCAATGACTAGTCTTTGATGCAATCATAAGTGAACATCAGACTTTGAAAAGAACATTCATCTTCTAAGATTTTCCATCATGTTGGAGGTTGTATAGTTAAAATGTAGTCAGAAGAAGTCAAATATTTTGGAGTCAGAATAACAAAAATGTATTATATTTTTCTATTGATTTTCTTTGATGTATCTTTAGGATTTAAGAAAACCAGGTATCTTATATACTACCTAGCTGCTAACAGACAAGGGAAATGTGCTACATAATTCTCCTTGGGACAATCTTTTAACTTTTTTGCTTATCCCCAAATTCAACTCATTTCTCTTAGTTTTAATCTTCTCATTCTTTCCTCTGTCATTCTTAATGTGACTTTACTCTTTCTTTCTCAATGGTGTAGTGTATACTGTCCTTGGAACTATTTTCATTGAAGAATAATTTCTCTAAGATGTTTCTGCAGTAGATTAGACTACTAAGGACAGACTTGAATGTGCTTTGAGCTCTTTTTTTCCCCAAATACATCATTTAATTTCTTATTGAAGTATTTTTTGTATGCCTTATCCTGTTGACATTGTCACATACCAGCTATGTAATATTGATTATAAATTTTTTCAGTTCTTACTCTTTCCAGTTATAAAATTGTGATAATAAGAATAATTACTTCAGAGGTAGTGTTGTGAGAAAATTATGTATGTATATATAAATTATATGTAATATGAATTATGAATTTATATATACATGTGTATATATGTGTTAATATATACACATGTATATATAAATTCATAATTCATATTATATATAATTTATATTATATATAATTATATATAATTTTAATTATATCACGAATAATGAATGTGAAGTGCTTTGCTGTTTCTGGCACACAGTATATGTTCTACAATTACTTATTATTATTGATAGTAGTAAATTACCCCATATCACTGCTTTTTTTCTGTTTCTAATCTTTATAAATAGCACCACCATCAAACCTACTTTTAGACCAGTATCCTGAATTATTAACATGACTCCACCATGCTACATATGATGCTACACATGATCATTGGGTAAACTTTGTTGATTCTGTTTCTAAATATGTCTTGCATCTCAACACATTTTCTCCTTTTATATGTATTGCCTTTACTCTTAGATTAAGCTACCATCCTTTAATTATTGACACAGCCAACTCACTGTCCCACATTTCTCTTTAATGCTCTACAATTTATTCTCAAATTATAGTTGGGAGAGATTTTTAGAAGATTCAAATCTGATTATGTTACCTTTTGCCTTAAAATGTTCCAATATCTTCTTATAAACTCTAACAAAAAGTCTAAAATCCTTGAAATGAGCCATTTTAAAAGCCCAGCACAATGTGTTTCTGCTTAATTTCCTAGTGCTGTTCATCTTCTCTTTACTACCTTTGCCCCTAAACTTCAGCTTTACTGAATGTCTACTATTTCCCAAAGTGTTTCCCACATCCATCCTGAACCAAGATCTTTCCCCACCCTTTCTTCAGCTGGAAGGCACCTATGACATTTCCATTTGGTCATCTTTCAGTGCTTCCCACCCCAAGTTTTCTGACATCTCCCTCTTTCCCACTCATCCCCGACACCTATTATTATATCCTGTAGAACTGTACACTATTACACCAATTCACTGCACTGCATTTTCTTATTCAAAGTCTGGTCTTCTTTAATTAATTCTTAAGTTCCTTGAAGAGAGAGAAAATTCCATTGTTTTCCCCACTTTGCACCAAATATACTATAAAAATAAAAAATATTTAGTGAATAATTGTTGAAAGAAACAAATCAACTATAGTGAGAAGATGACAGAATTTTGTTAACCATTCAATACTGAGTTTAAATCCCAACTTGACTGCCCTTAAAATGAACAAGTTGTTTAGCCTTGCTTTTTTTTTTAAATCAGAAAGTTTGAGTTAATTATATTGTCCTCATATTTGTTATGAATGTTAAATAAGGAAACATGTAAAACACTTAACTTTTTTTAGAGTTTATTTGCTATAAATGCTACTTCCTCTTTTTTCTTATTTGTATTTGAAGTTGCTCTTTTGAAGTAGTAGCAGTAATTTTGATTAGAGTGAAACATTATTGCCACTCTATTGTATATTTTCTTAGGAAATACAGAATATAATCCATTCCCTCTTTTTGTCAGTATTCTTTGAGTGATTAATGAGTCTCTTTAGTGTCTCTGGGAATGGAAAAATAAATACTCCTCCCCTACCCCGCCAGGGATAAATATTCTTTTCTTTGTGATAACTTGGGGGAGATGGGGTGATCTAATGTTCAAAAGTACAAACACCAAGTGTCCTTGTGCTTATTGGCTGGAGGGTTTGATTATGTGCTCTTTCGATGCTGACTCACCTTGAATAAGAATATGTTTCAGTCTCATTTCTTGCTACTAATGAATGGCTGTGCTCATTCTTCCTTACAGAGGTCTTTACATTCATCCAGTGTGAGCTGTAATGCAAATCCTGTGTGTTTTAAAAATGTCTCTTCCTTGCTTTTTAAAAGTAAGATAGAGAATAAGAGGCTAGAAGAGGTGACTCTTTCAGTTTTAAGAATATTAAAATGCAATCTTCACCAGCTGTCCATTTTCAAATTAGATTTCATTTTCTCACATGGGGCACTATATGTGTTGGCTAGCTTTAAAGGAAGAATTTAAATGCTCTAAAAGCTTTGAAGTTAATTCTCCATTAAGAAACAGCTGAGAGGTTGAGTATGACACCATTTTTTCTTGAGTCTGCAGTCAAGCAGATGTGCTTCTTTCAATCTTCTGCCATACCAGGTGATTAGAAAGAAAAAAAAAAAGTTAATGACAGTTCAGATTCAACTTCATAGAGTAAAATTTCCTAAAATGGTAGATCATGATGGTTGAAGAATTGGATTTTTTCTTCTGATGTGTGTGTTTTTTATTGTTTTGTTTAAGTTTATTTGATGCATTAGGCTTATCTGCTTCAGCATTCAAGAGGTGTAGTATTAGAAGGCTATAACCAGAGTACAAATGAGGAACTGTTTTTTTTTAAGAGTATTTTTTCAGAGAAAAGAAATGTTTGAAATTATAGATATTTAATTTTGCCTTCAGTTTCTTTACTTTCTTAGATATTCACTGTAGGAAAAAAAAATGCTTTTGGTCACAAATGGAATTTTTCCTGGCTTTTATTTTATAAAATATCAAACCCTACAACACTTTCTTGCATTTCTCCTATAATACTTCTCTTAGAATTCTAGCATTTTCTTTCCTTCTTACAAAACTTCCATACCAATTTCCATGTCTGTGTTTCTTGGACAGTTGATAAATCCTACCTTCTTTTAGATAATTGTGATCATTTTTTTTTCCCCCAAGTTCCGGTTCATCTACAGTGTCTCTGATTTTCATAGCCTTTGAAAAGAGAGTGCCACATTATTAAGAATAAACTTATTATGAAATAGTTTTATATACAAAATAATAAATTTCCCTCTACTTTCCTCAGAAAAGTGAAAAATAATATGGTCCTATAGGTCAAAGTTGGTGCACCTCACTGGCTCCCTGAATGAGTACCCTGTGGCCAAGGATTTGAATTTAAGGACAGTGCATAAGTTAAATAGGCAAGTCAGTTTCCGAGTCACATTCAGATTGGCGCCACTTCTTTTCTTGCTGTGTTTGAGAAAACATTGTAATAAGTTCACATTGCATGGGACATAACTAATGAGAATGAAAACTAAGGACAAGGATCAGAGAAGCACTAATGGTTCTAGAGCACTGATGGGAAAAAGAGGTAGTACATCAAGAGAGCTATGTGATATTCACCTTGGCAGCAGATAGAATGGCTGCCCCAACTGGGTTACAGAGAACATGATAATTCTGTGGTGATTGAAGAGTCATCTTGTCAGGGAAAGTCCAGAGGCAAAGGAGGAAATGAATATAAAGAGCCCAATTTTGTTAGGCCTTAAAATAGATGGTAATAAAATTTCCTATCTGGAATTTAAAACAAAATTAGCAGACTAGAAATTATAAGTAGTCCCAAAGGAGTCTTATTTTTACAGTTGAAGTAGCTGCTACTATTATGAGCCTTGACAGTATGTTGTGATCAAAATAAGCAGGTAGTTATAAGAAATTAAATTTCCTTGGAGAATAAATAAAATGATACTGACAAATAATTATGTTATCACATAGTTAAATTCTGAACAAGGTCAAATAGTAAATAGAGGATTCAGTTTCATTCCCAAAAATGAACATTAGCTGAGTGCTTATTGTGTACCTGGCACAGCTATAGGTTTACTTTTTTAACTCTCTAGGTATGCGTAGGGAAGATGGATGGATAAAACCTTTTTATACATACAAAAACTGAGAATTTTTGCAGAATTAAAAACCCTACTTCATATTATAAAGTCAGAAAGATTAGCAAATATTAAACACTTAAATTATTTTTCTAAAGGTGTTTCAGTTTTATCACGGAAAGACAAATATATCAACTAGTATCTCCAAAAGGACCACACTTGGATATTCTCCTTCCTTTCTCTTTCTCTTGTTTCTCCTATTTGTCTCTTTCCCTAACTTTCATTTATATTTTTTATTTCTGATTATTTTTCTCACCTCATAAAAGTGAGTTGAAGTTGCTTCCAAATTTAAAATATATACTGAGAGGATATTTTAAATATGAGGTTAAAAAAAGATCAAAAATTATTTGAAAGGAAAGTGTGTATTATATTATTATACCAGGAATATGCATGTCTTTGTTCACAAAATAAGGCATGCGGACAGCATGAGGTACTGGAAAGAGCTTTGATTGATGTTGGTGCCACAGAGGAAGCTGCTGTGCCATGTGCCAAATATATAACTTGGGTAAACTCTCTAACCTCCATGCATCTCAATAATCTCGTTGCTGAAGTGGGGCTAGTAAAACTTACCTTTAGTCTTATTGTAGTAATTAAATAAAGTTTTTTTGCACCTCCCACTCAAAAAGCTTCTGGCCCTTTCCTTTCCATTGCCCTGAATGCAGTGGAAAGATGAACAAAATGATTATAGTGCCTGCCTTCACTCTCTTTCTTTCACTTTGCTGTGGATCCAACTCAGAACCTCATGCACACTAAACTATCACTTTACACCACTGTGCTATATCCCCATCCCCTTCTTTCCCTCTTTTAAATATGAATAAGAAAACATGTATGTAAAAACATGAAGAAAGCAAATTTAGTTTCAAATTTCAGGAGATGAGTAAGAACTGGTTCCTTTTCTTCTTTAGAAAACTTTGATGATCATCATGGACAGATTTTAACTGCAATTTAAAAATATATTGACAAGGATTCTTCAAGAACAAGTTTTTGGTATTGGTTCTCAAAACTTTTCAGGACATTTCATTGATATGAAACCCAATTTAAGTCATATTTATGAACATCTGAACTGGTGCAGTTCATATCGTATTTCTGGTGATCTGTCATCAGTGCAGCGTTACTTAATGTGGACTCCATAGACAGGCTAGAGAACCTGTTAGTTCTTAAAATTATTTATGCACTCATTTATAAGCAGTTTTCTAAGGGGATTTTTTTTCTCTCTTTTCTTGGTCTCTCAAAAGGGGCTTTACATCTGAAAGGACGGAAGCCCATACAATAAAGAGCAAAGAGGAAGGGACAGTTCATAGATCTCTGTGGCTGCCTCTCTCAAATATCAAATATCTGAGTTGTTCTATGGGAGGAATCTGACAGAAGTGAATTCAGGGTTGTAATTCCCAAGCATCTCTAAAATCCCTTTATTCTACAAATAGCACAAAGCTTAAGAAAATAAATGCAAGGAGTAAAGGTACTTATGAATCTTATGTGTAAAATCAGAAGAGTTCTTTTTGTGTATGCTCCAGAAGGACAACTGTCTCATTTCCTACTCAATATACAGAATACATGCAGTACTTTTGACAATTCACATGCTCTACGTGAAAAAAATAAAATAAAGGTTTAGAGGTACTTCATGCCTAGATAAGTAATGTCCTTTATTTCATTCTCCAAGTTCCATCTGACAAATTTAAGAAGACCATTTTAAGTTAGAAAACTTCAATGACGGGTTCTGCACTCTGGTATCTACTCTAAAAGAACTCAGTTTGCCTCTGAGAACCAGCCAAGCAAAGAGTGGAGCTGAATGAATTGATTTACTGGATGAACTGTTTGAAATTATATATTTGACTTTTAAAATTATGTGTTCTATCAAACAGTAATTTGTTACAATGTCATCTACTTATTAATGCCATGCCGGCGTCATTGAGTCCACCAACCATTCGGAGAGATTCTACCAAGTTCCACACAGGTACCAGCTTCTAGAGATCCAAAGACAAGTAAGAACAGCTCCTTCTCTGTGTGACTCACAGAGCAGCAGAGATGACAGGCATATTCGTAGCTAATATTCACATAAAGGGATTGTGGTCTACATGGAGATATTGCTATGGGAACATAAACAAAGGAACAATATATTTTGGTGGCGATGCAGGAAAGTGTATTTACTAAAGAGAGGAAGGAAAAAGCAGGAATTTATCATATCTGAGGGAATATAGATGAAGAGGATTCTGTTTGCTTATATTTTAAGTCAGGAAACCAGGGATGTATTAGCAGAAACTACCCTAGAGTGATATTTTTCTCCTTCCTTCCTTCCTTTCTTCCTTCCTTCTTTCCTTCTTCTTCAGAGTGGCAACCTGTGAGCAGTATACATCTATAGTACACATTTATTTTTAATTCCCAGACTCTGTTTAAAACGATGCTTTTAAATGTTAGATATTTTACTTATGTTATCTCCCTTAATGCCACCACTTCAAGGTAAGAGTAATTATCTTTAGTCAGAGAAGAATAAATAGCTTCAGAGAGGATAAGCACATTGTTGGGTTTACATAGTTAATAACGACCATGAGCTATTTAGTTGAGCGATCTGTAAATAAGAAAGGAACACAGAAATAAACAGAATATACAGAAACATAGGGAAATGAGAGCACAAGTGATACCATTGATTTAAACGTTTGTGTTGTTTCTTTGTGTTGAACATGACATTGAAAATACCGGGTTTCAATGACCACATACTCTATTTGTAACAACCTTTCATTGCAAGATATCAATAAAATTGGTAAATTGAAGAAATACTTCTATTTTTTTTAAAGAGCACAAATAAAGTATTTTTAGCACAGTCTATTCTTTTCTTCAGAAAAAAAAAATTGGTGAATTTTAAGATGGAAATGGTTTGTAATAGAAGAGCACCATCCTGACGAGTGGATTAAAATGTGTCACCCATAGAAATTCTGGGTTCCATAATCTGGGCCAATCCATTAGCATTCAAAATAGATCTATGAAAAAATATTCTATTTAAGAAAATGCTTGGTGGATTATTATTGTTCATGCTTGAGTCAAAACCTTGATGGGGTTAAAACACTTCTACCCTACTCTTAGCACCCTTTGTTTTGACAATTTTGGTCTCTCTAAGGTAAAAACACTTTAAAACAAGTATTGATTTCAACATTATTTTCAGTGATAGTGATAATGCACTCAGGCAGAAAATTTGACTCTCCTCATTTTACTTGAATCAATGCACTTTTAGACACTAATTAATAAATTAATGCTCCTGAATTTTTATTTTTCTGTGAGATATTTTATAGCCTTGGGGAAAAAATGTGCTCTTCCATACCACAAGTGATAGAGAAAACAGTACTTTTCCTCCATTTATGGGGGCTGAATTAATTATTTAATGTGTGCAACATGCTAGATTTTGTCACTAGGTGTGGTATTGAATTCTCTGTTGTATTATGAGTAGAATATTGAATAATAATAAGACAGAGCAGCTTTTTAGATAACCTGGATTCAAGCCACTGAAAATTGTGAGATGAACTTGTTTTGTTCTCTAACCACTTCATAATGACTCGGTGGGATACAAAATGTTTGAGTTGGGAGAAGCACTGTAGGGCAGAAGGAACAAGTGTGGATTACTCTAGGGAAAGATGTGGTTGATCAACTGAACACACTTTTCAGAAATGATTAAACTCATTAGTGACAGTTGTACTCTTTCTGCTTTAAATTTTCTGTAGTTATTCCATTTTACAAGATGGTATATGATTAAATTACATAATTTTTCTAGAATCTTCTAATGTAAATTTCTGCTGCTGGCAGTAAAAGAAACAATGGTCACTAGGGCTTTTATGAAAGACTAAGATGAAATAGAAATTTTGTATAATATCTACATTCCTATATTATAGATGATGTTCAAGAAGTCTTGAAAGTAAGAACTTTATTACAATTATTTATAAACACTATAATACCTTCAGTTCTTTACTGTAATATCCTTGGTTCTATATGAAGTCCTCTCCATCCCACATTCAATGAAAATACCTGATGGATTTTCAGAATCTGTGAAAAATTTATATTGTGACAATATTTGACTCATTTGTGTATAGATTTCTTCAGTGGAGGACAAAGAGAGCAATGATATGATAAAGAAATCAAGCCTAATCAGTCATTCTAGGATTTCAGTATGGAATGATTTTTTAAACAGTGAATAATATTTACACATCTTACTAGTCACTTTAAAACATATGTTCTTTAAAAATCACATGGTCATTATTATTATTACAATTATTATTGTATATTATTATTATTCCCATTTTGCAAGGATTCAAGCTCTCCTAAATTATACATTTACTAGAGTATCAGGATTCAAACTAACTTTTATAATCGTCCGAACCCCAAATCATGTCTTTTCCACTACACTGATGACAGTACATTTCAGGCAAAATAAATATTGAAAGCAGAACCTTGTTGGTATTAGAATATAAGTGTTTTATGAAAGTATACTGAGAAATTAACATTGTTTGATTTTAGAGTTGAGAATATAATATTGAATAATTTTTAGTCCAGTTTATAGAATATCTTTAAAACCAGGTACTATAATTTTGGAGTTTTGCAAGGTTGATATTGACATTTAGATATGTCTAAAGGAGATGAAGATATGCAAATTTGTTTGAAAGGGGACCAGATAGTGAGAGAAGTGAGGATAACTTGAGGGTCATTTATGTGAGGTCACACAACAGACTAAAATGGCATTTGACTCTTAAAATCATGTCCAAAATAACACAGACATGTAAAAGAAATATATGACTTGTAGGTCAATAGACTGATTATGATAGGTGAAGAGGGAGATGTAATTTGTTTTCTGACCTGGGACACTGATTGCCTTCATTAGTCACTTAGTCTAAATGGAACACCTATTGTTTGTCTTCATTGCATTGGACATCCTGAAGTAAGTGCTGGAACTAGAACTTGAACCTGGGGCATTTTGCATGAAGATTGTTATTCCTAATTTCACCAGACAGCTTACAAACCATGGGTCACAGTGCATTCAGCTATTTGATTCTCATTTTAAAGATAAGGAGAATGAGTCTCAAGTTGTCCTAACCAATAGAGGAACCACTGCTAAAATTCAGAACCTTTGAAATTCATTCTATATTTCATAATTACTAAATACTCATGTGGTTCTTTCAGTATACTTTTAGTATTTGTATGCTTATCTCTGAAAAAAATCACTTTCTTACTTAAGTTCGGCCTGTGCCATATGTTTGGTATAAATTATTTCTATTTGCTTTGCTTGTGTGTGTGTGTGTGTGTGTGTGTGTGTGTGTGTGTGTATTGTCTTGCTAGACTTGGACAGCGAAAGAAGGGAAGCCAAAATTCCCTCTCTTTCCAAGTGGAATTTCTCAATCTGTTAGAGCAGAGGTAGGCATTAGAGCAGTCCTGTACTTTTAGTGCCTCTGTTATACTTCTAATACTAGGGAACAAATTTTTGTTCTCCCGCAATGATTTGAGGAATAATTTATCACAAAATTAAATAGATTGCACTATAAAAATCATATAATTATTCCTGTAAAACCACAGATGAAAGCATGCACAGAATTATGGTGTAAATTTTTAATTAACTTCTGATTAGCTGTAAGCTTATGTTTTAAATGTACCATGCAGTACCTTATAATAAGTAGGCATAAATTAAATAGCACTAATGTACGTGGTAAAAAGATTAATACCACAGCTACTAAGCATTTCTGCTTGCACACTTTTGATGTTTTTTACTCAAAGTGGGTAGAGAGTTGGTATCAATCATACAGTTACTGGAACAGAAAAATACTCTTTTAGAACTTGGGTAATAATCTTTTACCAAGATGGCTATATGAATGGTGATTTGTTTATCTCTTTAAAAACAGAAGACTATCCTTCAAAACTAGAATCCTTTTATAATCTCACTTATGCTCCTTTGATAAAAGGTCTTTCTTCTTGCTGAAGGAAGTGGTAACCTTAGGATCATAGCAAAGCTAAGCTCCATTTTCCATTTTGTCATTCTATATTCTGAATACTATAGTTATGAACTAGAACTGTAATTTGAATGAAAGAATATTTTAAAACTATAAATGTAGTCAATAAAACTATAAATATATCACTAATGTCATTGATGTCATTAAATGATGACATCAATTTGTTGAGTGACCTTGAACAAGTGATTTGAGTTTTCCTAGAGTTAATTTTCTAATTGGTAAAATTAGGAGGTTAAATTAAATGATCTTTATATTTTGTGTCAAATAAAAAGAAATAGAATTTATATTCATTCTATTTTTGAAAGCTCTTGGTACCTACACCTTGCAATAACATGTTGGAAATCAAATATATGAGTTTTAAAGAAAGAAACCCCTCAATGTTCTGACATTAAAAACAAAGAAACATTAAATTTACTTTTCATTTATGCAATTGTATTGTCAACTTTTTAAGTAACTAGGGTCCTTATGAATTAGATTTTGGATCTCATTGAATGAAAAAACATAAAATACTAGCTCCTAACCATGGTACAGTAACATTTAGATTCAATTGTTAGATATCTCAACTGGGCAGTGGTGATTATTATCATTATTGATGATTAAGAGAAAATGGAGGAAAGAACATAAGACCTGACAAACAAAGTTCAAGAATACATACCATTTTAAGTTTCTAAACAGGACTTTCCTCAGAGGCATAACTGACCTAGAATATATTGAAAGAGATTTGATCAATGTAAAAGTACCACTCACTCAAAATGCAAAAAGTTAATTAACATATGAATATATTTTGTCCTGGATATTATCATTCGAGTTAGGATTCTTGTACCCCAATGCAAGAGTCATTAGAAAGAATTCTTAGGTTATTTTTTTTAAACAAATGTGGATTAAATAAAAGCACAATTTAACAAAACATGGGCAATCTTGTACTTTACATGCAGTGGTCCTTCGGGAAGAAACATGGAAATTCTGCTCTCTTCTTCAGAGATGGATGGGATTGTTGTAGAGAAGTGAAGGGTAAGAAGATAACAGGAATTCATTTTATCCTTGACACCATCACCCATCTTTCCAAAGTACCCTCTCCAGTTCTTAGTACTTCCTTACAACAGGGGGGTGGGGGGGGCATGGAGAGAAAACAAACACAAGAGGAAGGTCATATGATGAGAGGGAAGCCAGGGTAACTGGGGAGCACGATGGGAGGCAAAGGTGATTTTTACTGTCCTTTCACAAAAACACTTTTATCTGCTGTGCTCCTCCGTTTCTTGAGCAGCCTGAGCTGCTCCTGCCCTAAAGTGTCTTTCTTTCATCTGTAATTAAGAAGTGGAGAAGGTAGGAGGAACAGTTGGAAGGCAGAGAAAATAAGCAAAGTGGGTGGGAGGAGGACAAACTCTAATTGAAAGTGACTGAAAGCAACCTAAGTGTCCATCAGTAGATGAATAGATGAAAAAAAAAATGTACACACACACACACACACACACACACAATAGAACACTATACACTTAAAAAATCAATTCTGTCATTTGAGAACAATACAGATTAATTGTAAGACATTATTTTAAGTGAAATAAATCGGGCACAGAAAAACGAATGCTATCTTACTAGTATGTGGCATCTTAAAAAGCTGATCTCATGGGATCAAAGTGATATGATGATTAAAAAAAAAGGCTGGAGTTGAGGAAGGAAAGGGAAGCATGGGGAGATGTTGATCAAAAGATAAAAATTTCAGTAGCTGGATGAATAAGTATTGGGAATAAATTTCAGTACCTGGTAACCACAGTTAATAATAATATAATGTATATTTCAAAATAACTGGAATAGATTTCAATATTAGCACCACCCCCCAAAAAAAGGTAAGTAGGAGACATGATAGAAGTGTTCATTAGCTTGATTGAACTGATCTATAATATATATAGAGAGAACAAAAACATCTCACTGACCCATATGAATATGCACAATTGCTATTTCTCAATTAAAAATAAATACATTCAAAATAAAACAAACCTTCCAGGGCTGAAGCTGTAGCTCAGTAGCAGAGAACTTGTGTAGCATGGGTAAGGCACTGGGTTGGATCCTTAGCATTGCATAAAAATCAAAACTTCTATTGTTGCCAAAACTTATCCTCTGCCCCCACTGCTTCTTCTCGATAAGCTGAAGGTTGGGAGACAGGAAAGTGATAGTTTCCCTCTGGTGCTTTACCTGTATCCCTGTTTGACAACTCTAAACTTAGGGTCTTCCTTAAACATACTGCACATTGTTATTTTCTCTGTGAAATGGTAGGCAAAGTTTGGGTGTCTTGGAAGGTTCCTAGAGTTTTCCAGATTTTCAGAGGTGCCCTCAACTTTGTTGTGGATCAGCATTCCCTAGCTCAGAGTGTTAACTCCCTTCCTGGGCTTTCCCTCCTACTCTCTCTCATCCTTTACCTTGCTCAGCTTTGCCAAAAAACTAACCACCATGTGCACAGTCCTTTCAAATGGAAAATACCTGCAAATGATATAAAAGGGAAGTTTCAAGAAAAATCATTTCAAGATTGGAGACAATACTCATTAAAATCAAATAGTGGAGAAATCACATGCTAAACTGAGATAATATATATTTTGCCATGCAAATATACACAAAGAATCTTGAAGAAGAAAGAAATACTTTTAATTTTGTCATTGGTAATTCTGCAACATCTGAACTAAATATTTGAGTGCCTACAGAGGCCCATAGTTGCTATGTATTCTTGGGATAACACGGCTCAGATCCTTTATTAAGCATCCCAGGACTGAGTACATATTATCAGACAATCTTAAAATTAGAAGATTAGTTTTTTAGAACAAAAGGGTTTTTTTAATGCTTAAATGGCCCTGACAATAGAAAAAAAAATCTCATAACATTTAAGCAATTTGGAAACAATAAAGTTTGGAAAGAAAATCAGCATATTTTTCTTTCTAAATTTTTTCATTGTTTCACTCCTGAACTACTGATTTGAAAAGAAAACATTTTTTCAAAAATTCCTTACTCTAAGATATTGTGATTTTTTTTATGCTTGAGTACCTGGAGAGAGTATTTGAGTAATATATAAATATTTTAAATATAGTATGTGATGCACATGTAATAAATAAATGCCCCATCACTTAATTTTCTACTAACCTTATTAGTGAGAAAATTAGATATTGAACAAAGTGCAAAGAGGAAACATTATTATCCTAATTTCTGATAAATGGTTCATAATTGAACCCAGAGACACTTTACCACTGAGCTATATTCCCATCCCTTTTTATTTTATTTTATTTTTTTTATTTTGAAGCAGAATTTTACTTATGTTGCTTAGGCCTTAAAATTGTGATCCTCTTGCCTCAGCCTTGTGAGTTGCTGAGATTACAGTCATGCACCACTGTTTCCAGCCATAAATGGTACTTTTAAAAGATAATTCAAGAAACACTGAATTTATATATCTCTTAATAAGTTTGTTATTTGTGTATCCAATAGAGAGATGACAGGTGATGTATGGACCATTATGCAAAACAAAGGTAGTTTAATACTACTGGGATCTGAAATCTGAAAAACTAGCAAAATGTACTGCACTAGAGAATAGTTGTGAGTACATGACAGAAAATAAGACAGAGCTTACATTGCACTGGCATGGGTCTCTAGACTGGAACTGGCTTATAAAAGCACCTAAGAAACAAAGAAATGATATTTAATTTTTGCAAGTTAGTATCTTACATTACTCCATTTGTTTTCAATATAAGCTTTCCATGGTCACAAAATAAACACTGTCAGCGAATCTATGTTGATATTCTTATGCATAGGACCAAAAAAAAAATCAAACAATATGATTCATCACAAACTCTGTTTAGAATTTTTAACCATAGCACCCCTAAGTTCATGTAACAAACACTAAGCTAACATTTTCGTTGTTTATACCTGTAATTTTACCTACAAAAATCCTGTTTACTTTTTAGAATTTAATATTAGGCTTCAACCATACTCTGTGCCATCCATCTTCTGGTTGCCACAACAGTAGACTCAGAAGATAGAAGAATTTTCCTGAAGCAAATACACTGGAGTTCACTATCAAACAGAGACTCCCAAGAAACCAAACAAAAAAGGAGTAAAAATGAGAGTCATGCTTTATTAAATGTCTTCTACACCTGTTTCCATTATCATTAATATCTGCTTTCCAAAGCCCTCTGAATATTTTGAACTTTTTAAAAAATCAGAATGCATATGAGCTGATGGTTATTTTGTAGCAACCTTAAACATTTCTCTTATAATATTAAATTGTTAAAAATAATGACCTGATTTTTTAAAAAATAATGTTTTATGTGTAAGGAATCTATATGAAAGATGTTTAGCTGAAAAGGGTTATAGTTGCTAAGCAGATTGGTTATTTATTAAACTAGCACTGTCAATAAAAAGAGTATTTAGACAGCTGGTATCCCTGTAATCCTACATTAATCTTTTCCAAAGAGAAAGAGTGACAAGAAGTGATGTTTAACAGTAATTTCAGAAAATGTTAGTAAAAGTCAATTGATAACGCAATTTGCATTTTTATTTTCAAAACTGAATTTAGAATCCAATCTATTCATTTAAGTGCATTTTAGAATTAAAATTATTTCACCTACAAAATTCATTTCATGTTTCTGAGCAAGATATTATTTCATTATTTATCCACATCAAATTAACAGTATGTTAAAATTCATTTCCATATAGTAGTATTATTTGGCGAATCACCAATTTGGATATATTTTTTAAAACTACATTTAAAAGTCCAAGAGAATATAATTAGATAATGAAAGTTAAAATCAACAAATCAACAATATATATACAGATAATAATTGTGTACAACCAGTCCTTCACAATTTAAATCTTGAATATAATTTAAACAAATACATTTTTATCGATACATATTTTTCTTGTGTCAAGAAAATATACTTTATTTATATGCATTTGATACTTAATAGGAGATAGCCAGTTACATTTTTTTAAGAGAGCGAGAGACGGAGACAGAGAGAGAGAGAGAGAGAGAGAGAGAGAGAGAGAGAATGTTTTAATATTTTTATTTTTTAGTTTTCAGCAGACACAACATCTTTGTTTGTATATGGTGCTGAGGATCGAACCCAGGCTGCACACATGCCAGGCGAGCGCACTACCGCTTGAGCCACATCTCCAGCCTGAATTACATTTTTTTTAATAAAAATGTAGAATATTTTTAGAATAATGAAAAAGCTGCTAGATTCATACTGATGTATGAAACTCATATTGAGTTTCTTTATACTCCATGCCCAGTTTTCATTATTATTAACATCGTATGTTTGTGGAACATTTTCACAGTTAGTATACCAGTACTGATATATTATTATCAACTACAATTCATGCTTTATTCGCATTTTCATACTTTTCCTGGAACACTTGAATACCACATTCATTCTAGTCACTCACTGTCCCTTTCTGAAACATCTTTGGAGTTTTGAGCAGTACCAGATTTGGTTATTTGGTAGAATATTCTCTGATTGGAACTTTGTCAGATGATGATATTGAGATTGAGGTGTGGTATATGGGGAGGAAAACTATAGAGGTAAAATGACCTTCTTAACATATCCTATCAGGGTAGGTACCACCAACATCCCTTATTACCATTGATGTTGACCTTGATCACCTAGCAAATTTGATAAGATTTCTCCACTATGAAATTACTTTTTTCTCTACTTCCATTCTGTACTCTTGAGAAGGAAGTCAGTATTGAAAGCTCACATTTAAGGTCCCATTATGCAAGCCCTCACCTCAAATTTCAGAAGCTATTCTTTTACAAAGTAAGCATTTATACTCTACCTCCTTGAGGGTAGAGTGTCCACTTAAATGATGTGGAATTATTATGCATGGGAGATTTATCTATTCTTCCCCATTATAAAATTTATTCGAATCTTTTTTTGTCAGTTTGTACTTATGGACATTTATTCTAT
Organism: Urocitellus parryii; assembly: GCF_045843805.1. Lineage (NCBI taxonomy): Eukaryota > Metazoa > Chordata > Mammalia > Rodentia > Sciuridae > Urocitellus > Urocitellus parryii. Next base: position 153,782,588 of record NC_135532.1, read on the forward strand.
ACTTTAGGTTACATTCTGTTACTACTGTGTTCATTTTTATGCTCAAACATTTAAAGATGTGATCACTTGAACTACTTGTTTTGGAAGTCCTTGAACAATGCAAGACACACAGTTGATGTTCAATAAATGATAATTTAAGAAACTAAGTGTACAAACAAGCTCATGGACTATTTCCTAATTAAGAATAGAAAATGTAACTTTACTCATATGCCCTTGATCCTTAATTGCAGATCTCCTATTATATCCTTATGAGGAGAAAAATGAGAGGAGACAGTATCTAATTTAGATATTACTTCAGTAATGTGGCATTATAAACAACCATAAAACTTAGGCATAAACAATAATAAATTTATTTAGCTCATGAATCTGTGAGATCAGCGGATCTAGGCTATGTCTGGCCAATTTTAACAGGATTCACTCACAAGTCTATGGTGGGGATGGGATGGTGGGCCAGATAGAGTCAGCTTGTGCAGGTTATGCTTTTGGTTACCTTACTAGAGCAACTCAGTCTGATCCAGGACTGCCTCTCATCATGAGGGACAGCTTGGGCATATATATTGCCATGGTGATGGTGAAGGACAAGGATGAAGAGAAATGTGTGCCTTCCTCAAGCATAAGCTTGTATCATTCTGGCTGTCATTTCCATTGCCATAGCTAGGTACAGTAGAGCCCAAATTCAAGAAGTGTGGATATAAACAGTGCCTTCTTAGTGACAAGAATTACAAAGTCCTATGTCAAATGTACGGTGTAAAGAAAGGAATAAAACAGGGGTCACTAAAGCAATCAATCTACCATACATGACTTCCTAAGGGAAAACATCTAGCTCTTATGGGCATGTTTACTATTTTTAAAATAAGTGTTCCCTGTTTTTGTTATGAATTATGACATTGAGTAGAAGCTCAGCATTGTCATTAACTCTGCCATATTTCAGAAGCTATTCTCAAACTGAAGACCAAATTATTTAAAAATATATGACAGCAATTTACTTTTCAATTCTGCACACACCTTGGATTATAATGAAATCTTATTGAACAACTTCTTTCTAATAGGCCTATGTTTCCAACACAAATGAGCTCATGCAGCAAAACTTGAACTATAACGATGAACGAGTCTGTAAAATGAAAGAATCAGCTAAGCCTATAAATCTCCTCCATGTACATTTATGCCAGAAGTAGACACAAGAATAATCTATTCTTAGTGAATATTCAGTAAAAAGTAAACTCTTACTTAAAAAGAGCTCTCCAAGGAAATGCTCTTTCGAGTAGAATTATTGACAATTGTAGAATACACAATTTGCAAATTTGTTGTTTTAGAGTTTGTTTGAATTAAGTCTTTAAGAATTCATACATAGCAAATCCTATTTTTTTTCCTGTGGAAAACTCAAGGTAAAATAAATCCCTTTATTTTCCAAACATTTGACAATAATATATAAGATGTAATTAAGTATAAACTTTACTGTTTACATCTCATGTTCTAAATGCAATCCTGAAAGAAGCAGTTCCTATCACACTTGCCTTAGCTGCTGCTTATGTTTGAGGTAGTATTTTCTACTTAAAATGGCTTGAGTTTCAGATCCAGGAAGACTTGAAAAGAAATGCTGATTCTCTCCTTCATAAAGTTATTTTAGGGTTTTTTCTTTTTTCTTTTTTAATCTTCTGCAGTTCTCAGCTCCCCATAAGTCTCTCTCATATGATTTTTAATGAGAATTAAATGATGTCCAAAATGTTAACTTAGCACAGTCGTTCATACATAACAAGCTCTTTATTAGTATTTTGACCTCACTGCCTACCAAGTTACAACTTTTACATTTTATTTACTGCTGTACTTGCAATAACTACTTTTCATATACTAGAAAGCAAAACGAATACTAGAAAAATGGTCCTGGAGAATATGAGCAAAACAAATGACTGCCACAAACTGTCATATCATTATGAGGGTTAATATATCTAGATATTACCAGGTTGATGTAGCCAAAGTTCCCAACTAATGTCAACATTTAAAAGTAGTTTCAAGTATATAAAGCTAAAGAACTTTGTTGAAAATGCTTCAAGAATTGTCCACACAAGAAAGCAAATAGAATTGGAAACATTAAACTTATTTAACATTCCACTCTTACTTCTTTCAGAGACAGTGGAAACTCTTGCCTATAGCTATTCTAATCAGGCTGCAGTTTGAAATAACTTTCTAAGTTTAATTTTTCTGCTAATGCCAGATATAGGTCACAAGAATATCCTCTATCATGCCATGTTCTTGATGCCAAAGTTAATAAAGGAAGAACAGGCTCAATTTATCAATAGATGTTCAGTTTGCAATTTTTCAATCAGAACTTACCTGGGTTCAATGAAGCATTCTGGTAGTTCAGCCTGAATATCAATCATATTGCATAGGATCTGAGAATAAGGATCTGTGAATAGTTCTTATTTAGTTCTTATTTAGTAACATACTTGGGTGCCCAAGCCATCAAATTCCTCCTTGAACTCTTTTGGATGGTGCTAAGGAGAAGGCTGTTTTCTAATTAGGGCTTCATGTTGCCTTCATCAACATAAGGAATATATGCACACTCCTGGGCAAACTGACATGTAGAAACTGGATTACAGACAATGTATTTAAGTTTTGTAATGAACATCTGAAAAGCTGGTAAGCATGAGTCTACCAATTCATATCTTTATCCCGCTGTGTAAAAGTGCAGTAATGGAAGTGTTTTATTTGTATTTTCATTTCTGACCCCAAAGCATTACTTATTTCATTGTTCCTCCAAGTAAGATCTATGCAATGGTCTTAATTGTAAGTCTTAAGACTAAGGCCCCCTTTATTATTAAGAATTCCTAATGATTCATTTCAACTTTAAAATCTTGTCTACTTTCCAAATGAAGTGACTTTCTCTTAAATTCTTTTGTATTTACAGAATTAATATGTTGCATTAACACAAATTCTTTTATCAGAAAATGCCAAACATTTTTATTTGTCACATGCTATGGTTGTTTAGTATGATATAGGAGGGAAACATCAAGAAAATCAAAAGTATAACTTGGGGAAAACTTTTGAATACATAAAATTTCATTTTAACTAATTGTCTTAGTGTTAAAATGCATTAGAGTGAAAGGTGCTTCCACTTAAGAGTTTTGCTAACATCTGGTTCTTTCAAATTAGATTTTAATTTAAAATGGCTGTACTTATTTTTAAAGCATATTGCAGAGAATATTTTGCCTCAGATTCTGAGTTTCCCTAACTAAAAATTTCATATATTAATATATGTAAATATATTCTACATTGGCCTTTTTATCCTCTTGGGCAATTACTAAAGTAATTCATAGGCCTGTTCTTACTGGTAAGTAGGGATAAATTAAATTTGTCAGGACACTAAAGTAGCATTAGATAAATTATGTTCCATTGACCTAAAAGATAGCTAATTCTCCAAAAATTAAGCAGTTTAAGCCTTCATTCTTGTCCACGTTTATATTAGAATTTTGAGGTACTAATGAAATCATTGTTTAGTGAGTTCTTATTTAGTAACACACATTATGAAATTCCTTGCCATTCTTCCCAGGTATTATTGCATATTGGAATTCTGCTATTCAATTTAAAAATCCTTGTGTTGTGATTTAAAAACAAATCTTCAAAATAATATGAGAGTGTATAAACAAGCAAAAATCATGGTTGCTATAATAATCTTTGCCACTACTAGTAGTCAGTGATATGACATTGCCAAGTCATATCACTTTAACTTTCCTCAACTGTAAAATGAGAGCAGGTATTAATGCATTTTAACTCTTTCTAATATACAGATTGTTTTTTCTCTGTTTCTAACATGACTATGGTTGTTTATTACAGGCAAAAAGAAATGATTACTAATAACTTATTGTGTCTCTATAGTCAGCAGTGCTGAAACAACCAATGGCAAGTTAAACAAGGGGAAGCACACCATCTAAAACAGCTGACAGTAAAACAAATGTTCCTCTTTTGCATTCAGGATCTGCATATATGAAAAGTATTAGTCCCTGCTGATAATTTTGGAAAGCAAACTATGACTATCAATAATTTCCTCCCATTGTTGTTATAGGACGCAACATCAGCATGGTGCTATTCATTTTTATTCATATAGAGCCATAAGTAAGTGATTCAATGTTATTAGAGGAAATGTTTCTTATGACTGTTTCAATATCATGTAACAGGAATTTATCTAAAACTAGATTTTAAAAAATTTAAATTTGTTGGTTCATATAACTTTAAAAAAAAATTGAGGACTGGCTGCATCCCCAAAGTATAGAACTTAAAAGATACCAAAATATACCTTCTTTCCATTACCTGACTTGATTTTCCTTTGTCTTAATTCCATTTGGATACTTCTTGCCATGGTGTTTTAAGATGGAAGAGATTAAAATACATTCATGGGGGCACTTCAGTGTAAATAGCTTCTCTCTCTCTTTTTTTTAATAGCTCCAATAAAAGTTCTCCAACTGTCTCCTTGGTCACATTAGGTCACATGTCCACATAGACCAATGATATAGCTCAATGGGGTGGAATCTTCCTATCATCCAGAAAAACCATGTGTTCATCTCTGGATCTTGCCAGGGTTGGGGATGGGAATGAGGTCAACAACCTGCTGGAACTACATAGACTTGTTATTCAGTATATGCAATGACAATTCTGATGCTCTTCCCAGAAGTCAAATGTCTACTGGTTGGCACAAGTAATAGACGTCCACTCCAATGAAGAGTCAAAGAAAAAGAATAGGAGAGTCAGAAAGGGAAGTGGTATTCTTTCATCAATTGTTATTTTGAGAATTATACTATGTGTCTCATATATTGACGATACAAAAGTGAACAGAACAGGCAAAATTCCCTATTCTTATGCAGCTTGCTCTGGTGGGAAAAATGAAGCGTTTGGTTTTTTTTAACTTCTGACAAAATATTGGTTGTAATGTACTAAATAATATGGGAATTATTTGGATTTAAATTTTTCAAGACAATATTTGCTTGATTATTTCATTTCTTTTAGCCACTACAGTTTTGAGAATGCACAAAATTGCTAAGGATTTTTGTTTTATTTTCCCTGCAATTGATTGTTACTCTGTTATTGTTATGGCTTGGATAGGATGTGTCCCCCTGAAACTACTAACTATAACCTAGTCAGTCCATCCTAGTTCTAATGGACTAACTGGGTAGTAACAGGTAGGGAATGGCTGGAAGACATGGGTCAGGAGGAGTATTATGCCCTGGAAGGGTACAACTTCCCTCTGCCCCCTTCCCCTCTGTCTCTGCTTCCTGGCCACCATGAATGGAGCAGCACTTCTTCATCATGTCTTTCTACCATGATGTTCTGCCTCACCTTAAACCCACAGCAATGGAGTAGGCCAACCATGGACTAAATGTCTGATATCAGGATACAAAATAAATTTTTCCTTCTATAACTTGTTCTTTTTGGGTATTTTGGTCATAGAGACATAAAAGCTAGCTAAAACAGTTACAGATCTCTAAAAATGTAAATACAGAATTTTAAAACCACATAACATAGTGACTTTTTGCTTTTTTTATTAAGCAAGGCATTAATTAGTTTTCATACGCCTTTTGAAGAATGCTGTAACTGTTCTGTAAAAAGGCAGTCCCAATTTTTGGACTACTAAGTGTTTCTATGAAAAAAAATGTGACTCACAACAAAGATAAATTAGTTTTTATTCTCCTAAACCTCTTGCTCTTCTCCCTTCCCAGAGTATGTCTTGAAGCAAAGAAATTTTGAAAGATTATTCCTTAGTATTCTTGATAATACCTGGAAGGATTCATGTTCCCCCTTTTTTTGAGGGAATAAAAGCAAACTGATTTTTTTTTTAAATTCTGGATTTATTGTAAGAAATGCTATCTAGATCTTAAATGTTAAAACATTAGAACACATCATCCACAGTAGTTAATAAGGAATAAAACTTTAACTCATAAAAATGTTCCAATTGATTTAACCATATTACATGAACCCTTTGGTATGTAGCTGGTGGGAACTCTAATTAGCTATAATGTTTAAAGCACTGCTATCCTAATAGGTATATCATATCTCCTTGGAATAAGAAGTTCTTCCTGCATATGATCTTACTTTTATTTTTATTCCAAAAGAGAAAAAAACATGTAGAATTAACATGAAAAGTCTTTCTTTTTTAAAATTGATCCCCAAATTTACTACAATGTTATAAATTCATTTTCAAATTAGAGATGAATAAAAAATACCATATTTTAAACTATTCTATAAAAATGACAAGCAACTTATTTTTACATCTACACATATGAAGAAATTCCTAAGCTCTTATATTTCTTGGTAGGAAAATGTATCTTTTTATCAATCTTAAATTTAGGTTATAGTTAAATTTTAAAGGAAAAAGTCTAGCCCCAAAATCACAACCTATTTTTAAATAAATAAACTTGTAAAATAACCCCTCATATATTGTAAAATCATCTTTGAGGCATGAGTTGTCTCTCTGCTAGCTATTCTTACTTTGTTTTCTAATATTTAGTCTTATCTATCATATCCTTTAAAAAGAATGTGATCCTCCTTAAGGTATTATCTTGATATTCCTGTTAATTGTCTTTTGCCCTTAGGCCTTGTTATGCTTTGGGTATGATGTGTCCCCCAAAGCTCCTGTGTTAATGCAGGAATAGTGAAAGGTGAAATGGTTAGATTGTGAGAGCTGTGACCTAACCAGCCCATCCTAGTTTGAATGGACTAGGTGATGTGTGGCTGGAAGAGGTGGGTCACTGAGAAGGGGGGAGGTCATGCCCTGGAACAGTTCATCTTCCCTGAAGCCTCCTTTCCTTCTATCTCTGGCCTCCAGGAATGGGACAGTGCTCCTCCTCCATGTCTTTCTGATGTGATGTTCGCCTCTCCTTAGGCCCAGAGCAATGGACTTGGCCAACTATTGGCTAAACCTCTGTAACTATGAACCAAATAAACTTTCTGTCCTCTAAATTGTTCTTGTCAGGCATGTTTGGCACAGTGATGTAGAGCTGATTAACACAGACCTGATGGAGAATCTTTAATGTTCTATAGTCTATATATTGCTTTAGAATTAATTTAACATGCTTGAGTTTCATGTAACTCCCCCAATTTGCTGACATATTTACTCAACATTCTGATGCCTTGTCATTTTATTTACTATCCTTTGTACATCATTGGAAGAAAGCATTTTGCATTTTAGTGTTAATCAAACCAAAAATTTCTCTAAAACCATAAAAATATCAATTTTATAACATCTATTCAATATCTACTAAGGAGGAGCTAATCAATACATGTTAAAAAGAAAATGTTTCCTTGTGGAATAGTTATCAAAATTAATGGCAATGAATTTGGTTAATTTTTCTATAAATATTTCATTAGCTTATATAGGTTTTATCATTTTCTTGAAATTCTCAATTGAATGTCACACCAGGTGTTACTAGTAAGTGTTGATTAATGACAAAAATTGTCAACCCCTGGTCCCTATGAACTAACCATATAGGTAAAAACACTCTATAAATATGTATATAAAAATAATATTATATTATTATGGATTAAGGTATACGGAATCAGGATTTATATGACAATAAAATGCTATCTGGATCTGAAAGAAATTGCAAAAATAGGTGCAAGTGAAATAACTTGGGTAGCATTAGGTAAGCAAAAACTATGGCTCCTTAGTTTCTAGTTCCTAAGATAACAATCAAGGGAGGTAGGATAAAAGGTAGAGGATTTTAACTTCTCTGTCATCAGGAGCCAAAGAATTTAGAATCATTAATTCAAAGTATAAAGTATAAGCAGGTCTAAGAGTTTTATTTAATAACTTAAATTATAAATAAATATTTAGAGCAAATTTCTATAGTGATGATTCACACAGGATTAGAAATTAGTCACTTAGATTCTTGACTACCTTATGCAATTGACATAGACCTCAGTTTTGCTATCAATATATAGAGGTAAAAAACATACACTCAACAAATATCATATATGTGAATTTTTTTTCAGATATAGAAAATCATATGGAATGTTCCTTCTGTCTAATGAATACTCAACAAGTTGTAGTTACTGACATACGGGGGGAAATGTTCTAATTCTAAAATAAGCTTGTGATTCTGTTGGGAAGAAAGTTGTAATACAGTTAATACTAACGAATGAGAATTGGGAATGCAAAAAGTTGAACTTAGTATGAAATTTTGAGGTTCTCATGTAGTCTGATGAAAAACAGAGCAAGTGTTGATCTAGAATATAAAAGGTCAAGTGCACTGAGATCAGCATATAAGAATTCATAACACAGAATCAATCTATTCCCAAGGCTGTGTGAATAATTTCTGTGCCCTATTTTAGATTTCTGATGGAGTCTTTCAGGCTGAAGACCCAGAAAAAAAGGGTAGTTATTTCATGGAGAACAGAGTCCCTGTGGTTGCAGGACCTATTATATTTGTTGTTTTCATGGTCATTTTGTCATTGTGGTTGATATTAATCTACAAAATGGGAGGGAAACTGTGGTTATGGAGATATTTTCTGTTCTAACATGTGAATGTCATAAAAAATAAGGTGATACTATTATAAATAAGTTTTCAATCTAGTGTTTGCAATTGCATTATTTTTCTTAAGTCATATGTATAGTTGGCCCTCAGTATTTCTAGGGTATTGGTTTCAGGATTGCCTCTCTCTGACACCAAAATCTATGAATGTTCAGGTTTCTTGTACAAATGGTATAATATTTACACATGACATACAAACAGCCTCCTGTCTACTTTAAATCATCTCTAGATTATTTATAATACTTAATATAATGTAAATGCTATGTAAATAGTTGTATATATTGTTGTATTTCCCATGTAAAAGTTGTTATTTTTAGAAAATAATGACAAGAAAAACAAGTCTCTAAATGTTCAGTGCAGATGCGATTTATTTGCAGTTGGTTGAATCAGCAGATGTAAAATTTGAATTCAGAGGGCCAACTGTACTATTTTATGACAATTCTTCTTGACTTTAAAATTCCAAGTATTAATTGTAGAACATAGTCTACCTCTTCTGTTAGTTTTTTCTCTACTTTTCCCTGCTCTGATACATCATCATTACAAAAATGCATATTGATAATTATTATAAGTAAATAAAAATATAGGTTTCCATGTAAGTGCTGACAAAAGTCATAGAAATAATAAATAAAACTAAATTAGTTAATATAAGTAGCATCAGGTTTTCTAATTTTTTAAAAAAAAAGATAAGAAATAAATGAATAAAAATAAATGTGATGTTTCAACACTTTAAAATTTTGACATCAAAAAGCATTTGTTTTCAAGGTTAAATAACTTTTTAAATTATTTTACTTTTTTGGTTGGCCCACAAAATTGTGCATATTTACAGGGTACAATGTGAAGTTTGATTTATGTGTACATTGTGTAATGATCAAATAGAAGTAGTTACATATTAAACTTTTATCATTTCTTTATGTAGAGTACATTTAAAATCCTCTCATTGCTATTTTGAGATGTACAATGTATTATTGTTACTTGTGTTCACTCTACTGTGCAAAAGAACACCAGAATCTATTCCACCTAATTATAACATTGTATACATTGACTAACCTCTCCTTCTCCCTCTTCCTGCCACTCTCTGCAACTGCTGGTAACCACAATTCTACCTCCAACTTCTATGAAATCAGCTTTGTTAGATTCCACATATAAGTAAAATCATGGTGTTTGTCTTCCTGTGCCTGACTTATTTCATTTAACACAATGTTTTTCACATTCATACATGTTGTTGCAAAGGACAAGATTTCACCTTTTTTTAAAAAAAATAGATATGATATTTTCTTTATCTTTTCCTGTGTTGATGGTATATTTAGGTAGATTTGATAACTCGGTTAGTGTGATTAGTGCTGCGATAAACATGGGAGTGCACATCTCCTCAACACATTGATTTAATTTCCTTTGGATAAACACCCAGTATATGAATTGCTGGATCACATATTAGTTTGATTGTTAATTTTTTTGAGAAAGATTCACTTTGTTTTCCTTAATCATCATACTCAAAATATTTTCTTGAAGTTTTCTAAAAAAATAGGTTTTATATGATACAATTCAGTATCTGAAAAAAGAATTTATGTCAGAATCTTTTTATTTTATTTCCAAAACTTAACTTTATAATATAATAATCTCTAAATGTATATACTATTTCTCTTTTCTCAATAATTTTACTATAACTTTCAACTTTTAGCATTGATAATTATTATAATGATAGTTATTTTTCTGGTTTGGCTTTAAAGTTCACAATATCATGAGAGACAAACTATAGTGTTTTAAAAATTTGTAATTATAGGTGCTGAGATTGTGGCTTAGTGGTAAAGTGCTTGCCTAGCACGTGTGAGGCCCTGGGTTCGATGGTCAGCACCACATAAAAAAATAAATAAATAAAGATATGTGTCCACCTCTAAGTAAAAAATAAATATTTAAAAAAATTGTAATTATAAATCTATAATATTAAATTTATGTCATACAATAAAATATTTAGAAGTAATTTCCTAATATTTGGTTATCAACCCTAAACTATTTTTAGTCATTCTAGTAATGTTTATTTCTAATGACACAAAACTTTTAATGAATTCTTTCAGAAAACATTGTCGTGAATGTTTAAAGTGTTGTCTGTTAGTCTCTGCAAATCATGTTTTTAAAAGATGAAAATGAGAACATTTAGACAATGTACATTTCCACTAGAGCTTTGTGAAGATAGACACTAGTGCCTTAGAGGCAATTTTCGTTATTTGGCTGGGTCTAAGTTTCACTAGAACTTGACAATTTCCTTTTTTTAATAACTTTAAATTTCTTTTTCTTATTTCCATCTCACATGAATTCCAATTTACATGCAATACAAGTTTTAAAATTTCATCAGGTAACTATCTTGCATTCAGAATAATGTAAAGTATGGTTTTATGCTGAATAAATTTTTGTTTCTAAAGATTATTTAGATATACTCTTATCCTATAGGAAAAATCTCAATTATACATCATCCGTTCAACTATATGTGAAGGCCTACTAATCATTGGAGATTAAGGTGATCAGAGAAACCAGGAGGAAAAAAGTCCAGAGCCCCTTGGTATGTTTAGCTGTGGAAACAGAGAAAATAGCTAAGGAAAGTGGGGCAAAAGTGTCGAGAGCACAAGTGAATGCTCCTCCCAGGAGCTGGCACTCCAGACAGAAAAAAATACATAAACCATATGTTGAACAGTTCTAAACTTCAGTGCAAAATATTTATCTGTTACCTATTCTAAAGTAGCCCAGTGGATCTGTTCAGAGTGGCTTTACTTAAAAATTTTTTGAGATTATAATCGAGTGGAAGAAGAGGAGTTAAGAGAAAAAAGTCCCCAAGTTATAACTTCTCAAATACAGGAACATCCCTGCCCTAAGGAGGAGGTTCAGGAGCCAGCAAATGGAAAACATTCAATTAAAAAGAAAGAGTTAGCTTAGTGCTTGGCAATCTTTAAAAGGTTGTGGAGTTATTGACCTCTTATCTCCAACCTGCCCTAGGGAAGATGTTAGCAAAGAGCACTGGGCCTACCAACTCAGTCACTAATCAAGATCTATTTTTGTTAATAATCCCCTTCATAAAAGCAAGTCAGGCAGGAAATTTAAGTCAATTCACACGTCTAGATAAATTACCTCCATCAGATAACCAACCAAATTGCTTTTCTTTTTATTCTATCTCAGATCTTCTGCTCCAGGATATTTTTTTCTTTTTTCTTTCTTTCTTTCTTTCTTTTTTTTTCTTTTCTCAGGCAACAGAGGACAGATGTAAGTTTCTTTGGGCATCCTGGCCCTTTGGGTCTTAGTGAATCTGCTTGGAGGACAGAATCAGGCCATGGAAATAAGACAGAAAGGTCAAGGTAGAGAAGAAAGAAAGTAATGACAAGAAACTTCCTCTGGTTTTTATTTTTACCTAGGGCCTTTCTATGAGTTAGAAAACCCTTTCAAGAAGATTTGATACAAGATGCTAATGTCTATGCTAAGGTAAAATAGTAAGACATGAATTTTGTGTATTAATCATCATCACTTGGTTATGAACAGAGGGCCATGTATCATTTAAGCATTTGCCAAAACCCATGACTCTGTGTTACCAAATAAAAATAAAAGGAAATATGTAAGTTCTCAATATCTGACTTTTCTTGTGGGTTCATAATTAATTTTGTCACCGTTGTTAGCTCTGAACCAGGTAATTGATTTGTTTCTCTGTGCTTTTTTTGTGCTTTCATATTCAGGTATGATAACTAAGTAGTCTCAGTAGAGATGTTGCTACCATGGCTGAAGTACCTGGTTTAGCATCTGAGGCAGCACAATGAATCAGATTTCTGATCTCATTTCTATGAAAGGGAGGATTGACTGGATTAGGACATTACCATGTTCTTTATTATGTATAGCTCATTAGTTTCCTTGTCAACTTTCCTTTGCTTTTAATCAATTGAAAGAAAGAGGCTTCACAGATTTTTAGTTGGAAACATATGGAGCTCCATCTCATCAGTAATGTGTAAACCTGTATTTAAAGATGCAGCTGACCTTGACTGTGCACCCTTCCCATTTGCCTCTTGCAAATCCAGTGATCAATAAATTAAACAGTATTCCATCCCCTTCCCAACTCACCTTCACATGTCTGTTTTGCTCAAACATCTAAGCTTCTGTGAAACATTTTCACAAGGTAAACAGGCTCCAGTCTTCTCCATAAATTCCATAAAACAGGGCTTAGCATTTTGCCTCATTATTTAGATGACTAACATAATGAGTTAACCAGGTTAATAAGAAATCCAAATCATCTTAAATATTTGCATGAATATAGCATCCTTCCAAGGAATCACTCTTAGTGGCAATTTATTATTCCAAGAATGTTACCTTACCACATTGGTTATTCTGTTGGTCCTTAAAATGGATTTAAAGCCTATTTTGAAGACTTCAAAAAATAAACTATTATCAACTTTAAAATGTAACCAAGAGTATTTAACACAATGTACTTGTGAATTTATTGGGAATAGCAAAAGATTAGAAATGGATCAATGCTAAGAGGTGGTCAGAACTAGTCTATCTGGGGTCTTATACCCTTATTTTGTTTCTCAGGTTTAAGGCATCAACACAGGTAGGCCTGTCTGCCCTTTAGAATGCACTTGATTATTTTCAAAGTGTATTGATATATGCAAGTTATTGTCAAATAAAGTTTTCCACTTGTTTTTAACTTTACATGAAAATTTTGTTTTACTTTGTTTCTTAGGATAAGTGAGAAAAAGATCAAATATTTGAGAGAAAAGAGGAACTCAGATCTAAAAAAAAAGCTTCTATTATGAATAATTTCTAAGTTTTCAGATTGGAAGAGGCATTTAATATTTCAAAAGTATTATTATATGAGGTAGAGATTATAGTTTAATAAAAAATGTTCTTTCAACTTCAAAGATGTTTTTCTTATTCGTATTTTTAGTGCATCCTTTCTAAGATACAAGCATACTCTTAGATATTATATGTATTGTTTGGAAAATGAGATCAACCATTATCCATTTAGTGACTACTGCTCACTTTATGACAAGCATATATTCCAAGGAGTGATGATCCTTAGAGCATATATTCCCAGGAGTGATGATCCTTAGAGACATTTCCTTCATATTGCACTCCTACTCCCCTAGCTTCCTCTAGATCCTGGTAGACCTCCTCCCTGTTCCACCAACTTCCCTGGTGTTGGAAACCTTATTTTGCAATGTACATTGTGACTGAGTGGAGTATGTTATGCAAATGAGCTTTCTAAAGACAGAAAAATATTGAGAACCAATGAATTAAACCATATATGCATGCAAAGCATTGAATAAAAACAAAGGGTATATAACAGGATTTAATTGTTCATTAATAAAAAGCTTACCAGGGTTTTTCTAAAATAATAGACTTTTTAAACCAGGAAAATTTGTCTAAAATGGAACCTTTTGAAATTATAATAAAACATAGATACATAGGCTTTTATTTTAAACATTGGACAAATGTAAAACAATTTTTTTTTTGCTATTTTAAAAAAAGCATAGACAAGTTTCAAATGGTTTTGCATATAAACTTGCTGACATGCATAATTTCAAATCAGGCCAGTTATAGCTTTCATTCTTTGAACTCAAATCAAAACTCTCATACTTTCACAGTGTTACAGAGGTAAATCAAATATTTCTTTAATGCCTACTTTCATTTAATCCACACCCAGTATTTGAGGATTGCTGTCATAAGGCAAAAAGAACAGACCAAACTTTTAATATTTCTGATATAATAAAGGGAATCTGGGGTAATTTTATAGTGCAGTCTAAGTACTGAACTCGTGTAATACTTTTCAAATAAAGCTGAGCCACCTTTGGTTTCTTGAAGGGACTTTTAAATAATTGACAGATAGAATGGCATGATGTATTCATCATAGGGCAAGAAACAACACTTTTTATAGTGCATCTAAAATAGAAGTGATTACATTTTCTTTTACAACTCATTCAGTTATTTATTGCAATCTATTACATCTTTCTTAGTTAGAATAATGACCACACATAGTAAAATATTAATACCAAAAGGCCTTATAAAACATTCTAAAGTTTATTCCAAAGATGAAAAAATTATTTAAAATATCATAATTGTTTAGTTCCTTCCAATCTGCAATATGATTTTCTTCAATTTTGTCCAAAATGCTCAATAGTGTTATTTTAGTTTGTATGTGTATATATCAATTAATTAGTTGAATAATCATTGATTTAGATTCATATCATAATAAATCATAACACCAATCTGGATTATCTTAACAAATATGAGGAATAACTTTTCATTTGAGAATATTGAAGGCATCCCAAGAAAGAAATTTTATAGATATAATGGTGCATACATTCCATGCCCATTCAGGAGACAATCACAACAGTTTAATGTGGAATCTGTGAAACCAATTATTTAAGTGAGCTTCATTTAGTCTGTAAAATTAAATGAGCTCTATTTAGTCTGTAAGACAATAATAGTATTTTTAATCACCTTAAAGATTAATAACTAAAGAAATGGAGAAGTTTATATTGAAATCATCAAAAGAATCAAGTCATCCTACCATACAATTTGTAAATATTCGGGTATCATAAATGTTGGTTAACTGATATACGAGCAGGTCTTTTTATCTTTAAAAATTGGAAGGATTATCTAACAGGGCAAGATTTTTGAAAGTAATTCCTTTAATGAAGAAGTGGATTTCAGAATTTTAAGGATACTATATTTTAAGAACTAATCACCACCTGTTCTACTAAAAGGGAGCTAAATTTACGTTTATAGTTTTTACAATATAATTCTGAAAACTGTAGCACGGTTTTGCAAAGTGCTCTGCTTTTGTTATCACATAATTGTGATATTTGGCAGTGAAATGAGACTCAAACTTCTTTCATGGTATTGTTACCAAGAGATGGAAAAAAAGAATGAAAGAGTTCATGTATTTTTCTCTTTTTAATGTTCTAAGGAATAAGCCTAAAAATGAGGAGGGAGATGTTAGGTGTTTGGTATTTCTGATTATTTATTTTATATAAATCTCGAGATTTTTGCAGTTTTTTTTTTAAACCTGAACCCCTGATATATGAATTCCACCAATAATAAGGGAAAAGAAAGCAGTGATGTTTATGAAATTCTAGGGCTGTAGAGACCTTTTATAATTTTTAGAAGACTTTTCCAAAGTTATTCTAAAGCTGAACGAATAATTTCATTAAAGTCATAAGATCTTTAAAGTCCTGAGTTAGAACTCTGCTTTGTCTGATCTATTTGATTTTATATGTAGATTTTTAATAGTTTTTTAATAGAAAGAAGTAACTAAAATATTATGGCATATAATATCATTTGTCAGTTAGTGACTGATATGGAATTCATTTAAGTTAAAATTCCTTTAAGCTAAAAGAAAAATGAAATTCCCTTCACTCAAAAGAAAAATGTCCTTTGCAGTTTCTAAGTCTCTATTAAAAAAAAAAATCCACTAATCTTCTGAATTTCTTTTCAGCAACAGTCCTGTTGTAACATCTTGCCTCTACACACGATGCAGCCTTTTTAGTCAATTCCAACTCAGAGTGATCAGTAACCATGGCTCCATCCAGTTTTCCACATGACATCTGTGGCAGCAGAGGCATTAGCGGGCCCTCTCTGCTGGGGAGCTCTCCCATAGGTAGAGCTTACATTTCTGTAATAAAGCCACTGACACAGGCATCCAGTCAGGACTCTGCATTGGGACTAGAAGCTGCCAGGGCTCTGATGTTGACAAGGCAATGTTTCTTATCTCTGGGATTTCATGCCCTTCCCCCATGAAGCTGTGCTCCTCCAGTCTGGCAGGGAACTCATCTTTGGACAAGAGGGTGACAGACCCCCTTTGATGATGAGCATCTACAGGCACAGGGAGCAGACTCTTGCTATTCACTGAGCTGCACAGCTGTGGCAACTGGATCCTGCCTGGGTGTCAAAAATGAGGGGAGAGCTTCAGTTTAGGCAAATGGGAAGACCATGGCAGTGCAAATGAACTGTTTTCTGCTCTTTGAAATTTTCTTTTTCCAGATGCCCTGAGACTTAAGATCCACCCTTTGTTTTTACCGAAATTTCATAATTGTAAAGTGGCCATCTTCTGTAGACTCACATTAGAAACATGATAACCATGTTTCCACATCATAAAAGATATATTTGCAATTGTGAATATCTTGATCAATCTTTGACATCCATGGTTTTACAACTATATGTTCTCTCTTATTAAGCCATGAGTTCAGCACAAAAACAGTTTCTTAATGATTCATCTTCAGTGGCCTTGTATTTTCTGCCTGACTGCAGGTTGTATAGGGTGATAATTCACTGATTTGGTAGTCAACTTTTTTAGAACAGAAAGTTTGCATATGTAATGAACAATCTGTTCAAATCTTGAAAAGAATACAGGCAGGTTCTCCAGACATTTTTAGAATGACATGAAAGAGAATCTATAGTAGGTGGTTATTTCCAGACAGGCAAAACCTTCAAAGTACATAAAGAGTTAACCCAACTGTATAAATGAATATGCAAATCAGTGCATAATTTATCTCTGAAGAAACATATTTATTGTGTCCGCTATTTGATTAGATGGTTTCAATGTTCAATTAATCAGTTGCCTTTCAATATCGTTCCTGAGAGCTGCTTAATTAATCTGTGGCACTGCAGTCCTATTCATTCTATCAGGATCCCTCGCCCCATTTTAAATGACAAAACCCAGGAACTCTGCCACATAAAGACTTTATGTCAATGTCAGGTGAAGGTTGATAAGTAGCTTGCTTTTTTTTTTCTTTATCAGGTTAATCAAACCAATCAGCCTTATAAGATTTACATTTGTCAGAAATTTTTAATGGGTTGAAACTAATGAGAAATAGAAGTGACAAACCACTGAGAGAATGGTGGCACTGTTTGAATACCTCAATGCAGCATACCACGTTTATTAAGCAGATTGCTTTCTCCTCCTTTACCAAAGGAGGGATTAGAATACACTGCTAATTGAACCCAGACTCCTTTATTATGCTGCACTACCACATCCTTCATTAACAAATGAAATGTGATACATACCTATGTCTTTGAAGCAAAAATGTGTTCTATATGTTCACTGTCTTCTGAGAACATTTTATTCCTTCCCTAAGGTCACTCATAGTTCCAATATCAGCTTTATGACTACTTACCAGTTTGAAGATGCTCTTCACATAAACATAAAATAGCCACCCCAAGAAATGTTGAGATTGCCCACTAATTAAATCACAGGTTCAGGTAGTCTCTCTCTCTCTCTCTCTCTCTCTCTCTCTCTCTCTCTCTCTCTCTCTCTCTCTCTCTCTCTCTCTCTCTCTCTCTCTCTCTCTCTCTCTCTCTCTCTCTCTCTCTCTCTCTCTCTCTCTCTCTCTCTCTCTCTCTCTCTCTCTCTCTCTCTCTCTCTCTCTCTCTCTCTCTCTCTCTCTGTTTTCTAAGCTTGGAGTCTCTCCACTCTTCTTTTCTTCACTTTTCTCAGATTATTGCCTGACCCTACATTTTATTCCCAAGTGTTCCTCCCCTCTGCTCTGCAGAAATAGAGGCATCTTAGTAGAAGTCATAGCCTAGTTCTCAGACCATCTACTTCAACTTCTCAAAGTCTTAGGCCAGCTTTATCTCCCTCACACAGACACCTCACATAGACACATTGAGCATTTCAAGAGGGATTGATAATGTTTTGAATAAAGCACTCATTATACCAGATCACTTTCAAAATAAAATATCCATGAAAGCATAGAGTAGTGCTTCTTTAATTGTGTGAGTACCACAGCCCTTTTGGAAAAAATAAGCGGCAATCATAATAATAACTGTCATATATTTAAGTACCTTTAATTTGCCAGGTGCAACTTCATTTAATCTTATCTTAATCTTATCAAGTCACTCCTATGTGCTATTATTTCACCCATTATACAGGTGAAAAGAACCAAGGAACTGGGAGATTAAGTAATTTGCCCAACAGTATTCACTCTGTTAAAAATGAGATGAGATTATATCCATAAATTTAAAAAATATAATCCCTCAAACAGGCTTTTGACAAGAGGTTTGTTTTTGTTATCAACTAATATTTTATCAACTAATATTCTCCTTAACTTATTCATATACACAAAATGTTCCAAAAAAACTGTATGAGCTTATATATTAGCTAGGTCTTATTTGTGGCAACTAACAGAAAACAAACTATTTCAAGCAAGAAAGAGGATTTATTCAGTTGGAGTGCAAGGAAGTAGGATATAAACTTCCTGAGATGTGGCTGGATCCATGTACTAAAATATGTCAGCAGGATTGCCTCTCTCCCTGTCTCTCAGCCATGTTTTCCTCTGTGTTAACTTTATTTCTAGGCAGGGGAAACTGAGTATTTAACATTTAGAAAGCCAACACTGAGTCTGTGGGCCTATATTCCAGACCTTCATCTTTTAAGTAGTAATTCCCAGTGATATTCAATCAGAAACAGAAGTTCTGAATTAGTTTTTTCTCAGTGTTTACTGATAAGTAGCACTAGAACTGTATTGGCACACAGTAGATGCTCATTAAAATTTGTTTAATGAATAACCCATTTTGTAAAGACAAACTTGTTGAATTGCTGGAAGAGATTAAGGAAAGCACCTGTCTTTTATGATATTTAAAGTAGAATCTTATTCATCAGCTTGTTTATATAGTGAGATTTTACAAACAAGGTATGATTTTTATGAGGAAAAGTTTATTAGAGATAATAAGTTCAAAATACAAAAAGGCAATGTTTGCACAAATGAACAACAAACATAGAAGTATATGGAATAGCTTAAAAGGTTACAAATAATCAAGGATAAAGGCTAATTTATATTAATAAGTTATCTGCTATTGAGCCCTCAAAAATGATCTCAATGTTATATTAGGCACAAAGCTTCCTTTCCTAATGCTTTTTATGTGTTTTCAGCAAAAGCATATTCATAGATTTTATAATAATTATTTATCCAAGCTTGAATAAGACATATGAGCAACTACAAGGGATTTCTTTTGATTCTACGTGTATTTTGCATACAAATATACATCCAACCACCTCATTAAAGTACATCAAGGTGGTACATTACTTTTAACTATAAATAGAGTAGCATCCATAAGCAACTGTTTTTGCTGTATTATGTTAAAATAAAGCAATTTCTAATAGCATATGAAAGTTTTAGCTTTTATGGCTTTTAGGAAAAAAATTCAATGTAGTCAGGTTTTTATTTTTTAATCTAAAAAAACTTGTAAATTTGTTTGCAAATATGTACAAAATTAAACATTTAAAGTAATCAGATTATTTGAAAGCAATTTATCATATAGAACATATAAGTTTTAGTTTTATTTTATGACAAGTCATCATGAATATTAATTACAGACTGATGCTCTGGGGGCTATTTCAGGCATCTAGGATGATTTTCCTTTGTTCTAAATGATGTTACCATTACTGTGACTTCTCTCCACTCTCCAGTAGATTTATTTATTCATATACTGCCTTGCGTTAATCAACGATATCTCTTTTAAAATCACCATAGAAAAAAATGTTTTAAAATAATGATAAAGAAATAAGGACATAGGGACATAGATATATTAAGCATAAGTGATAACATGTGCTGTGATACTGGGTCCATTTGCTTGAGAAGCAAATAAACAGGGAGGAGGTGTCATATGTGCTACAGGTTAAAAGAATCAGAACTAGTTCTGGTACTGGGGCATTGGTTCAGTGTCTCCATGTCTTCTCACATGCTTACCTGGAATGTCGTGCCATTCCTCACTTCTCTGAAATTCCTCATCCATCCCTGAATGGCACTGTTAGGAGCCTTTCTTCTGTCATGCTGTCACTCAAATCCTATCGCTATGGTTGCACTTACCACATTGTACTGAAATTGTTTAGATGTCTTTGAAAGCTCCTTAGTGACAGTGACTATGTCTTATTCATCGTTGTGTCTCCTAAAAACCTGACAGAGTGTCTGGGAAATTATACGTGAGCAATAGATATAACTTGAGTCAATGGAAGGGTACTAGTGATGTGCTGAAGAACTTACTCATTGTAAATATAAAATACTAGTGTCTTCCAGCTTTTGACATACATATTATAAATATAAAAATCTAGTATCTTAGAGCAATTTATATAACTTTGTTATTGCACACTCAATTTAGTTTTTGAATTTTTTATATGATAGCATAATGCATTATAATTCATATTACACACATAGAGCACAATTTTTCATATCTCTGGTTGTATATACAGTATGTTGACACCCAATTCAGGTCTTCATACATGTACTTTGGATAATAATGTCCATCACATTCCACCATCATTTCTAACCCCATGCCCCCTCCCTTCCCCTCCCACCCCTCTGCCCTATCTAGAGTTCGTCTATTCCTCCCATGCTCCCCCACCCCCTTATATCAGAGAAAACATTCACCATTTTTTTGGGGGGGGATTGGCTAACTTCACTTAGCATTATCTTCTCCAATTCCATCCATTTACCTGCAAATGCCATGATTTTATTCTCTTTTATTGCTGAGTAATATTCCGTTGTGTATATGTGACACATTTTTTTTTAATTTATTCATCTACTGAAGGGCATCTAGGCTGGTTCCACAGTATAGCTATTGTGAATTGTGCTGCTATAAACATTGATGTGGCTGTGTCCCTGTATTATGCTGTTTCTGTACACAATTTAGAAGGGGAAAAAAAACAAAACAAACAAACAAACAAAAAACAGCTTTAGACTTGGACCAACACAGTGCAGCCTAATACATGCCAAGAGAGGACTCGATTTAGACATAAATTTTGAGTGGATGGACGAATTTCAAATCATTACCTAACCATAGGAAGTTATTTCAACCCAATACTTGATATATGTTAGGCAGTAATGAGTTTAAAGTTACTTTAAAGTACTCTGAGTGCAGTGATTCAGTGTTGGTCCTTTAAGTGCAGAGTCATGCACTTTACTTTCAGTGAAACCGGGCACACTGTTGACAACTGTAAGGAAGCCAGTCATATGTATGTGGGTCAGGGAAGGGTCATGGAAGGGTCATGGAAGGGTCCTGCTCCACCATGATGAGAAAGACTAAATGTCATTAAGAATTTCAGAACTGTTTTAGATGATCATTTTGTTTTCTTTTTGTTTATAGTTGTCTACTGTTGTCTTTCTTTGATTAAACTATTGGTGATTACTTACTACTCTCTGAATACCTTCCCACTCACAAATATCAGTTTCCAGTATAAGTTGGATTGACAAACTATATATCCAAGCTATTTTTAAATTATCTAGATGACAATAAGGAGTATCTGACATCACTACCTGAGGGCATTCTGATGAGTTTGCGCCAGTTCAAGTGGGTCCTAAGCCTGCTTTCCTTCCTGCATTCCCTGTCTAGATGAAGGGACTAGCCACTCAGTTATTCCAGACACAATCCTGAAAAACACCTTATGTTTTGAGCTCTACCCATCCCATATGCTGTTGTTCAACAAGCTGCATCATTTCACTTCTGAAATAGTTCTCATCTAGCTTTGCAACTGTCCCTATATTTGGGGGTCATCTCATCTTACATGGGATATTGCAGGAATCCCCCTTCTGATTTCTTTACCATTCATCTCAACCCTTTTAATCCAAATAATACTTTGCATTTACATCTTGAAGATTTTTTTTCCTAAATGCAAATCCTTCTATAAATACCTAACACCCTTAGGATAAAAGTCAATTCACTCACCCAATTGTTCCCACATGTTTTTAACAGCTGTTGGTATCAGGCACTGTGCTGAGCACTTAGCATACAGAAGATTTTCAAGATTGTATCTCTCCCATGCTCTGTCTTCTGTAATGTCTTGTGAGCACACTCTCCACATTTTGATGTTTCTTCTGCTCATCCTTGGGTTTAGATACTTGGTGCTCATATACCCATTTTTTTTATACTAGGGATTCAACCCAGGGGTGCTTAGTCACTGACCCATATTCCCAGCCCCCCCCCATTTTTTTTAAATTTGGAGAGCATCTTGCTAAGTTGCTTAGGGTATCACTATGTTGCTAAGGATGGCCTTGAACTTGTGATCCTCCTGCCTTAGCCTCCTGCATCACTCGGATTACAGATTACAGGTGTGCACTGTTGCATTCAGTTCAGATAGCCATGTTTTCTACGCTTACATGATAATTTTAACCATGGTATTTGTAATTGATTGTGTTACAAAAAAGATGACATTCTGTTCATCTCCTACTAGTGACAAATGGTGAATATTCAGTGAATGTGTACTGAAGAAATTACTGAGTGACAACCAGCTTGTTTTGCATGGGCAATGAATTGATGGTGCTATCATGATCCAAGCCCTATTATATTTCACAGTTATTTGTAAAATTGCCTGCTACTTTCTCTTCCAATTAGATCACAAGCCCCTGAAGGACAGGGAGTTATCTCCCCTGCAGTACCCAGTAAAAGGCTTGGCACATAGGAAGGACTCATAATTGTTGAATTTCAAATACATGCCAGGTAATTTTCCTTTAGTTTATTTCAACTTCCAAATCAATGACTTCATTGCTGTATTATCATTAAAGAGTTATAAGGAAGGAATTGGAGAACTTCCTAGGGAAATTATTTTTCCTCTTTCTTCTTGCTCTCCTCCAGCTTCTTTTTCATTGTGATTGTCTAATCATTAGACTTGGACCGAGAAGGGACAGTCACTTGTGGGAGGGAAAGACATACCATGCAGAAGAGGCTCCAAAGAAATAAAAAATAAATAGGATTTTTTGATGGAAGGGAAGAATGGAAGGAAACTGAAATTGTTGGAAACATTAACTTGAGTAGCTTTGAAATCTTAAGTGAGAGGAGGAGACTCAGAACAGTGTGGGGGAAGGGGCAGTCACATTGAGATAGCGCCAGCAGTCTGTGGTGGATACTCTCTCTGACTAATTGAGGATTGATTGTGCATGCAGAAAGGTTATGTTTTATTAAGGGAAACCTTTTTCCCCTTTGTCGTTATAAAATCCGCTCTTCTGTAGATGTTATTCCCTTCCCATAGTAAACCCTCATTAATTTATAATTTACCGCACGACTTTAAAAGTGCTGCACAGATTTCCTGTTTCTTTCACATGCAGTGCTTCTAATAGAGAAAGTCAAGTAGTATATAAGTTGAAATGCTGCTTGTCTTGAGGGCTGCATGCCAGACTCGCTGGTGCCAACACTTTTCACCAGGCATCTCTTAGATCATTGTAAAAGATTCAAAGTGCCATTTTGCAGACTCCATAGAAGTAAACTTGCGCTCTATTACAACTCTTTCACTATTGATTGTAAATCGACTCTGGGTTTTGGAAGCTACAGTCAAAGAGAAATGGCCTCCTCTAGGGCCATGTTATTTTTCAGGACAGGGACCCTCATAGAAACTGGGACACAATTTCAGCAGAGTCTGAGGTAGAAAAGGAAATGAATGCTCCCTGCCCACATCCTAACTTTTCTCTCTGCCAGTTAGTTTGATAAAACTTGGAAAATTGTTGGACACAGAAATGTACAAAGAGAAGTCAGAGAGTGTTTTCAATGTCTAATTGTCTAACATGCCATTAGTCAAGATAGAAATTAAATGAGTAGTTTTAACCTCCATTTTCTTTGAATTGTGCTCTGCTGATATGTAGATAGGAGGGTAAATTGATAATTCATATATTTTTTAAAAACAGTTAAACATTTTTAATGTAAAATGCTTAAGAGATATATCAATATAGGCCTCGGGCTTTTTTAGAGATTTTAGATAAATTCGGAGTATGTATATGTGTGCATGTTCACATGAATGTATAGTATGGTGTATCATGCAGGGGTTAAAATGTCACATACCCATGGGTTCTGGAAAGAGAACAAAAATAAATAAAGCAAGCCCAGGATAGACAGACTAGAATAAGTTTCTAGACTAAAAGCACTGTGACTGTTCATCTATAAGTAATTTCGGCAAAACAAGAATGAAGCCCAGTGTGATCAAATCTTGAATTTTTCTAGGAGAAATTTGAACTATATCTTTGTGGGGTTTTTTTATCCAATGTCACATGAATATCTATAACTAAGTTTTGAAATTTTGTAATGGTTAATGAAACATACAATATGAAACAAATTTATTCTTACAGTCTTCTGATTTAAGATCTTTGGGTTGGAGTCTTATTGGAGGAAAAATACTTACAACATGTTAGGCAATTCAGGAGTAGCAGAAACCATTGCATAATTAGATAACAAATTAAATGAAATGTCAATGGACATTGGACAAACTTGTGAGTGTTCTAGAAGGGAAATTGATTGATGTTAGCTGAGGTTTCCAGAATTGTGTGAAGTGAGGTTTTACCTGAAATTTGAAGGATGGGTGGCTATCAGTGGGAATAAGCAAGGGAGAAATAATGAAACTGATGATGTGAGCAAACAGTGAATGGCTTACACTGAGTGGGGACAAAGAAAGGATTGGAACCATTTCCCTCCTAGTCCACTGTTTTATGTTTCAATGTCTACTTCCTCTTATTAAGCTGAGGATAAAGTATTGAGCAACTACTGTGGGTCAAACACAACCCCAGGCTCTGGGGTATAATGAAGGTTAGTTTTGTATATTGCTGTCACATGGACAGGATACAGGTTAGAGCAAACTCCATTACAAGTCAATTGCTCAAACAGTTGCACAGGATATTTTACTTATTCTACAAGGAAATTAAGATGCATGAGAATTTCAATAATCCTACAGATATACAGTCAAAAACTAAAAATTTAAATCTGCATTCTATACTGTATCAAATAACTGTGTTAAATATTTTAGAAGTGAATGACCATAAAACAATATCATATGTTTCACACGTTTATAAAAAATTAGAAGTGAGCAGCCAAACTGCTATAGTAATTTGGTCAGTTAATGAAAATATCTCATTCCACAGTCATTGAATGAATGGTGATTGTCAGGATATGTTAAATTTGGTAAAACAATATTTTAATGCTTTTTTCATTTGACTCTTATGTCCTTTGATAGAGTAGCACATGGATTTGTAGAGAGGTGAAGAGAATGAAAGATAGAAAAAGAGCAACTATTTAGAGGAGCATAATATTGTTATGTCCCCCAAAAGGTCTTTGAATAAACATTATGTATAACTTCATTTGGTGAAGGAGTAGTATACCTGTATAAATATAAAAAATACCATTCTAGCTTTAGCAAATGCCTGTGTACACTTTTTAAAATATGAAATTCTGAAAAAAATTAAAAGAATAGAACATGACATTCTGGTTTACAGTTGAAGTATATTATGTATCAAATGACCCATGTTTCACAGGTGAAATTAAATTGTTTAAAAAATAATTATTC